>NC_137607.1:56067556-56107556 GCF_963280865.1 Gymnoscopelus braueri | reverse complement strand
TATAAATAGGTGTGTCACTTCAAAAAGCTGTTTACATTTTTTGAAGTGAGGTAAGACAGGATCAATCAGTCTTGATTGGAACAGTACCTTCCAGTCCAAATCACCCGTCCGTGCGTGTGTGTGTCCCTCTGAGAACACCTAACATTGGTCAAGCAAAGGCGCAGAAGGCCAAAGCTAAGAAAGCATACTCATCTACAACAGGGACATCAGGCAGTCTCCTCCACAGTTGCCCCTGTCAGCCTCACAGCTGAAGAGCTGGAGGAGGAACAGCAGAAGGTTCAAGAGCTGCAGAATCGTATCCAGAAGGCTTCCCGTCGTACGTCGCTCGTTCCTCTGGGCAGAGACAGAATCTACAAACAATACTGGCTTTTCCCTTCCACCTGTGCTCTGTTTGTGGAGGATGATTACTTTGGGCTGACGGAGGACATGCTGGAACCCCACCCTGCATCTCTACAGGATGAACAGATGGAGGATGAAGGACAGCAGGACACACAGATGGACACCATACATAGCCCCACCTGTATCCCTGCCAGTTGCCTGCCAGTCATACGCCCCAACCAATGGGCCTTCTACAGCTCGGTGGAGGAGGTGGAGCAGCTGATGGAGGCATTGAACCTGCGAGGTCACAGAGAGAGCAGCCTCAAGGAGACGCTACACCAGGAGAAAGACAGAATCACACAGATACTGAACAACACTGCTGCTGTCAAATATAATTATAAAACCAAGGCCCCAGAATCCCTTGCTACAGCTGAGAGTTTCGTGGAGAGCCCACTCAGAGATATGCTGTTGGACATTGAGGAAAGAATCTACGAAGGAAATCTGGGAACGCTGAAGATAACGGAGAGAGAGACATGGAGATCAGCATTGGAGAGAGGACAATATGAACTGCTGGCTGCTGATGGCAGAAAGAACGGAGAGATGAATGGTGGAGAGGAGATGGAGGTGGATGACTCTCAGCCAGTGAACAGTACCGTCCACTGCCTTGCTCATGCCCTGTTTCAGATAGAACAGGAAATCGAACGCAGGTTCCTCCAAGTTCCTCTGGGCGGCGAGGAGTCCAAGAAAGACAAGAAGAACAGTAAAAACAGGAAGAAAAAATGACGACCCGTCCAGTGACAGTGACAATGGCAGTGCCAGTGGTAAGATGGTTTTGGAACGTTGGAGAGAATCTCTGCAGTCCTGCTCCAGTCTTTCCCAAGTGTTTGTCCATCTGTCCACTTTGGAAAAGAGCATCATTTGGGCAAAGTCTCTCCTCAACGCTCGCTGTAAACTGTGCAGACAGAAAGGAGACGCAGAGACTATGTTACTGTGTGACGGATGTGACCGAGGACATCATTTGCAGTGTTTGAGACCCAGACTGAAGTCTGTCCCGGAAGGAGACTGGTTCTGTCCAAGCTGTCGTCCCAAGCAGCGCTCTGTCCGTCCCGTGTCTGTTTTCGCTTCGTCCCGCCGTGTGTGAGCATGGCCCCTAGCCAAGCTAACACTGGTCAAGCTCCACGTGACACGTGTCAATATGTTGACACCAATGCCTTTGATTGGCTAGAGGGACGCATGACGAAATAAAATTCTATAAATAGGTGTGTCACTTCAAAAAGCCGTCTACGTTTCTTGAAGTGAGGTAAGACAGGATCAATCAGTCTTGATTGGAACAGTACCTTCCAGTCCAAATCACCCGTCCGTCCGTGCGTGTGTGTGTCCCTCTGAGAACACCTAACATTGGTCAAGCAAAGGCGCAGAAGGCCAAAGCTAAGAAAGCATACTCATCTACAACAGGGACATCAGGCAGTCTCCTCCACAGTTGCCCCTGTCAGCCTCACAGCTGAAGAGCTGGAGGAGGAACAGCAGAAGGTTCAAGAGCTGCAGAATCGTATCCAGAAGGCTTCCCGTCGTACGTCGCTCGTTCCTCTGGGCAGAGACAGAATCTACAAACAATACTGGCTTTTCCCTTCCACCTGTGCTCTGTTTGTGGAGGATGATTACTTTGGGCTGACGGAGGACATGCTGGAACCCCACCCTGCATCTCTACAGGATGAACTTAACGTCTACAACACACATTTTTTATAATAAAGTCGGACTAAACACTTACAATGATGAAACAACATTACAGACGACTGTTATTAAGATATTACCAGAAAACCGTTCAGAAGATGCGTCATAGTACATATAAATTTTGGTAATACAGTAATACATTTCTGACAATGAATATTATTGTCTGTTCTATTTTAAGGAATACGTAAATATTACGTAGATATATGAATCTATTTTTAAATCTCGTTTTTTCATCTTATTTTATTTTCAACATTGGAAGACAAAATATGGTTTTTAGAACATTTTATTGAGAATAAGTATTTCTTTAACATTCACCTTTTAAGAAATAAATTTTTGTTTAACTAAAAGATATATATTTTACCCTACTGTATCTCATTAGTTATTGCTATGATAATATAATTGCTATATATCAGATGCGTCATTTTATGATTTTAAAAACATTTTTTTGAGAATACATATTTCTTTAACATTCACCTAAAAGATATATCTTTTACCCTATTGTATCTCATTAGTTATTGCTATGATAATATAATTGCTATATATCAGATGCGTCATAGTATATATACATTTTTGTAATACAGTAATACATTTATGAAAATTAGTATTATTGTCTGTTCACCTGCCGGAGGTTGTATCTCATTACTTATTGTATCTCATTACTTATTGTTATGATAATATAATTGCTATAATATAGTAACATGTTCTATTTTACGTAAAAATTAGAACATTCCTAAAGAACTATGGTTAGAGATAAGGTAGGTGATTTCATTTGATTAAAATAGCACGGGTCCGCTGGCGGAGACTTGTGCTCCGGGGAGCACATTTTCTAGTTACCTATGCTGTTGCATCGTCTGAAGGAAGCCGAACAAAAAAACTGTAAACTGTACACAAGATAATGTAACTATAAAGCACAACCTCTGGCAAGAATATAACAGCCAAAAAAAGCGTGATAGTTCAAGAGTGCCTTCCATTACACAAACGTCCAGACAAACTACGTCTTTTCACTCTTTCTGCTATCTATATATACAATTGAGAGACTGGCTGAATGAACAAGGGAAAAAGTTTGTCCGGTTGTCAGTTGCATGTTAGGTTTCGCTTTTGGTTTGCATGCTGCAGTTAGGTTTCGCTTTCGGTTTGCATGCTGCAGTTAGGTTTCAGTTAGGTTTTGCTTTCGGTTTGCATGCTGCAGTTAGGTTTCGCTTTCGTTTTGCGCGTTGTACAGTACAGTACAGTACAGTACAGACCGTACAGTACAGTACAGTACAGACCGTACAGTACAGTACAGTACAGTACAGACCGTACAGTACAGTACAGACCGTACAGTACAGTACAGTACAGACCGTACAGTACAGTACAGTACAGTACAGTACAGTACAGTACAGTACAGTACAGTACAGTACAGTCCGTACAGTACAGTACAGTACAGTACAGACCGTACAGTACAGTACAGCACAGTACAGACAGTACAGTACAGTACAGTACAGTACAGTACAGTACAGTACAGACCGTACAGTACAGTACAGCACAGTACAGACAGTACAGTACAGTACAGTACAGTACAGTACAGTACAGTACAGTACAGTACAGACCGTACAGTACAGTCTACAGTACAGTACAGACCGTACAGTACAGTACAGTACAGTACAGTACAGTACAGTACAGTACAGTACAGTACAGACCGTACAGTACAGTACAGTACAGTACAGTACAGACCGCAGAGTACAGTACAGTACAGTACAGTACAGTACAGTACAGTACAGTACAGACCGTACAGTACAGTACAGTACAGTACAGTACAGACCGCAGAGTACAGTACAGTACAGTACAGTACAGTACAGTACAGTACAGTACAGTACAGTACAGACCATACAGTACAGTACAGTACAGTACAGTACAGTACAGTACATTACAGACCGTACAGTACAGTACAGTACAGTACAGTACAGTACAGACCGCACAGTACAGTACAGTACAGTACAGTACAGTACAGACCGTACAGTACAGTACAGTACAGTACGTACAGTACAGTACAGTACAGTACAGTACAGTACAGTACAGTACAGACCGTACAGTACAGTACAGTACAGACCGTACAGTACAGTACAGTACAGTACAGTACGTACAGTACAGTACAGACCGTACAGTACAGTACAATACAGTACAGTACAGACCGTACAGTACAGTACAGTACAGTACATTACAGTACAGACCGTACAGTACAGTACAGTACAGTACAGTACAGTACAGACCATACAGTACAGACCGTACAGTAAAGTACAGTACAGTACAGTACAGTACAGTACAGTACAGTACAGTACAGACCGTACAGTACAGTACAGACCGTACAGTACAGTACAGTACAGTACAGTACTTTTTTTTTAATTTTTATCCCATGATTTTGTACCCCCAAACAACATTTTCTTTGGGGGGGTTGGGGTGGGGGGTTAGGGGGAGGGTACTAGAATTCTGCCCGCGTAGCGGGCAGAACTTCTAGTATTGTACATTCCCCCAGCCTGCCTATCTGTGTGAAAGCGGCTTATCTTTCCCCCTGGCAATCTCCTTTATCGGGCTATATTTTTTGGTCCTGGCCTCAAATTCCCTTCATCCCTCTCTCTTTCTTTACCCCCCCCCCCTCTCCCCTCCCCTCCCCTCCTCTCCCCTCCCCTCCCCTCCTCTCCCCTCCCCAGCCCCATTTCTCACCAAGTACTGCAAGCCAAAACCACAACACACACTTAAACTACGCAGGCCTGCAGTCAGTTTGTGAAGGTCGGGTTTGATGTGAGAGTGAGTGAGTGAGTGAGTGAGTGAGTGAGTGAGTGGGTGAGTGAGTGAGTGAGTGGGTGGGTGGGTGGGTGAGGGGCGGGTAGAGGGAGAGAGAGAGAGAAAACTGTTTAAGCTGGCTGTAATCCACGGGGTCTCTACAACCTCGACGTCCTGATCAAAGAACGAGAGAGAGACAGGGAGGGAGGGGTGGAGTGGAGTGGGATTTGGGTGGTGGTGGTGGGGAGAAAGAGCAAGTCAAGGAGTTAGAGAGAGAGAGAGGGAGAGGAGGGAGAGACTGGAAGAGAAATGGTGACAAAATAAAAAGAATGAGACAGGGACATTGATATTGAAGGGGAGGGGGGGGGCGGTGAAAGAGAAAAAAGAAAAGAGTAAAGGGGAGAGAGTGAGCGATAGAGCAACAAAAATGGGGGGAAAGACGAGTGGAGTCTGCATGCATAATACAATCCTCAGTTGTCGTTTAATTCCAATAGTGTACAGTACAAGTGGAACCCAATGGACTCTTAAAGGTCCATTTGTACACTGTACTATTGGATTTAAATAAACACTGTGGATTTGACCGTGTGGCACTGCTGGTCAGGCTGAGCCTGTAGTTACCATCGTGTAAACATGAACACAGGCCCTTCAGATGTGGTCCCCTGACACAGAGATGGAACGACCGCCAACGATCCTCTCTCTCGCTCCACATCACAGGCTTGGACACTCCCCTACATGTCCACTTTGAACTCGTGCGGCTTGTGTATCAAGTCACCCAATAAGGTGTACACACAGCTTTGATCACCATTTCTCGCAAAGCGAGACAAAGCCAAGAAAGGGTCAAGGGGTGATTTTAAAGAAACCGTCTTTCTTAAAAAGCCAGAGAATGAGTCCCCTTATACAGCTGTCCCTATTCGCCGTGCAGGATTGCAGCTCCTCTGGGGTTGTACGTGTGCTTGGTTTTCCTGTTGAGCTGGTCTACATAGAATAAAATAAGCTTTACAAGTAGCCTACGACAATTCACCATCTAACCCTGTTGACGGATAAGAGTCACTTTTATAGGATTTATAGGAGGTGAGCTGTCTAGATGAGTGTGTGTGTGTGTGTGTGTGTGTGTGTGTGTGTGTGTGTGTGTGTGTGTGTGTGTGTGTGTGTGTGTGTGTGTGTGTGTGTGTGTGTGTGTGTGTGTGTGTCCTGGGCATGACGTTAAACTGCCCCGTTGTAACTACCATCGTCAATGTAGTGGATGCATTTGCAATTTCTGTGGACTAGCTTGCCTACAAGAAGGCATTTCTCACCGGTGGAATCTACCAACAGCCGACCCTACCTGACGGCCCCTCCTTCCTGTGAACAGCTAGCGGGAAGAGAGGCAATAGACCCGGCGGCCTTCCAGCGGTATGTCCGTCCGCTGTCGGAATAGCAACGGGTGGACCTCCAGGCCCATGAGAACAACTACAGAGGGCGCTTTAACACCAAGCAGCAGTGCAAGACTAAGCAGTTTGTTTCCTCTGGTGATCCAGCCAAGGACATTATACCCACGGACTATTGTTGGAGGGTTTCGAACAACTTGGGATGCCCTAAGACGAAGCAGAAAGGCTGGCAAAGTATTGTGCTGTCTCTGCTGCCATATGTGGCGGAGCCGCCGCTACTTGGAGTGCTGAGTGACATGCGTGTTGTATCATGAGGACATATCCATGAGTTTGTGAATGTAACCTACTGCACCTAAAATATTTGTGTCCCTGTATGCTTTCCCTGTGTGTGGACATAAATAAATTGTTAAACTGTGTGTGTGTGTGTGTGTGTGTGTGTGTGTGTGTGTGTGTGTGTGTGTGTGTGTGTGTGTGTGTGTGTGTGTGTGTGTGTGTGCGTGCGTGCGTTTGTGCGTTTGTGTGCAAAGGGCTAATCTCACAATCCTCTAGACCGATTGATACCAAATGTCATAATGTACTGTAAGTGAATGGAATGGAGTATATTACATCATATAGATACATCTGACTGATGTCATAGACTAGTTACATAAAGTCCAAGTTCCACATGGGAGCCACGCGGCTATTGTTTATTTTTTGTTGAGACCACTTTTTTTCGTTGCATAGTACAGTGGATAAAGACAGGAAAGACAGCAAACAGAGAGAAGGGGGGTGGATTATGTCACCAAAGGATTCAAACTGAACAATGTTGTGATCAAGTCTTGTTGTCTTGGTTGGCACGACTTCTGCCGGCTGCGTCATCCGGTCGGTCCGATCTTTTCTAATGCAGTTATCCGAGACGGGGTAAAACAATAGGCGCAGAGATGCTGTGGGCCACCTTTGAACCTTTAGAGACGGTGCTGTGGATCAGCAATCCCAGGGTGCTTCAGTGACAGGCACCCAAATCAATGAAACTCTGCACAACGTGCCTCAGGAGCATCTGGTGACATGAAACACAATAGCTACAGTACAGTAGCCTACGTATACCATCTTTCATCGGAACGGAGTGGATCTCATCTCTCTCGGTGTGTGTGTGCGTGCGTGTGTGTGCGTGTGTGTGTGTGTGTGTGTGTGTGTGTGTGTGTGTGTGTGTGTGTGTGTGTGTGTGTGTGTGTGTGTGTGTGTGTGTGCGTGTGTGTGTGTTTGAGATTGATTACTGTCATCTCGTTTGTTCTTCATATTTCCTTCCATTTTTCTTTTTGTTCTCCATTACATAGGCAAACTATTACTTTTACTGTTAGTGCTTTGTGACTGAATTTCTTTTACATTAACCACTTGAACACCATAGCAGCCATAATCTGGGGGTCGGGGGGAGCATTATCCAAAAATAGCTGATCTACTTGTAAATCGGCTATTTTTTATTTGGAGAAGAGATTTGAGTCAATTCAGGTCCAGTATACTAAGTCTAGGGGGTTTTAAAGTGGTTAAATGGTCCTGTCTAAAACTCTTTAGGATTTCTTAAACATCCTGCGTTATCCAGTACTTGCGTTATTATAAAGTACATTCAATATGCTTTTTGCGTCTTCGAACTGTTAAAAAATATGAAATGAAAATATGAATCGAGTCCTTCAGTTGGGTTGAGCCTGTCCTCTCTGTGCCCTCCCACGTGTATGTGTAGCATCTGTCCCACAACAAATGTTTCCCCCACAGGATGGAGGTTTCCATCTAGCCACGCACGCACGCACGCACGCACGCACACACACACACACATTCCCCAAGAGGAAACCTGATCCCCCTTTACATCTCCAGTTCAAACGTAAAAAAAAAAAAAAAAAGAGGGAAAAAAAGAGAAACGCAGCAGAAATGCAATTTAGTCGAGCGGCTTGGCAACTCAAACAATGACAGCGAAAATGAAATGAACTTAGTGGGGAAAAGATGAAAAGAAATTAGCAGCGTGGCAGATGTAATGTACAGTATGTGCGTGTTTGTGTGAATCCACAGCGAGGCAGGTTCCCAGAGAGAGCGGGTTTCCTGTGCAGGAACAGTGGAAATGCTTGTTCTGCACACACAAAAAAAACTAAAGTGGACACAGTAATCATATAAGTACAGTACTGCATACAGTAACTATATGCTGACATGGTCCTCCAACTTTTTCAGTTCAAGGAACACCCAGGTTGATATGTATTTGGCCAATGGACCCTCATCTGAAAATATATTGTGCCACTGCAGTGACCCTCAGAAAAGAAGATTTAGTGTTAAAGGTAGGGTAAGTGATTTGCTTTTGTTAAATGTTTAAGTGTTAAATAGCTCTATATGCTGATAGTAATCATTGCTATAGAGTGTTTGTTCAGTAAAAGGATTCTCCCATGTCTCTACAGCTCTTTATTAAACAGAAAATGCATTTTCAGTGCTCTCTTCTGATTGGCTTAAACTTTGTCACCTACCTGAATATGTACATATATTCTGTTTACTAAAGAGCTGGAGAAACCCCTGTGACCAAACAAACGCTCTGCAATGATTACTATCAGAATACAGTACTTTAACCTTTTTAACAAAAACATTTAAAAAAAAACCAAAAATATCAAAAGAATGATCACAAAGACTTTTCAAAATGTTTCCAAAAATAGCAGATTGTACGAGCTTGTACATCTGCTATTTTTGAATAGCCAAAGTATAAAATATGGACAAAGTGGTTCAAATGATTGTGCTGTATAGACCCCCTGGAACCCCCCAAGGACCCCTGGGGGTCCCCGGACCCCACGTATACCTATATGTGTGGAATTACATGCACATGCAAGTGTGTACCTTAAAACTGCAGTATACTGTGAGCGGTTAATCAGGATTTGTTCTTATCAAGCTATATGATTCATTATAGTGCTATGGTTGATTGCATAATATCAAGGCAACGGGGTGCACATAATAGAGCTGTATTATAGACTTTTCTCCCACTGCAAGAACCTTGTAAAATATTATAGCTACACCATACATTTAATTCACTCCCTTTTCCTGCTGAATCCGATCTGGGATCCATTCCACAACTCATTGGTAGAGTAAGATGGCTATCTTGTAGAACTCCCCAGCAGTATTTTACTGCTATCTGTCAGATTACGCAAATAAATTATTACACCCAACCACTATTTGACCAGGTAATTTCCCAGTTCAGTTCTTTGCGGTCCATGAAAACATTATGTTATGTTATTCTGTGTCAGTCACAACCCATTAAGACCTGGAACGCATCTGTGTCATTTTTTGATTTGAGCTAAAAAGCATTATTTTACACTTTGGCTATTTTTGAAAAATCGAGAAAATGTGTGCAAATTAATATATATATATATATTGTTTTAAAGCAAACATTTTTAACTCAAATCTTTGCTTCTGGAGGTCCCTGGAACAAAATATTTTGAGATGGGGGTCGGCGGCCAAATACATATCATTTTGGGGGTCCTTGACATGGAAAAGCTTGAGCACCACTGATACAGAAACATACGTTTTTCCGAAAACTGTTGGGATTTAGAAGACATTAGTAAGAATCGGCCTCAGGTCTTAAGCAATCTATCGTTGTACTAGCATTCCTTTTTATTAAAGCTTAGGTGTCACTTCATGGTGTACAGTATATGTAGTTGTTGTCAGGTGAAAAAACACATGCAAATTAGCAGTTCTACAAGCTCAAAACGCGTCGCACACTGTAGTATGATGAAGTAGGGCATTCATTTATTTAAAAAACATAAAAAGATGAAATATGGAGATATGAGGTTTCTGCTCGACAGCGACCATTATCACATTTTTGAATAAGCCTTTTTTTTCTTTTCTTTTAACAGAACTATTCATTTGGATTCACATCAGGCGAGCCCAGTAATTGGAGTGAATAGTTCAAGTCCAACTCCCCGTTGAAAAAGACGATAAAGGGGGGGTGGGGGGGGGGGGTTGATGGAGTGAAAGAGAGGGTGCAGTGGTGGGAGCATTGGGTATCCAGGGAAGGAGGGAGAGACGGGAGACTCAGAAGAGAGAAAAGAGTGGGAGAAAGTTCAACAGGCCCTGACTATATATCCCCAGCTAATCTCTTTTCAAGGTTTGGGATTTTCTGTCTCTCTCTCTCTCTCTCTTTTTTTTTTAATACATATTCTTAACGCGGAATAAAGTTGAGAACGTTATTCACGTTTATTCCTCTCCATCAAATGAATGGCAGTGTGCGAGCAGGCAAGGCAGGCAGTCTCTCATTTAAGCAGTGTGAGCCAGCCAAGCAATAAAAGCAACTATAAAAATCACCTCCAGAACCATGCTCAGATGCTGGCCATATGGCTGTGAGTTTAACAAGGACAAACTGCACCTCCTCACAGCTGCCTACTCTCTCGCTTGTCCCCCCCCCCCCCCCCTCTCTCTCTCTCTGTCTCTCTCTCTCTCTCTCTCTCTCTCTCTCTCTAACTCTTTTATTCTCTCTCTCTCTCTCTCTCTCTCTCTCTCTCTCTCTCTCTCTCTCTCTCTCTCTCTCTCTCTCTCTCTCTCTCTCTCTCACGGTCTCTCTTTCTCCTTTTGGTCTGTAGGCCTAGTTCTCGAAGCTCTCAGTGCCCTTTCTCCAGCTTTCTAACTTTTCCGCCCTCGCAGCGGCAGCTCTAATCGATTCAAATACACATGAATCACTCAACTTCTTAGGAATCGCATGAATATATGAGTAGCCTATAATATATATATACATACTTTCTTTAATTCTTGGACACTAACAGATGGACACTAACAGATCCCCTCGACAATCAACAATTGTCTACAAATGTTTGTCTTTTCGTCAGGTTATTTTGGTCCTCACATCTGTTTCTCTCCATCTTTTCTTCTATCCTATTTCCTGACATTTCCCAGCATATCCCCTTTTGCCTTTTCCCACACACAAATCCAAGCCAGATGTAAAGATAGCGAAAGGTGTATCAAAATCTGAATGGAAAGACAATAAGGAACAGTTTCCAAAGCCAGGCCGTCAGGCTGCTGAACAGCCCTGTCGCCATGTCAGTCTTGGCGGCAATGGCCGTCACAAGGGCACTATCATTTTACATTTATACACGATGACTGTGACTAGCTCCATCGCTGTTACGCTAGCACCATCCGCTTATGTATGACTGTGAATATATTCCGTTCCCACATATTAATATATATTTGATGTCTGCTGTGAACTGATGTCTCTTACTTGCTGATGTACAAGTCAGCTTGACAACAAACTGACGGGTGAAAAAATGACATCAAAAGTGATCAAGAAAGTGAATTTTGTCAACAAAAGTGCACTCAAGCTGGAGCCCTCATTCAATGCCATTTTGATTATGCTTGCACCTCTTGATTCTCCAACATCTTAATGTCACCAAAAACTAAGCTTTAGACCTCCCAAAACAAACGGATACGGCTACTTCTTGGCCTTAAGCCCATGACCCACCTAATTCCAAGACACTTTGATGGTTTGGGTTGGCCCCGGGTAGAAGACAGGTTTAAGTAAATATCAATGGGATCTGGTACCACCCAAATTCAGAACAAACATGGGGAAAATCTCATTCAGTACTCTGCCACCGAAATGTGGAATGCCCTGACACCATCTATTAAAGGATGTGTAGGCTACTGTAACACTGGTTTCTTTCCAAATTGGCCTGAAAAACATCTATCAGGAGACTACAAGGGGAGGTAAATGTAATGTTCCCATCTCTACATACATAGTGTTTTGTATTGGTTGATGACATGTATTATTGTGTAAAATGTTTATGTTATGTTGATTAATTGAATACATAGGACCACAATGGAAACAAGTCCCCCAGGACTTTTTAGTGTTATCCTTTTAGCCTTAATGTCTTACAATACCACAAGCTGTTTACGTTTCTGACAAAGAAAATGCAATCAACCAAAAAAAATACCCTGGTCAATAGAGGGTTATTTATTTCTTCATTCTACGAAAAACAAGGGGACGCGAGGAGAAAGGAAAAATCTCACTGCATCGTTTATATTAACAACAACTGTATTATATGTATTTGAGCTGTTTTGAACATGTAAGATGTGTGTCATTGATTGATTCCCAAAAATAAGGAACAACGTGCGTCCTCCTCAGTTCAATCAGGGACACGTCTTCCACAAATAAGGGACTATTCCTTATTTTACGGGCGGTTGGCAACCCTACAAGTCAACAACAATGAAGATTTTTAGTGGATATAGGAGTATAAAACCCACTGCCAGCCTTAGATCCCCATGATGGGGCCTCTGCTCTTTCAGTCAGCGTGCAGGTCACTCAGCCCTGTCATTAGACCGGACCTGTAATTAGTAGACACACCTGTCACCACTCTGCATGCACACACACACACACACACACACACACGCACACGCGCACAACACGCACGCACGCACGCACGCACGCGCACGCACGCACGCACTGCACGCACTACGCACACGCACGCACGCACACACACACTACACACACACACACACACACACACACACACACACACACACACACACACACGTTTTGTATTACTATACTTGTGGGGACATCAACGTTTTAGGGGGGTGATTTTATGAATAACATAACGGCACCAGCGCGTAACTCAGTATAAATCAGGTGTAAACTCAGACCCTACAGCTACAGTACGAAGCTCCAAAAAAAAAGTTGAGCCGGTTTCAACTTCAGCTACAAAGATACAAAGCTAGCAAATATTCTGTGTAGCTTTGCATCTTATTATTTTGTATCTGGCAGTTGTGAATAACGCACAGCATATCTCCTAAACCTAACCGCTAAATGCCTAATTCCGACCCCAACCGGAATCTTTTCCTGTTTGGAAACCTAACTCTAAAAAAAAATGTCATAAAAATAACAACCAGTTTTGTTGTGAGGACCAGGAAAGTGGTCCTCACAATGTCAATGTCTATTTCTGATATTCTACTACTTGTGGGGGACATTTGGTCCTCACAAGTATAGTGATACGAGTACACACACACACTCGGAGTGGGTCACACCTGGGACAAGGGGGATTTCCCTCTTAAAACATATCTGAGGTCACATGATGTCGTGCATTCCCCGAGACTTGGAGCACGCAAAGGCCACAGATGGAACCAAATGGAACGCGTGAGGGGACGGGTCCATTTGGTTCCATCTGTACACTCACTTTGTAGCCCACTGTCATGCGCTGCCATTTGTTGATCTGCTTTCGACAGTGGTAGCAATGAATCAACCCTGTCTAGCTTTCCTATCCCACAGGTGTTGTGGTTTAATCCTGTATACGTCTGTTTCAGAGAGAGAGAGAGAGAGAGAGAGAGGAGAGAGAGAGAGAGAGAAGAGAGAGAGAGAGATGAGAGAGAGAGAGAGAGAGAAGAGAGAGAGAGAGAGAGAGAGAGTGTGTGTGTGTGTGTGTGTGTGTGTGTGTGTGTGTGTGTGTGTGTGTGTGTGTGTGTGTGTGTGTGTGTGTGTGTGTGTGTGTGTGTGTGTGTGTGTGTGTGTGTGTGTGTGTGAGTGTGAGAGAGAGAGAGAGAGCGCACCAGATGTTTATTAAAAGAGTTTACTTATTTTTGTTTGTATTTTACGGCATGGCTACGTGTGTGTGTGTGTGCAACCCGATCTCCAGAGATTACCGTAACATTGCACGGAAACGAGTGTACTTCATTCCGTGGATAGCCGCCTCGGAACTCCCGAATTGCGTGCATATGGTACGGCGCTGCCTTTGTGACAAAACCATTTCGGAGGCGCGCAGTTCACAGGCGAATTGTCACCCCGTGAAGGACCACCGAGGGAGCTAAGGCGACCGAGTTGCCGTCCTGAACGGTGTGACATTCGCCTGTGCCTACTCAGCGCCGTTTGAGTTATTGTACCGATAGGCACAGAATCGTAAATTTTATTGTGCGGACTGCTCTGCTTCCGGGTTTTTCCGTGTGTTGCGACTGGTTACGCCCACCGTGGGACTCGCCGTACATATGCACGCAATTTGGGAGTTCCGAGGCGACTATCCACGGAATGAAGTGCACTCGTTTCCGTGCAATGTTACGGTATTCTCTGGAGATCAGGCTGGTGTGTGTGTGTGTGTGTCTGTCTGTCTGTCTGTCTGTCTGTCTGTCTGTTCTGTCTGTCTGTCTGTCTGTCTGTCTATCCGTAGCTAATCTTGCAAACCGCTGGGACTGATCAGTTCATGCATTTGTGTGCATGCTACTTGCCTGGAAACCAGACAAATCTGCCAGTGCAAAAAAAATAAAGCCCTCTGCAGATAATATCTAAACACATTAGTCTGGCCATGCCAGGCTAGTATAGTTCACATAATATTTGGTACTCGTATTTTAACTTTAATTGACTAGAGGGTTGGAGCTGCTACGTGGCCCTCACATCTAGAGTTCGTCACACCGCCCATCCGACCAATATGTCTGAGTCATAGTGCTGGGGGCTTTGTCACAGTACCCGTTTGTACCCATCTATCTGTGTCCCTTTTATGCCATATGGAGATCCCTGATTGTCCTCAGTATATGGCCATATATTGGCAATAGTTGCGACACACTGTGAGCTTGTAGACGTGCTATATTCACCAAAAGATCGCCCCCATAATCGGGACGCTAGGGTTAAGCTCTTAAAATAGCAAAAATAGCAGATCCAACAAGCTCACAACGCATCACAATGAGTTAGGCAATCTTTAATTATTTTACATATTTGCCTGTAATGACATGACCATAGTAGGAACACCGGGCTGAAACTGCATGGTTTATTGAGAGGATGATAAGTTCTATGGCTGGAAGAGATGAGGGACATGCTATGTGGACCTGTGTGACTTTGTATAGCAGCAGCAGGAGGAGCAGGAGGGGCCGGGGGTGGGGTGTGTGTGTGTGTGTGTGTGTGTGTGTGTGTGTGTGTGTGTGTGTGTGTGTGTGTGTGTGTGTGTGTGTGTGTGTGTGGGGGGGGAGGGGGGGGGGGGAGGGTTGTTGAGCGTCTGCCACGCTAACAAGAAGAGCTAAAAGCTCAGAGTGACAGGCCTATTAGACACTAATGGAGGTTGAGACAGCTGAGACCCCCGACACACACACACACACACACACACACACACACACACACACACACACACACACACACACACACACACACACACACATAAAACACACACACACACACACACACACACACACACACACACACACACACACACACACACACACACACACACACACACACACGTAAACACACGTAAACACACGTAAACACATACACGCCCACTCACAAACACACACCACACACACACACACACACACACACACACACACACACACACACACACACACACACACACACACACACACACACACACACACACACACACACACACACACACGCACATACACACACATACACGCCCACACACGTAAACACATACACACCCACTCACAAAGAAACACACACACGCCCACTCCCAAACACACCCACACACACACACACACACACACACACACACACACACACACACACACACACACACACACACACACACACACACACACACACACACACACACACACACGCACACACACACACACACACACACACACACACACACATACAGTACACACACGCGCGTGTAAACACATACACATACACATACACTCACACTCACTCACACACACACACACTCACACGCACGCACGCACGCACGCACGCACGCACGCACGCACGCACGCACGCACGCACGCACGCAAGCACGCACGGGTGTAAACACATACACGCCCACTCACAAACACACACGCACGCACGCACGCACACAAAAGACTGCCACGCCCAAGTACAAGCGAGTGACTCCTCCCAATCCCCCCCCACCTCCTCTCCTTCCTCTTCCTCTTCCTGTCTCTCTCCTCCTCCATGTTGCTGTAGCATCCCTGTACTTACAGGTCTTTATGTGTGAAGGAGGCGTGGTGAAGGGGGTGTGGTCTCATGCTATCATCTGTCCCTGCAGCTAACAAAGGGTCAAGTACTCTCGTTTTTCATCCCGGCTAATTACACCCTGTCCCACATCCCTCCATCCCAACCCTCTCTCTCTCTCTCTCTCTCTCTCTCTCTTTCTCTCTCTCTCACTCTCTCTCTCTCTCTCTGCCCCTCCTTTAAGCACTTAATCCGTCCTCCTCTATTATTCTGTACGTATGCATAAATGCATGCACACGTGCACGTTTATGCATCTATACATATTCATGAATCAGAATCAGAATGATCTGTATTGTCACATCACAGGTTTACAGGTGCAAGCTCCATCATTTTGGTTGTTTCCAGGAATAGAAAAGAAAGGAGAAAAATTAAGAAAAACAGAGAAAAAAATGTGAGGATAGGCAAAAAAAAAGATATCTACATAATACACAAAGCGGTCCAGCTGGTACAGTGTGCACATGAGGTTAAAGGGCAAGACCACTTTGGTATAGGTTTGGGTTGTGTAGTTTCCTTGCCATGATGTAACTCCAAAGGTGGACAAGAAATGAAAAATAATTGCTCCATTAATTAGAAATTGATAATTCAAAATATGCTCCTCATTGACTTACATTGTACACTGAAACAGTAAACGAACACAAACAAAGCTGATTCAGACAATATAGAACATCACCAAACCCAGTACTGTTTATTTTTTTTATAAAAATGTCAACTTCCTGATGATTTTACTATTTGAAGATCCGGATCCGGATCCGCCGATCCAACAGTAACAGTAAGTTAACATTTTTTATCAAAAAAACAAACAGTACTGGGTTTGATTATGTTCTATATTGTCTGAATCAACTTTGTTTACGTTCATTTACATGCTAAAAGAGCGACTTTGAGAGCTGTTTTACTGTACAATGTAAGTCAATGGGGAGCATATTTTGAATGATCAATTTCTAATCAATAGAGCAATTATTTTTTATTTCTTGTCCACCTTTGGAGTTACATCATGGCGAGGTAACTACACAACCCAGACCTCTACCAAAGTGGTCTTGCCCTTTAAATCAACAGTTGTCAAAATCAACACTAGTATCAATGTATTCCAGGTCAGGTTCACCCACATAGTCCACAACGTACGTATACAGTACTGTGTACATGTGTGTGTATGTATACATATGTATAATGTATTATATTCTGAGCTTGTCGATCTGCTATTTTTGCTATTTTTTAATTAGAATCCTGAAAAGGAACAGTTTTGGACATAATGAGGGTTTTCTACAATGTATACAATAAGTATATACAGTACATATGTACATGCAATATACTGTACATATGCAGTATATATGTACTGTATATATACACACGCACATGCACAAACTGTACACAGACCCTGTGTTTCAAATGAACAGCCCATACTGTACAGCACAGACTGACAAATTGTTGTATTGTTCTCAAAAATAGAGACGAACTGGATGAAAAAAAAAAAGAACATGGATTAAATTCCTCTCAAATTAACATTCCTCTTCCTCCGGCTATTGTGCAACCCCCCCCCCCCCCCCCCGACCCCCCCATTTGGTCTGTAAGCGTGCAGAGTTGTTCGAGCACTGTGCTTGCTTGCCTGCTGTCCATTGGTTTCTATATAGTGGATGTCCACACACAGACATCAGTGGTCTTGCTGTGTTTATGTGTGACCCCCCCCCCCCCCCCCCCCCCCCTCCCTCCCGGGGTGCAGACAAGGCGAGAGTCCTGAGGGGAGAGGGCTGTGGCAGCACGGTCTGACCTTCCAGCTCTCTCTGGCATGCTAACTATGTAGAGCCCGAGAAACAAGCTGGACGTCTATCTATCTACATAAAGACTGGACTGTTGGCCTCATGGCTGCAGCATGCAGGCCTGGGGTATGAAGGGAACCGGAGAGGATAGGCAGGGTGTGTGTGTGTTCGGGTGTGTGTGTGTTTGGGTGTGTGTGTGTTTGTGTGTGTGTGTGTGTGTGTGTGTGTGTGTGTGTGTGTGTGTGTGTGTGTGTGTGTGTGTGTGTGTGTGTGCGTGCGTGCGTGCGTGCGTGCGTGCGTGCGTGCGTGCGTGCGTGCGTGCGTGCGTGCGTGCGTGCGTGCGTGCGTGCGTGCGTGCGTGCGTGCGTGCGTGCGTGCGTGCGTGCGTGCGTGCGTGCGTGCGTGCGTGCGTGCGTGCGTGCGTGCGTGCGTGCGTGTGCGTGTGTACTGTATATCTCCTTATGTTCTTGTGTTTGCGTGTCAGGGACCGCTGTTACTGCCTGCCATAGAGGCGTGGGTGGTGTTGCCGATTACTTCTAAGAGGGTGTACAATTAACCCTTACCCTCTGCGTGACCCTCTCGTTCCCATACTTAACCCCTCCCCAGAGGTCGGAGGGAAGCAGACTCTAAGTGGCCTGTGTGGGTCTCTAAACAGGGCAACTTTTAAAACACGTCTCTAATGGTGAGAAATGAATAGAAACCTGGAGCAGGGAGCGCAGGCTGGACGTAGACTTTACTTTACTTTGTGAATCAATCTACCATGTGGATTTTATACCTGTGGAAGTCAACCTTGGGGACCATGTGGTTGTACCTGACAAATTCCTTACTCTGTTTGCACGTTATCTCATGTACAATGTGCTTAATGTCTAATCTCACTGTAGCTCCATAAAGAACCTCTCACTCCGCTATACAGCTCCGAGATGAGGTTCTATGTCGTTCTCATCCAGGATCGGTGGAACGTCCACCAAGGCTCCGCTGTTTACCCTTTTGTATACATCGTATCCCAAAACTAATGGTAGATTCCAAACCGCACGGATGTTTAAGGTTTGGTAGGGGGCATAATATTTTAGGTCGGCAGCGAAACTACCCGTTTAAATCGCTTATTTAGTCAGCCTGTGGCCATGTTTCCCATTGTAGCCAAACTGGGAGCAGTACTGGCAGCGGACGTAGGTGGGTTTTCCGGGTTGAATGGAAAACATGGCCACAGGCTGACTAAATAAGCGATTTAAACGGGTAGTTTCGCTGCCGACCTAAAATATTATGCCCCGCACCAAACCTTAAACATCCGTGCGGTTTGGAATCTACCATTAGTTTTGGGATACGATGTATACAAAAGGGTAAACAGCGGAGCCTTGGCGAACGTTCCACTGATCCTGGATGAGAACGACATAGAACCTCATCTCGGAGCTGTATAGCGGAGTGAGAGGTTCTTTATGGAGCTAATCTCACTGTATACATACTGTACCTGCTGCTATGTGGACCTACTGCTACCAGCTTTGTGTCTTATCGTATGCACCTATTGTCTAACCTCATATACATACTGTACCAGCTGGATTATGCTATGTAAACATGTATATATATATATATCTTTGATTTTTGCCTATCCTCGACATGTTTCTCAGTTGTCTTTCTTTTCTCCTTGCTCTCCCTGCCCTCTTCTTTTCTTTTTTTCTTCATGTAAACAACAAAAACAACATTTGATGTCATATAGAGAAATACCATATATAGTTCAAGTAGAAATACACAGAAGGATAATATTTGCCACATTATAGTCTCCACACGCAGTGGTGGAAAGTAACTAAGTACATTTACTTAAGAACTGTACTTAAGTAAAATGTTTAGGTATTTGTACTTTACTGGAGTATTTCCAATTTCTAACACTTTTACTTCTACTCCACTACATCTCAGAGGCAAATATTGTACTTTTACTCCACTACATTTATTTGAAAACTTTAGTTACTAGTTACTTTTCAGATATAAATTATGATATAATGAAACATACAATAACCACTTCAGCCCTATTTTATACATAGGCTATTTGAAAATAGCCGATCTACAAGCTCACAACGCGTCGCATCGCGACGCGTTGTGAGCTTGTAGATCTGCTATTTTCAAATATTTAGCACTTTAACTTTTGATACTTTAAGTACATTTTGATGCCAATACTTTTGTACTTTTACTCAAGTAAATTTTGAATTCTAGACTTTCACTTGTAACAGAGTATTTTTATATTGCAGTATTGGTACTTTTACTTAAGTGAAGAATTTGAGTACTTTTTCCACCACTGTGACCACACGTCAGATTTAGGTTGAAAATCCGCAATGTTTCCTTTGAACACGTACATAATACACCAAAACAGCATGCTGTTCATAGCTAATTGCGACACAGAGGTGCTGACGAGACAGGGAGAGGGAGGGGAGGCTCAACAATGCACGTAGAGTTAATAAAAATGAAATTCTCCTGAAATTTCACCACAATAACCTCCCTGCTTACTTGGACTTCTGAGTTTCCACTCCAGAACCGCAGAACCTCGGGGAGGATTAGAGATTTAACATGACTCATTAAGTACTCTATTACCTTGTTTATGATTCTGTTCCTGCTGCCGCCGCCTCCTCCTCCTCCGCTGTGATTCCTGGGTGATGAGTGTACCTCTACCCCAGGGAGGGAATCACAGCTTGGGTATGCCCTCCAACGAGGCCTCCCATGGATCCTGGTGGAGCCAGGCTGCTCCGGGGTATCTCCCAGAGGGGCTAAGGTGGGGGGTAGGAGGGAGGTCTCCACAATGGGGACTGAGGGAGGTGGGCGGGCGGGCAAGATGATGTGTGCATCAGATATGCTGTAGAGATGACTGTAGATTTTAAATCAACGCTGTCATATCTACCAATGTTATTGCGACCACATTGTACCATTGTTAATGGCAGTGTTTGTGTGTATGTGTTTTCACACACGCACGCACACACACGCATGCACACACGCACGCACACACACGCAGTTAGTTTAAGCACACTGGAACGTATTCAGCTGCATGCTGTTGTATTCCGTACAATGTGTAAAGGGCTTAAAAAAAAAAATATGGTCCACACATATGCATTGTCTGGGCATGGAGGCTTTGGCAGCTCGATTCAAAGAGAACAATAAGCCCAAGAGGCTGAAGACAGAAAGGTTTCTGTAGTGTTTGAAAGAGCCTGTCACCACACATTCAGAAATGAAAAGAGCGAATATGAGAGAAAGACAACAAAAACACAGCTGGCAGTGGGAGATGAGAGAACAAGTCTCAGGTTTGAGTTGTGAAAACAGCCTTGGTCCGTGGTGAATACCCCCTCCCCCCCCACACATACACACACACACACGCACGCACGCACGCACGCACGCACGCACGCACGCACGCACGCACGCACGCACGCACGCACGCACGCACGCACGCACACACACACACACACACACACACACACACACACACACACACACACACACACACACACACACACACACACACACACACACACACACACACACACAAACACACACACACACGCATGCACACGAGCGCGTGCGCACACACACACACACACACACACACACACACACACACACACACACACACACACATACACACTCTCTCTCTCTCTCTCTCTCTCTCTCTCTCTCTCTCTCTTTCTCTCTCTCTCTCTCTCTCTCTCTCTCTCCCTCTTTCTGGGGAAATACGCCGAGTCAAACCTTCAGTGCACTCAAACTGTCCCTGCAATGTCCTCCTATCTAAAGTGTAGTAATGCTGTTGAAGGCTCAAATTGTCTTGTGAACGTTGGTCCAGTATAGAGCTTATGTGGGCTCTCAGTGGTGGGTTGGGGGTCTCATTGCGTCTCACGCGGACCCCTCCATTTGGATTTGAAGGTTACAAAATAAGCAGTGGTAAGAGCTTTCCACTGTGCTCCTCCTAACCCAGCAGAAGACCCTGCTCTGGTAACCTCTGCTACTGCTGAGAGCAAGTGCCATCGTACATGTTGCCTATTCCAGTGATGCCAGACCACTGGTGGGCCGCGAGGGTATTGCAAGTGGGCCCCGAAATAATTGGCACAAGACTATGATTTTATTGATTACATAACTTTAATATTTAGTTTTCATTGTGGTACTGCGGTTCCATAATCGAAGGCCGGAAGACAATGGATGTATTGATCATTAAAATCAATGTGCTCTGAAAACGCACACAGCTGTCGGCTGCCCCGTTAAGTGGTCAGATGGGTGGGTTAGCGAACACTTTTGAGATGTTGTGGGCCCTGATCCGGGAAAGGTTGAGAACCACTGGTCCATTCACTTTGTTCACACCTTTGCACTCCGTGTCTGAGATAGAAGTTGCACTTGCGATCTGCATTTTTTTTTTTAGTCTCACAAACTCTGATACTGATCTCTGTCTGCACCAACGCACACAGTTTGATTGACTGATTGAATACTTTATTAGTCATAAATGTAAACAGCACGTGGTACAGTGTAGATATTAAGGCTAAAAGGATAACACACAATCCTTGTTTAAAAAAAAACGTTACACTAAAATACACATCACCAACAAACAAACACTATATTTACAGAAGAGAAGAGACCCTTGTGGTCTCCTGGTAGATTTTATAGTTACTGCACCTCCTTTAATGGATGGTGTCCTTTAATGGTCACATAGTGATCATATAAGTGGAACTTATATCAGATCCTGTCTGAGGCATAGTATACTGGACTCTAAGTATATAGGGCGGAGGCAATTAAGCCCTATATCGCTGTAGGACAAAGAGCGATGCTTTGTGCCAATTCTTTGCCAATTCTCACCTATGATTGAAAATGGTTAACAGCTCATTTATGAAGCATTTGAAAGTGATCAGAATATATACCAGATAATCCCTCAGTGGATTCATTGTTCTCGTAAGGCCCTCTATTCTTTTCCTTCCCGAGCTCCCGTTTTAAAATCTAGCATGTTTGGCACAACAGGTGGCCAGAGTTTTTTTTTTCCTGAATGAAGGAAAGAAGGAAAGCAAGAAAGAAAGAAAGCAAGCAAGCAAGCAAGCGGCCCTTTTTTGATTGAGTCCTTTTTCAAGTTGAGAGGAGGACTGTGGTCGACTCGGCCATGTTTAGTTTCCTGCAGCTTTGATCCTGGCTGGAACTGAAGGACCTGCTGACAGAGACAAATACACTGCTTTCCACAGAAGTGACGCACGCACAGGCATGCACGCGTACACACACACACACACACACACACACACACACACACACACACACACACACTTCAGAAGGAGGGCCGTAAGGTCTCACACAGTCAGCACAGGTAGCAAGGATGACTCCACTGGAAACAAAATATGGCCTTTGTGAATATGCACCAAGTTTGAGGCCGTTCGGTCGTGCAGCGCCCGAGTTATGTCTGCGTGCAGTGCTGAGTGGCAATTCTATTGGACGGTTTTCAGAATCAGAATCAAGAGAACCAATCTTTATTGTCACATCACATTACAAGTGAGCTGGGTGAAATTCTTAGTTGTGCAGGCTCATCATTGCAGTTAAAAGATAGATAGAGAGTCATCTCATAAAAACAGAGAGGAGAGGCATAAAGTGCATAATATATGATTAATCTGCATAATACAATTAATGTGACTAAAGTGCATAATAAATAAGAGTCATGAATGTACGCATATAAATGGAGTCCCTTTAAAACGCATTTCAGTTCAGTCTGTGCAGTGTCACCAGACTTAGCTCTTGTTCAGCAGTCTAATTGCTGCTACTGTAAAAACTGTTCCTGAGTCTGGTGGTATTGCTCCCGATGCGCCTGTATCGTTTGCCTGGCCGTGGGTGCGGCAGCAGTTTGACCAGACTATGGCTGGGGTGGTGAATGTCCCTGATGATGCTTTCAGCCTTAGCCACACAACGTCTCTCGTGTATATCCTGGAGGGTAGGTGAAGCTCCCCTCCTACGATGTGCAGCGCAAATTGCCGTGGGTCCTGCGTGGCAGGCAGCACGGAGCAGATGTATTCTCTCACCAGTCTCTCCAAACACTTACTAACGATCGGTGTAAGAGTGACCGGTCGGTCTCCAGTCATTGAGGCACGCCACCTTGGAGTGCTTCGAGAACCGTAAAACCATGAATGTATGTGGCCACGTTTACACGGTAATGATCAGAACAGAAAACGACAAAGTACTGGTGTGTTCTAAATTTTTATTCTGCGAGTACACTGAGACGCAACAGTGATTGAAAACGCTGTAGTGTGCATGCCAGGTGGCTAGGTGGCGCAGTTCTACCTCCTGTCACAGCTGTTTGTTCACGCGTCCCTCTTTTTGCTCGTACAGTTCCCGTTCGGGAACGGGAACTGTACGAGCAAAAAGAGGGACGCACATGGCGTCTGTGAGCCATGACACGTTTTGTCGTTTCTATGTGTTCCTCCCATATTTCATGTTAACATGGAGACAGAGCGTTTTCAAAGATTTCCACTCTTTCTTGCGTTCAACCCCCGAAAATCTAAAGTCTAAGCGGAAGGCACATCTGATATTTAATTTAGCCATTTTCAGAGATACTTCTATAGTCTAAACAGGGCCTGTATCTGTCTGCGGGCGGGCCTGCGGCAGATGCACCGAATCTCTGTGTGTTAGGGGGGAGTGTGGGAACCGGCTTCCCTGATTGGCCAGCCTGACCGATCGCCTTAACTGATTGGCTGAGCTTCTCATAACGTTTGTGCCGCGAGTCCACGACGCCAATATAAGTGGCAGCGTGTGTGCAATGGAATATAAAGTTGGAGAGCTGGAGAGCCGAACGGGTGGGCCGTGTATTCCCAACTTTCATGGGCCCCACTTTCGGTCTAGTGTTTTTAAATAAGCCTACAGTATAAGCTTATTCAAACACTTAAACCCTACATACTTTGTTGACCGGAGTCCCCCAGGGGTCTATATTAGGCCCCCTCCTTTTTTCCCCACTACACCAAATCTCTTCACCGATCTACAATTAAGCGATCTACCAGCTCACAACACACATGTGTTTGCGACATGCTGTGAGCATGTAGATCAGCTATTGCTATTGCTCACAGCACATTGTAGATTTTTTTTTTGTTGGATTTTTTAATTTTATTTTTACAACTAGAATAATTTTGAAAAGTTTTGAAAATTTGCCCAAAATACAGATATGCCAGGGTGAATGTGGTTTAAAAAGGAGAGCAGCCGTTGATCATACCTTCTAGTCTAAACGGTACGGTGTGGTGATTACAGGGAAGAAGATGCCCAGTTTTTGGCCAGACCAACCAGTGCATACCAGATTATTGTCTGAATTACATGACCATAAGAACAGTCTTTATCATTGCTGCTCTGTCATTAGCCTGACATACAATTTCTCTGGTGTGTCATTATACCCCCAATACAAACACATGCACACGTGTACGCATGGATGATCACGTGCACACGCCACCACAGACGCACAGTACACACAGTACACACACACACACACACACACACACACACACACACACACACACACACACACACACACACACACACACACACACACACACACACACACACACACACACACACACGCACACACACCTGTAGACACGTGCGCACGCATTTAAAAAAAAGCACACACACTTTTCCTAAGCCTCTGACTTTCATGAATGCCTAGTTGATCTCACCACTTTACTTTCCGCACAATGTAAGAGTGTTTGATGCATGAATCATTTTTAAGTTGTCTCACCTTTTTAAATGAGCATTTTTCTCTCCTTAACCCTGACGCCTCCAAAAACAACACTTAACCGGTCACAGTCCGCGACACACACAGCCCCCGTACATTATATGTGCGCCGGGTGACAAATACTTACCGACCAACCATCATAACCCGAGGTCTGAACAAAGTCGGACAGTGTTGGAGTCAATTTCATCTTTCTTCACTTCAACAACCGCCCACTCACCCACCCTCTATCCTTCTCTCCCCACTCCCTTTCCATCCATCCATCCCCTCTCTCTCTCTCTCTCTCGCTCTCTCACTCTCTCCATCCCTCTCATTCTTTCTCTGTCCCTCCCTCTCTCTTTCTCTCTGGGAAATACACAGAGTCAAACCTTCAGTGCATTCAAACTGTCTCTGTACTCCCATCTAAAGTCTAGTAATCGTTGCTGTCAGGCAGAAAGCTCATATCTCTATATTTTATAGAGATATTTTTTTTGTAAATTAACCAGTGTTGGAAAAAGTACTCAAATGTTTTACTTAAGTAAAAGTATCAATACTGCAATGTAAAAGTACTCTGTTACAAGTAAAAGTCCGGAAATTAAAAAGGCACTTGAGGCACTTTTTTAAATAGCTCACGCGTTGTGAGCTTGTAGATCGGCTATTTTCAAATAGCCTAGGTATAAAATAGGGCTGAGGTGGTTAATGTATGTTTGCTAATATAATAATTTATATCTGAAAAGTAACTACAGTAGTAAGTTTTCAAATAATTGTAGTGGAGTAAAAGTACAATATTTGCCTCTGAGGTGTAGTGGAGTAGAAGTAAAAGTATAGACAATTGGAAATACTCCAGTAAAGTAAAAGTACCTAAAAATTGTACTTAAGTACAGTACTTGAGTAAATGTACTTAGTTACTTTACACCACTGAAATTAATGCCCTACTTGATCATATACATTAACGCCTACAGCGTCACACAAAAGCATCAAAAGCATCAGATCCACAAGCTCGAGACGCGGCGTGAAGCGAGAAGTGACAAGCTTGTAGATCTGCAACTTTTGCTGTTTTTGAATTTGAATCCTGAAAGGTCACAGTTTTGGACATAATGAGGTTTCCATGCCCGACAGAGACGACACGCTGCTGAACCCTCAAAATGTGTTGGAACGTTGGTAAAGTAGAGCTTATGGGCTCTCAGTGAGTGGAGTAAGTGGGGGTCTCATTGCATGGGAATCTCTCTCTCTCTCTCTCTCTCTCTCTCTCTCTCTCTCTCTCTCTCTCTCTCTCTCTCTCTCTCTCTCTTTATTTCTCCCCCTCCACCCCCCACATCTCCCTTTCATCCGCCTCTCGGTGGATGCATGGCCGAGGTCCAGTTTCACGGGGACTAAATTGAATCAGGAAAAATCAACCTCGTCCTCATCCTCGCGCTTAATGAGAGAGACGGAGGGATTTCCAAGGTGCTGCTCTGCCCTGTTTACTTTAGATGGAAAAAAAAATAAAGATCTCCCCGTTCTGGGAAGGAAGCCTGGAGAGAAAGAGGATTAACCTCAAAACCCAAAGGAAGGAAGAAACAGATATGCAGGACCAGATCTCTCCCCCCCCTCTCCCTCTCCCTCTCTCTCTCTCTCTCTCTCTCTCTCTCTCTCTCTAACACACACACACACACACACACACACACACACACACACACACACACACACACACACACACACACACACACACACACACACACACACACACACACACACACACACACACACACACACACACACACACATATAGAAACAAACCTCTACGTTGGGAGAGAGAGAGAGAGAGAGAGAGAGGTGTTATAGGAGCTCTCCGAGAAGGTTATTTCCTTCCAGCTTTGAATCAAACGAGACCAGAGTGGAGGAGGAGGAGAGGAGGAAAAAATTTAAAACACATTTTCACCCTTTCGCCCCCCATGACATGTGGAACCTGTAGTGGTGTGGGGTTTACTTTTAATCTGAATGGGATGTGGCTGAGGAGGGGTGGGGGGGGGCTACAGTGTCCCCTCTGTCCTCTCTGGCCGTGTTGACCTAATTAACAATCAGAACACCCTCTCTCTCTCTCTCTCTCTCTCGCAAAGAACAGCATCACCTTCACAGCCCCGCTGTGTTAAGGCCCGCCTGCCCGACTACAGCATGTCGCCATGCCACGCTAAGCTTGCCAAGGGACCCGTATACGACTGATGTTCTACACTGGTTTCACGAGGGGACACTTTAGCCGCACTGACAGTTTAAGTCAGCATACATACTATGTTATGGCAGTAGATCATGTCAACATATAAAACCACGCTATTCCTCTATTAAAGTCAGTGTTTGTCCACGACGCTGTCGGAACATATCACAATCTAATTTGGGGTCCCGGTCCCCTCAGTGAGAAACGCTGTCCTAGGATATCTATATAGGCCCTATATAGGATGTCCCAGTGCACTTCACATGCTCTCTGTACATGATCTCCTATTGCTTATATAAATAACCGGTATCACGCACATGTATGGAGTTTTTCTTGACTGGAGAATGACTGCAGCCTGTGTCCGTACTGTAATCTATAGACACTGGACACTCTGTTGGCTTTGATTGACAGTCATTAATCATGGTGTGATTAGTGCTGTGAAAAAAGAGACAAGATTACTAACCATATGTTGGGAGTCAGGAACTGCTGAATTTAGGTGATAAAGGAAAGAGTCAGGGAGACAGATAAGAGGGCAACAATGGAGCTTACTCAGTCAGTCAGTGTGTGCACTAGTTTAGTGTTTTTCATTTGTGTTCATATTTATTTCATTTAGAAAATTTTGTTTTCAATTCAGTTCGGTTTAAGTTAGACTCCAAGAGTTGGTTCGCTAGTTTCAGTTCAGTTTTGACTGTTTAAAATGTTTACTTTTAGTTTAGTTTTGATTGGTTTCAGAATTAGTTTCAGTTTTCTTATTATAGTATGGGGGTATTTGTCATGCAGGCAAGTTTTAAGAAGTTCAGAATAGTTGGTGCAATACAAATACATCACTTTGTGGACCAATGCCTCCTCAGACCTTTTGTGTATTTTTTTTGTTTTTTTGTTTTGTTATTTTCGCAAATAGTCCTCAATATCATTTCAGTTAGTGAAAAGAAAAAAAAACTAACTAACTCCCAGTTCATCTCTGGGAGTTATAGTACTATCGTAGATAACTGTTTATTTCACGCTCATATTATACTAAGCAGTTCTTGAATGATAAGAACACAGAGCTCCAAGTGTATCTCTTAGTTCTGGCTAAAACCAAATCTCTTGCAGAACGACACAGGACTGACATCATCATCATTTATTAATTTACAGACTATATTGATAGGAATTACATGTTACATTTGACTTTGTGTTGTCTGATGCTTGCTGAGGCCAAACTAAACAAACATTCATCTAGTCAAGATAACGCAAAGATGCTGCTCTATGATGTATGTGCATGCATGTGTGTGTTTATTATGAAACATAATGTACACACTAAAACATACAGTCTGTGATTAAAGGGGATGAAACCCTTGGCGGATTTTGTAGTTTGTTTTCCACTTCAGGTTAAAAACTACAGCAGGGCAATAACGTGGCAGGCACAACACTGACCTTATAGTACACGGTGATGTAAGCAGCACAGCTGCAGCGTATCAAATTAATAATGGGTGCGTTAGATTTGAGGTGTGTCAATACTGTCTATGTCTATCATGCTTGCACATTGGCATGCCCTTGGCTCTAGACACATCTAACACACGCATTAATTTGCAACTAAAGGAAAAAAACCAAGGCACTCTTCTGGTGAAAAAAAGTTAAAAAGCCTTTGATGTGGCTAGTTCATAATAGAAGTTGTTAAACAACTTCTATTATGAACTAACCACATCAATACAGGCTTTTTTTAAAAACTTTTTTCACCAGAGAGTGCCTTGGTTTTTTCTCTTAGATGCAAGTTCTCAGTCCCCTATACCAAAGAGCACCTTCGCTACACTTTTTTGAACTTCCGAGCACCCAGACCCTTTCTTTTTTCTGTACACTCATTCATTTGTTTGGTGCAGCTGTGTTGCTCACTAGTCTGTCTGCCATGTTTTTTAATCTGCTCCAAAATCAGCCTGGGGTTTTTCATGCCCCTTGACGTGTTATCGCTTATTTGCTCACATTTTGCATCAGATGCTTATTATGACGTGTATCAGGATCTATAAACAGGAGGTCATCACCCATTCAAGAACCAGCACCAAGTATCTCTAGATCAGTAATCTCTCAAGAACAGATTCTGCTCTGCGTTGGAATCTGTCGTGAAGGTTCGTCATAACGTGTACGCACTGTGTGGGCGTGGGCGTGCCTTCAGATCAGGAAGCAGGCCGCGCTTTACCCAATCAAATGTAGTGGGCGGGATTTACGTGTCCGCTGATCCTTCCCTACTCGAAACAAGCCGAAACTAATTTAACAATGGTGTCCGCGGAGCAGACAAAACCACGGAAAGATATTCACATTTTAACTTGCTCTTTCATCATAGAAACAAGTGGGCTTATAACCAAAACGATCCATGTTCTCTGGGAGAAGTGGTGTTAGTGTTCCGTGTAGAAATATTGTTAGTGGGAATGAAAACATAGTCGCACCACCCGGAAGTGGAGGGTGAAGGCAGACTAAAACCCCGGTTTCCTTTGCGCACGTGTGCTGCGTCGTCATTGTCCCAGAGCCAACATGAGATAGTACAAACAGCAGAGGGCGCTGTTTTTCATTCTCATTTGGCTTTGGGTTCCCAGATTGCTAGATCAGTGATTCTCAACCTTTTCTGTGTGGGCCCATTTGAAAATATTGAAGTGAAGTGTTCGCGGCCCACCCATCTAACACGGCAGCATCAGATGGGTGGGCCGCATGCATTTTCAGAGCATATTTATTTTAATGATCGATCAATAGATGTTGACGTTCTGTAGTCATACATTATATATTATTATTGATCGGTATAACAATAAAAACTCACTTTTTAATCTTGTAAAGAATACATTTTTTTTTAATCTATAATCATATAGATTTAACATATTTTAATGTGTATCATGTTATATATAATCGTCTCTGTTGGGTGGAAACCTCATACAGTATGTCCAAAACTGTAACTTTTCATGACTCAAATTCAAAAGTAGCAGATCTACAAGCTCAGAACGCGTCGCTTCTCGCCGCGTTTCGAGCTTGTGGATCTGCTACTATTGATGCTTTTGTGTGACGACAGCAACGACATAAAGTCACTGGCCTACTTGAATTTACAAGAACTGCCACTGACCAAAACTGCTTTGCTGTCTTTTGCTGTCTCCCCCCCCCCCCTAGAATTTCCCACAAGGCCTGTTGCACCCATTGGGAACTCCTGCTGAACGGTTTACTGTTGAGCAACTGAAGAATTGTTTGACCTTTCGGGGTTTGACCTTTCGAGCTTGCAGATCTGCTACTTTTGTGTGACGCTGTAGTATGATCGAGTATAGGGTGTACATTTTTACATTATTACATTATAAAACATATTAAGCACTTTAGCCCTATTTTATACCCAGGCTATTTTCAAACATTTTAGTACTTGTACTTTTGGTACTTTAAGTACATTTTGATGCCAACACTTTTGTACTTTTACTCAAGTACATTTTTAATTCCAGACTTTTACTCTACATTGCAGCATTGATACTTTTACTTAAGTAACACATTTGAGTACTTTTTCCACCACTGACTACTCCTTTAAAACATACAGTATGTGGATTAAAGGGGCATGAAACCCTAGGCTGATTTTGTAGTTTGTTTTCCACTTCAGGTTAAAAACTACAGCAGGGTAATAACATGGCAGGCTACATTTACTGGGAAAAAACACCAAAAGTCAAAATATGGAGATAAGAGGTTTCTGCCCGACAGAGCGACGATATGTTAAAATCTCAGTGTTTTGCCAATTATTTGGGGGCCCACTTGCAGCATCCTCACGGCCCACCAGTGGGGCCCCGGCCCGTAGGTTGAGCACCGCTGCTCTAGATGCAAAACTGATTTTAAAAAAAACGTGCAAAATGATCTAACTGCAGTTTGTACCGTGGAGAACGAGTGTGAGTGTGTGTGCAGGGTTGCAGGAAAACAATTGAAAACCACCTCAGCCGCCTGATAAAAGAGCACAGAGTGGGCGTGATTATACGACCACCAACCTGCCGTGTGCCGTGTCTCCACGTCGTCGCTGTCAGGCAGAGAAACCTCTCATCTCCATATCCTGACTTTTTGTCTTTGTTTCCTAAATGAACGGTCCGGGGACCACCAGTGGTCCTTGAGGGGGTTCCAGGTGGTCCCCAACTAAATGATGGATCTTTAACTCTTGAGAGCGTAAAATGAAACCATTTTACGGGTCCATTTGGTTTCATTTTACACTCTCAAGAGTTAAATTATTGTTAAACATCTGCATTACTTAATTTACAAGAAGTCTACACAATTAGAGAATGTAGAAGATGTGTTATTTTGATCAACGCTTGCCTGTTATCTCTCCTATGGTACCAACATCAATCAAACAGCATGGAATTGTGGACAAAATCTCATCCAACAACATTCAAAATATTCTAAGTTAAGATCTACAAGCTCGAAACGTGCTTGTCAATCTGATACTTTTGCTGTTTTTCAAATTTGAATCCTGAAAAGTAGCAGTGTGGGACATATATGAGGTTTCCACCCGACCCGAGACGATATCCCCTCCGCCGTTGTATAAACCACAACAACCCCTCTCTGCAAACTGACGAGCTCTCGCTCGCACACTCTTTGACGTGTGCACCCCCCACCCCACCCCAGTGGTTTCAGAATCCCCCCAGCGAGCATCAACCCACCCACACACAGTGCGTGGGTGGGGGGGGAACACATTAGTGAGCGATGCTCCAGTATGGGATCCCCTCTCTCTCTCTCTCTCTCTCTCTCTCTCTCTCTCTCTCTCTCTCTCTCTCTCTCTCTCACGTCTCCCTCGTACCGCACACATCTGTGAGACAGGCGTTGCTGCTCTACCACATGATGACATTCAAACAAAATACTGTGACCTCACATTAAAGGTTAAGAGGGCTTTTTCTTGCAGTTCAATGCATCTTGGGAGCTTGTCAAAGAGTACATGGTCATCATTATGTGAGAAAGTAAGACGTTTGAAAAGGATTCTGGTAAACTGCTGAGGAGGTAAGAAGTGTGTGCATCTCATTTGGCTTTTACACCAGTGAGGTGACTTGTTGTAATTACAGTAAATAAAAATTTCACTGAACCCATTTACCTGAGGCCGGAAAAAAGTTTTCTGAAAAACTTCAAATGTGTATTAAAAAATTACAAAAATACATGTTGCTATATACTATACATAGCAACCGTAACTCGTCCTGAAAGGTACAGTTACAAATAGGGGTTCCCCCCAAATGTATCAATCATTGTTTTTTGCCATATTAAGACCCATTCACACATATAAAAATATAGTTTAAAAAATCGTTCCAACTAAGTCAAGTGGATGGCATCTATAACAAATACAATGGTGAACGATATAGTTATAGTGTTCAGTGTGAACGGCCTTTTATAGTCTATTATACAATATGCAATACACAGAATATATCATTAGCCTACAAGTTACAACATCACTGCATAATTCTATTTACTTTTTTTTATTTTTATAAAATGAACCATCATTGATTTAGCATACTTTGCATGCTTTACAGAATTGCCATATCTCATAGTTCTACTGTTACTGGACTGTTAATATTCTCTAAGCAAAACTGAACTGCAGTCAACTTTCCACCTCACTTAGTTTCACTTCTGCATAAATGGCAGAGAAAAGCCCAGGCGTTTGTCATTGTTAACATGCCCCTGCTGTGTGGTTATACCATGGAGGTCATTAGAAGGGTCTCTCACATATGGAGCCCCGTTGAGGGGGGGGGGGGGGGGGGGGGGGGCGTAAAGACCAGCTAACCACAGAATGTCTCTGCTGCACTGTGACTCATATGCTGCTGCGCTCACAACCCAACCGCTATACCCAGTGCTGGAAAGTAACTATAAGTACTGTACTCAAACTACTCAAGTTGGCCTACTTTAGTGCAATTTTGAGGTTCAATACTACTCCACCACATCTCAGAGGCAACTATTGTACTTTTTATTCCACCATAATAGTTTGAAAACTTTAGTTACTGCATGGTTACTTTGTAGATTTTTATTATAATACATACATAACCACTTCTGCATTTGATATTTCATGCAAAAAGTCGCTGCCAGTACTTTTGCACTGTCACTCAAGTAGATTTTGACTACAGGGCTTTTACATGTATTACCGTTACCGATTATGTCTATATTGCAGCAATTGATACTTTTTACTCAAGTAAAAAAAATGTGAGTATACTTCCACCGCCGCTCATGTTGCTGTGCTCACAATCCAACCGCTGTACGTAGGCAGCAGAAACCCACAGGGGAGAGAGAGAGGGGTGCAGCAGAGCAGGGTGGTGAGGGGGGGACTGGGAATCCCTGCTCTGAATGATGAGAACAGGCGTGGTGGGACAGAGCAGAGAGGGGGGACACAGTCACAGACCAGTGAGTATTGTGAGATGCATGCAGATGTTTAAAACAAAAAAAAAGCGTGAGAGGTTTTAACCCTCTGCACCTGGTGTGTAGGGGTGGACAGAAAGTGCAAACCTCCCCGAAAGGTCAAACAACAATTCTCCAGTTTCTCAACAGTAAACCGCCGGCAGGAGTTCCCAAAGGGTGAAACAGCAGGCCTGGTGGGAAATTCTGGAAAAAGAACAAGAAAGCAAAAGCAGTTTTTTTTTCGGTCAGTGGCAGTTCTTGTAAATCAAAAAGTCAAAAGCGGGCCGGTGACCTGCATACTGCTGCTGTCAGGCAGAAATCTCTTATCTCCATATTTTAACTTTTTGTGTTTTTTCATAATAGAGCGTCACGCAAAAGTAGCAGATATACAGTACAAGCCCGAAAACGTGGCGTGAAGCGATACGTTTTGAGCTTATAGATACTTTTGAATTTAGCAAAGGAACAGTTTTGGACATAATGATGTTTCCACCCGACAGAGACGATAAAGACATAAAACATGTTTTGTTTTCATACAGTGGCAGCTGTGATAAGTAATTGCATGAAAACTTGATTGATATCTTAGTTAAAATAATCTGTATAGTAATATTGATCTGATAGTGTAAGTATTATAATGAGAGGACTTGCAGATTGTACCTTATTCAACCATGTCTTTGCACGGCTGCAGCCTGTGTGTGTGTGTGTGTGTGTGTGTGTGTGTGTGTGTGTGTGTGTGTGTGCGTGTGCGCGTGCGTGCGTGCGTGCGTGCGTGCGTGCGTGCGTGCGTGCGTGCGTGCGTGCGTGTGCGCGTGTGTGTGTGCGTGCGCGTGTGTGCGTGTGTGTGTGTTTAACAGGCATGCTGAGTGTATTATATGTCTTGGTGTTATGGCCTGAGGGGTATACCTGTAAAACGAGGTGAAGTGGGTTAAAGGTAGCATGGGGTGATGCTCATACTTGGAGATGGGAGTGTACTTGTCATAGTGAGAGTGATAATGTGTCTGGGCGAGGAGGGGACGGCAGGAGTTACGGGGGGGAGAGGGGAGTTATCTGAAACCCCTCTGCCGAAAACTAGAGCTCCAATGCAGTCCCTTCTGCCTGGGAAACTGAAACCCATCGTGTGGGATTCCGTTCAGTCACAATCAGGGGCTGCGGTTCGGACTGCACATGCACAGAGAAAGAGAAGGGAGAAATTGTGTGTGTGTGTGTGTGTGTGTGTGTGTGTGTGTGTGTGTGTGTGTGTGTGTGTGTGTGTGTGTGTGTGTGTGTGTGTGTGTGTGTGTGTGTGTGTGTCTGTGTGTCTGTGTGCGTGTGCGTGAGAGAGAGAGAGACAGACAGACAGAGAGCGAGACAGAGAGAGACAAAGACAGAGAGAGAGAGAGCAAGCCAGAAAGCCAGTCAACCTTCAAATCTTCCACAACTGCCAACGTATTTTTGGTGGGACAAATTTACACACTCCTACACCGGCCAGAAAGTGGATTTTCTGCACGTTTGCGTGCCCATACAAAAACCTTCCTTATGTGGACACACACACACACACACACACACACTCACACGTGTGTGCGCGCGCACACACACACACACACACACACACACACACACACACACACACACACACACACACACACACACACACACACACACACACACACACACACACACACACACACACACACACACACACATACACTCCTTATTCCATATGTGCATTTGGAGGGACCTCCTTCCTGATAAAGATTGCACAGACGTCTGGGACGTCTGCGTTCCAATGGAAACTCCTCTAAGGCCTGTATCACAGGCACTCTTTTCTTCGCCGCCCTCCTCCTCCTCCTCCTCCTCCTCCTCCTCCTCATGGCTGCTCTCCACCTGATGGCTTTTCCTCTCTCCTTAACGGTCAGACTGACATGTAGAGAAGACCCAGACTGGAGCACAAACACAGGCGGGCGGGCTAGGCGGGCTAGGCGGGTGGGGAGCAGGGTTGCCAGATCTGCTTATTATAATTTCCCCGCAAGCTTTTATTTGAAAATAGCAGATCTACAAGCTCACAACGCGTCGCATCGCGACGCGTTGTGAGCTTGTAGATCTACTATTTTCAAATAGCTGATGTATTATGTTAAAGTGCTCATGTGGCCCATAGTCGCTTGTTTTGGGCTGGTTTTCCTAGACCTGGTTGCTTGTTTCTCTCACAGAATCTGGCAACACTGGTGGGGAGCACCGAGGTAGGTGGAAAGCTTGGCAGGTGTATAGAGAGAGAGAGAGAGAGAGAGAGAGAGAGAGAGAGAGGGGAAAAGGATGGAGGGTGGGGGAGAGCATGGGAATGAAAGACGGGATAAGTTCAACTGGGGCTGACTGACTAAAGCCTGAGTTTATACTTGGTTGCACGCGGGTGTCGCGCTCGGAAAAGAGCAGATCTACAAGCCCACAACGTGTCGCGCTGCCACGCGCTGTGGGCTTGTAGATCAGCTATTTTCAGTGGGCGACGAACAGGTACGCAATTACATATAGGCTACTGGAATCAGGCATAAGAGTGTTGCTCTATAGTGGTGGGAGGGAATAGAAGAGAGGCAGGGGGGAGAGAGAGAGAGAGAGAGCAATGAGAGAGTGAAGGACAGCAAAGGAAAGAACAATACCGATAAGATAAAGGAAGGAGATAAAGTTGAAAAGAGAGAGGGAGTCTCGGGTGGAGAGCGGTGGAGAAAGAAGAGAGGGAGATTAAAAACAAAGGATAAAAAGAGAACGCGAGATACAGAAACTGGCGGCGCTGTACAGAAGATGTAGCTACTTGCTGACTGTTGTGGCTGAGAGAGAGAGAGAGAGAGAGAGAGAGAGAGAGAGAGAGAGAGAGAGAGAGAGAGAGAGAGAGAGAGCTCCAGACACAAACATAAACACTGGCTCATACTTCAATGAATCCTCTCTCTCTCTCTCTCTCTCTCTCTCTCTCTCTCTCTCTCTCTCTCTCTCTCTCTCTCTCTCTCTCTCTCTCTCTCTCTCTCTCTCTTTCTCTCTCTCTCTCCCTCTCCACCTCACCCATCGCCTCCCCAATCTCCCCCCTCTCTCGACCCCCCCACCCCACCCTCAAAAAGCCAGGCATAAACAAATATAACATGGAAAGCATCAGACGTGCCCCATACGTCTCAGTCGGCTCGGAGTCGTGTGAGAAAAGGGAAAATGGGGGCTTGGTGAGGGGAATTGGAGCTGTTTTCCGTTCTATAAAAAGACCATTTTGTAGACAGTCAGACATTAGGCAGTCAACACTGACCGACCGTCCATGAGCTCTCCATTCATCTTCGGCAACCCCTGCTGTACCCCCCCCTACCCTCCTTTCCCTGTCTGTCTGTCTGTCTGTCTGTCTGTCTGTCTGTCTGTCTGTCTGTCTGTCTGTCTGTCTGTCTCTGGATGAACTTATAACCCTGAAATTGAATTCATAAAACAGCAAGACTGTGTCGCCTTTGGAGAGAGAGATAAAGATAGAGATGGTTGATAGATATACGGGCATTTATAAGCAGAGACTGAGAGAGAGAGAGATTGATTGATCGCTGCTGTTACGGCCCTGAAACATCAAAACCGTACACACACAAGCATTCCTACAGGAACTTGCAATTACACAGGCACACAGTCACGCGCACACACAGACACAGACACAGACACGCACGCACACACACACACACACACACACACACACACACACACACACACACACACACACACACACACACACACACGCACACGCATGTTGGAGATGGCTCTAGGGGTCATCCTCCAGGGCTGGGAGGGAGGGGAGTATCTTTCTGTCAGGTTACAGTGTTACCACCACCGGGGTGTGACTGATACACACCAGACACTCGGCCAACACACACACACACACACACACGCACGCACACACACACACACGCACGCACGCACGCACGCACGCACGCACGCACGCACGCACGCACGCACGCACGCACGCACGCACGCACGCACGCACGCGCGCACAAGACGCAGCGTCACAGAGTACTGCAGCTCCTTGGTCTGGACCAGTGGTGGAAAAAGTACTACATTTTTTTACTTAAGTAAAAGTATCAATACTGCAAAGTAGAAGTACTCTGTTACAAGTAAAAGTCAGGAATGCAAAATGTACTTGAGTAAAAGTACAAAAGTATTGGTATCAAAATGTACTAAAGTACCAAAAGTAAAAGTACTAAAATGTTTGAAAATAGCAAAAAATTGCCTAGCTATAAAATAGGGCTAAAGTTGTTAATGTATGTTTTATAATATCATAATTTATATCTGAAAAGTAACTAGTAACTAAAGTTTTCAAATAATTGTAGTGGAGTAAAAGTACAATATTTGCCTCTGATATGTAGTGGAGTAGAAGTAAAAGTACTGGAAAGTGGAAATACTCAAGTAAAGTACAAATACCTCAAAATAGTACTTAAGTACAGTACTTAAGTAAATGTACTTAGTTACTTTCCACCACTGGTCTGGACGGTGATTACATCATACGTGGGTCCTCTCCTCTCCCAGAGAACCCTGGCTTGCAGCAGGCACACTGCCAGTCCTACATCTGCAACAAGTCACGCACGGACGCATGCGCACACACTCATGTTTGTGTATTACCATACTTGTGAGGACAACACTTTAGGACAACATTGAAAATAGCTGGGAAATGTACGCAGAAATATCAGATCTACAAGATCAAAACGCTTATCGGCTATTTTCCGGTGCGTGACACAGCTACTTTTACCACAACACTGGCACGCAACTAAATTTAAAGTTTAGTTTAACTCAAACCCCTAAACCTATCCTCTAAATGTCTAATAATCCTAATCCTAACCCTCCTAATCCTAACTCCAATCAGAATATTTTCCTAATAGTAAGCCTAAGAACTCCCTAAATTCTTTTTTAACCGTAAAATAACCATAACTCTTCTTAAGACCAGGGAAATGGTACTCACTACTCACAATTGCAGTTTCTAAATTCTATTATATTTGTGGGGACATTTGGCCCTCACAAGTAAAGTAACACACACACACACGCACGCACGCACGCACGCACGCACGCACGCACGCACGCACGCACGCACGCACGCACGCACGCACGCACGCACGCACGCACGCACGCACGCACGCACGCACGCACACACACACACACACACACACACACACACACACACACACACACACACACACACACACATCCCTCTCTCTTGCTTGCCTTTGTCTCTTTGCAAATAAAGTGCAGATTCTCCTCTGGCTTTAACCACATACAGACTAACTGGAACACTGCTGTGAAACCTCTGCCTGGAACACACAGCGCACTTAGCACTGCTGAGAAACTCTTTATTAGTTGTTCAGCCTGCTAATGAAGGACGCACAGCGCCAAGCACTAGACAAAGCCACATGGGTGCAGTTTTGTTTTCTTACGCTAAAAAATATAAACAATAATCACAAAATTGGACTGAAATAAGACTAAATTCCAGGTTCGGCGTCGATAATGTTTCCTCGGAACCGCACAGTGACGGGCGCTCATTGTTCTCTCAACTCTCCAAAGAGCTCTCAGCACTATAACTCTATCTGCCACCACTTTATGTTGTGTTTGTAAGGAGCAATGACAGGCAAATGGTGGGAATTCAAGATGGAGTCGAATCATTGGTCATTGGTTAACCTCAGTGGTGGAAAGTAACAAAAGTGTGACTCTGTAGATCGGCTATTTTTGCTGTGTATGTATGTTCCTAATTTTGGGTCCCGGGGAGACACCAAATTTGTCTTTTGGGTCTGGAGCTGAAATGTTAGTGAACCCCGTGCTTTAAAGTTCACCCAATTTTTTTTTTAATCAATTAGTCATCCCATTGAGACTTGAAGTCATGGATATCATGGATAGTTTTTGCCCCAAAACATAGATCCACTCTGGATAGTGTGTGCACAGTTACAGTATGTCCCCAGCCCCCTCCCTCCC
>NC_137607.1:56047556-56065056 GCF_963280865.1 Gymnoscopelus braueri | reverse complement strand
GTCTTAACAATGGTGGTTGAACAATTAAGCAAAACTTCAACAGGCGTTATTGGAGAGATGCATTATAAATAGGCCTACTATAACTGGATATTCATAATCATTTGAAGTAATTCTGTGCATGTGATTAATGTGGATCTATATGGACAGTTGTGTATAGATGCCTATAGCTCCACAAGTAAAACCAGAAGCATCAGGCCATAATTGATAGCCTAATTTGTTTTATGTAGGCAACAGTGTAGTTGTAGTCACTGTAGTTGATAATTAAAAGGGCAGAGTGACAAAAGTTCTAAACTACTGGTTACCAAATATTCAACTTTCTTCAATCTGACCAGGATTCAATGGGTTTCCCACATGTAAGATGAGAACACTATCCATTCTGCTACCACTACTACAGATACACTGTGCATTTAGCAAGACTGACTACACTACAGCAATGTTCTAATCAATGTGGAAAGCAAAACATTGGACATATCAGTTTTAAATGTCATGTTGTATTTGATGGGGAGGGTTAGGGGTGTCAAGAATTTCACAATACGATACATGATGTTGGGCATGATATCGATATGATATATTATTAATGTTCTTTTCTCATGTATCATCAACATTGGCCATCATCTTATAAATAACGTTATAAAGCAAGTTAGAAACAATTACAAAGTGCTTTGTACACAAATAAATACATTTGTGCAAGCTTAATGGAGAAGTGAAGTTCTCACTAACTATAAACCCATTGTTTCAGAGGACAGATAGACACTAATATAACAAATATAATATAATATAAGACTGCATAACTATAAATTCCACAAACCTCATATTTTTGTCATCTGGACTTTACCAACCAAGTGCAGCCTAGTTATTTCCAACAGCTAAAACACATCTATAATACCAGATACAGTATAATACAATCTTAGATTAGATGTAGGCCTATTTGAGAGTGCAGATGCATGTCACATTAACGAGCGTCAACGAGCATCAGCTGACACACAACACCTCCCCTCTGCAGTGCTTTAAACTGAAAGTGACTGACTGGAGTCTGTTTCATTTCTCTCCAAAATACCTTGAATATGATGGAGGACATGATTAATAATTACTATGATTATGATAAGCTTTACATTTCATATCATACAGTAAAAACTCCTAACTTTCACCGGCAAAAAAAAGAAAGTGTTTTTTTTTTATTAAAAAAACAATTAAAAAAATATTACGATACAGTATGACATCATGACAATACCTATCATCACATTTTAATACCACGATAGGCTATATCGTGACACAATATATCGTGACACTTCTAGGCGGGGAGGGTTACTCTTTTTTTTGTAATCACTTGGGGAGGGTCATTGATTTTTTTTTTTTGTCAAAGGGAGGGTCATGGCATTTTAGATCAGGGCACATACATTTCCTCCATGCCCCCCCTTATGTAAATTTCGACTGGTCCCTAACATGTAAGCTGATTGTATGACGTTCTGCATAGTAGTGTATATTTGTATGTCCTAAATGTCATCATGATTTGAGTGCACAGGGATCTCATTTTAAATAAGCCAAGTGCTTATAAATAATAAATAAAGTATTCAATCAATCAATCAATCAATCAATCAAAGGGCCCTATGACTAAAACGAAATCAAAATTTGCTGTCAAAATGAACACTAGCACGTAGATATAGACACTAAGTAAAAAGAGAAGAACGTCATATTTTTGGCACCCTCTGCTTGGAGGGTGGATTTAAGTTGCTGCGAGAGGAAACTTAAGGATACATTTTGTGCACTCAGCTAAAAGCATTCCTCTTGTCCTCTCAAACACAGACAACTGAGAGTGAGAGCCATTTGCCTGTCCGTACAGACCATATACAGTCTGTCAATGTAAATACATTCAGTCTATTTTTACATCCACCGACTGTGGTTAATACTGATGTCCAAGCCCTCACACATAGAATGGCACACACGTGCAAAAACACAGCATCATCCCTTCTACACACACAGACATGCACGCATGCACGGAACGCATGTGTGTGCGTGCGTGCGCACACACACACACACACACACACACACACACACACACACACACACACACACACACACACACACACACACACACACACACACACACACACACACACAAGAAAGCGCTTACATGCTCTCTCTCTCTCTCTCTCTCTCTCTCTCTCTCTCTCTCTCTCTCTCTCTCTCTCTCTCTCTCTCTCTCAATATATTTCTCACACACACTCCTTTGCCACCCAGCGCTTGGTGTTTGTTTAATACAGTATGGCATTTCAATGTGAGGACAGTATTATATCGCTGCTGTCGGACAGAAACCTTGTATCTCCGTATTTCAACTTTTTATGTTTTTTCGTAAATGCATGCCTTACTTTGTCATACTACAGTGTCACACAAAAAGCAAAAATAGCAGATTTGCATCGCATTGTGATTCATTTTGAGCTTATAGATCTGCAATTTTTAGCTATTTTGGAACTTGAATCCTGAAAAGCAACAGTTTGGGAGATATGAGGTTTCCACGCGACAGCTTCCCGCTTTATAAGGGCACAGCTTTAGGCAGGGTTCTCTCTTTCACACTGAGATGGCCCCCATGTTCACCAACACTCACACACATATGCGCAGTTTGCGCACACGCATACTGTAACATGCACGCACACTCACACGCTAGGCACACGCATACACACACATACACAAGACCACACACAGATTTACACGGCATTCATCTTCGCCACACACACACACACACGCACACGCACACACACACACACACACACACACACACACACACACACACACACACACACACACACACACACACACACACACACACACACATTTTCATCCCTGCCAACTCCTGCCCCTTGGCACCAAATTGACATCTGCTTCATTTTTTCACCCGAACTGTTCTAGCCCTCGAACTCAGTAACCCCTCACCTCCAAGAGTTCACTTCATACCCGCATGGCACACACACACACACACACACACACACACACACACACACACACACACACACACACACACACACACACACACACACACACACACACACACACACACACACACACACACACACACACGCTAGTGAGGCTGGCAACTAGCACTGGAGTCTTGTCTGTCCACGATGAGAAGCGCACAGAGGCCGTGCTGAAAGAACAGCTTTAGTCTTTTGTTCTTGCCGTAAGTAGGCCATGTCTCTGAAAGACAAATCCCTGCTTCGCATTGGCCCTGGAGTTGTCACATAAAAGCTAATAAATAGCTACTAAGAGCCTAAACAGGGGAGGTGTGTTTGTGTTCACGTCTTATAGACCATGGGTCTTCAACAGGGGGTCCGGGATGCCTTGATGGTCCTCAGAGTTACCATAGGGGGGGCGCCAAATCTTTGTGTCACAGGAACTTTTTTTAAAAAAAGATATCTATGAAATCTAGGAGAACGTTTTATCTGTATCACTATTGTTTACAATATGTAGTGGGGGGTCCCTGCTTCATCTCTCTCTCAGCTTAGGAGTCCTTGGCTTGAAAAACATTGAAGGCCCCTGAAATAGACGCCGTTTGAAGTCCTTGTAAATGGAGTTTGGTCTTAGGGATCCCTTAGTGAACAGCCTCGCACCTCATTTTTAATCTGTTTATGAGCTGTTGTTACTCTGAGTTGAGCTCATAAACAATTGGTGTCAAACATTGATATGGATTTACACATCTGATGTTTCAAACAGACACCAGGCACGCACACTCTGCTCTGTATCTGTTGAGCTCTGCCGTTCCAAGGCAGAGATTCCATAACCTTGTTTTACCTTGTGTTGTGTACAGTTGTGGCCTAATTTATACCCTGTAGTATGACAGGGCATAAATTAGGCATTAGTCTACACACTGTTACTATAATCCTTTCTATATCAGGATGTGAATCTTCTCTGCGTTCCCCTCTCTCTCCTTTCAGAAGGAGGCCAATGGGAGGGATCTGACTGGGATAATAAGGCAACAATGCTGGAGTCAACATGCTGGCCATGCCATGCTGAGAAGCAGGCCTAATACTGCAGGTAATTAAAGTGCACAGTAAAATCCTGAGTTCCATTTGTACACTCTCTGAGTTACAGGATCCATTTGATTCCATTGGTACTGTAGCTACTCTGAATTACTCAGGATTGGACTGTGTAAAAGATGAGCTAATAGTTATTACATTTCATGTGGTTCCATTGTTTTACACATCTACTTATGGTAGATGTGTTATAGTTTGTCAACAACTTTAACAGCTTTTACGTGCAGTTGTTTAGATTGTTGATCTCGTGGCCAGACTGTGATATCAGTCATCTATGATGCTAATCCTCTATGACATATTTATGACGCCCGTTGGACACCTGCCTACTCAGGATCAGGAATTATGCAAGTCGGGAACAATGCTAGTTCTTAATGCATGCGCCCCCGGTTTTGTAATACCCGTTGTGCCCGTCTGTCTGTCTATGTCTTTTATTGCCCATGTATGGAGATCTCTACTGTACCTGTCTGCCTTTGAAAGACGGGTAGGCTACAACAGGTACGCTGACAACGGGTGCAAGGGTATTTACATAACTGGGTTCCCGACTTTCATCGTTCCCGAGGAGTAGTTTCAATGTACTGTACACATTATTATTTTCATAGTATATTGTTTAGACTGATTCTGATTATAGGTTCTTGGTTTACCTGTCATCCTAGTTTTATTGAGGCACTACTGTCTCTCTGCATTTGATGTACTGTATGTGTTTATCTTGCTTATTGTAAGTCACTCTGGATAAGAGCATCTGCTAATTGCCTAAAATTGTAAATTGTAATTCAAATCCGGGGTAGATCGGACACAGCGTTCCGGCCTGGCGGAGACAAAAAGCCTTTATTGTAGAGTGGCTATGATTAATGATAATGATAATAATGACTATCATGAACACTAAACAGATGCTCTTCATCAGATATACTGTATCTTGTAAAATATCCATATTTCCAAGAGCACCAGAAATGATCATATTCATGTCTCAAAACATGTTATTCTCTTTAGCACTGCCTGGTTGCCTTTGCTTGGAGTATCTCTGTGTGTGTGTGTGTGTGTGTGTGTGTGTGTGTGTGTGTGTGTGTGTGTGTGTGTGTGTGTGTGTGTGTGTGTGTGTGTGTGTGTGTGTGTGTGTCTCTCTCTCTCTCTCTCTCTCTCTCTCTCACACACACACACACACACACACACACACACACACACACACACACACACACACACACACACACACACACACACACACACACACACACACACACACACACACACACACACTGAAACAATTCCTTTCGCTATGAAAACATAAAACATTGTTTCTGTTCCAGGTAGCTACATGAATGCTTTTAAAAGACTGTTAAAAATATATATATTTTTAAATGTATCTAATATTTCATTGAGAAGTAGTTAAGTTGACTGAGTAGCAGTTTTAGAGTAACTCCCCCAAGATCGCATATAAACCTCACAAATCAAAGAATGAACATTACAGATGGTTCACTGGGACAATAATGGCCCAGCAGCTGTACATTTTTGGATGTGTTTATTTATTTATATTAAAAGTTACATGTCAGCGATGCTGCTGTTGGCAGGGCTTCCAGTGCCCTTCTGGCCAATGGACAGCTCTGTACTCACAGTTACACAGATAAAGGAACATCGAGCTATTAAACTACAGAGAAATAGATACAGATATCTCACTCACACACGCACGCACACACACGCACGCACGCACGCACACGCACACGGCACGCACGCATGCACGCACACTATACTCTGTCATACACAAATACCTCCTCTCTCTTTCTGTCTGTCTGTCTGTCTGTCTGTCTGTCTGTCTGTCTGTCTGTCTGTCTGTCTGTCTGTCTGTCTGTCTGTCTGTCTGTCTGTCTGTCTGTCTGTCTGTCTGTCTGTCTCTTTCCCTCTCTCTATAATAAGGCTGTGCAAGCTTGAATTAGGCACTGCAGGAGTGAGGAATGAGAGAGAGGATGAGAGTGAGAGATACAGAGACAGAGAGAGAGAGAGAGAGAGACAGACTCAGACTGAAAACAGAAAGCAAATGACCACTCAACCATGTAGAGACAGAAACCAGCTTGTAAAAGTTTGCATAAAGTCACAAACAGTTGTACAATATGCAGAGTCTGTGCAATGGGGGGGGGGGGGAATGGGCCTACAGCATAGAGACCAAACGTTTTCTGTCCACATCCTCCCTTTTACGGCTACCTTTGATCACTTTTACCGGAAAAGGTAACAGACCAGACCAGAGGGGATGACCCGGTCTATCATGGGGAACCGAGAGGGGAAATAACTCTCTTCTCATATCCTCTGGAGACCGAAAGACCTCTGATCACAATAGGATCAATCACCTAGAACCACCTAGATAGAGCTGGATCAGGGCCAACTTGAAAATCTCAAAAGCATTTGCCTTTTGGCCTGCCGTGGTCAGATAGGTGGGTCACATCTATTTTAAGGATCAATCAATCGATTGTGTGCACTCGGTGCCACGCTATGAGCTTGTAGATCTGCTATTTTTGAATAGCCAAAGAAATCTTAAAATGACACACAGATGCGTTCCCGGTCTTATAGGGTTAATGTTCTATTATCATTAAAATCATGTTTTTTGCCAATTATTTGGGGGCCCACTTGCAATACCCGCGCGGTCCACCAGTGGTCCCCGATCCACAGGTTGAGAATCACTGACCTATAGAGATAGCAGCAGCCCCTGAACCTCTGGGAGATGCCCTGGGAAGTGACTGAATTTGAAGATGGGTTTCCAATTGTCGGCCGTACAGGAAACTCCAGACTGCATGCAAAGGATTCTTCTTTTTTTTCCTCTTAATATTTATCCCAGCTATTAAGAAATGGATTAGTTGCACTGAAGAAATACATAAAACAAACAGAGGGACAAAAACAGCCCAAAATCTGAGGGATTAGCGCGTAGTTTCTCAGACAGACGCAAACAATCTGGGATTATAGTGCTGACTAGTGTAATGCCAAAATACTCTAAAGCTACCTTAACGACACAGAAATTATGGCAACACAGTTACCATTCTGTGAGGGCTTGCAATGGGAGCTACTCCCTTCACAGCACAACACGTCACAGACGTACAGTAAGCCTAGCTTAGCCCTGCAGCATTTTGGGGCTATTATAAGGCAGATCGAATTCTAATTCCCCCTCCTGAGATGTTTGTTGGGTCTATTTTTACCAGCAATAAAGGAGCTGATCCGCCTTAATACGTCATAACACTGTAACACCAAGGAGTGGGGTTTCTCTCTTGTGGTAGAGGCTCTCCAGACAAAATTGTTGTCTTTTAAAATCTTTCATTTCGAGTCAATTAGGGGAAATTGAAAGATAAATTACAGCAGGCATTCAAACTCCAACTATTGTGAATCCCCAAATATTTATTTTACAAGATTGGTAGTTTTATATGAAACACAATACAGTACATGGCCTATAATTTATTTTTGGGTAGCGCGTTCCATTTTCAAACAATGGGAAATATAGTGCAATCATAGCATATCACTGTAAAAGACGTAAGATGTAGGCACTTAGAGAGGTTGTGTTAAGAATGGCCTGTGTTATCTATTGGGTGAATTCCACCCTACACTATGTACATACAGTTGTTTTATCCAACCCAGTTGCAAACAATACAGTATAATTTCCATCACCGCAATGCGTTTCATTTGAAGCAATGTGCAGGTATATGTTCACAGTATTACATTACACCCAAAAACTACATGCTAATTACAGACAGAGGGTCCGGGGGAAGTTCACAGAGTTCGTTCAGAATGTATACTTGAGTTCCAAGTGTTATCTCTGTACGACATCTTATAGGCCGAATTCCATAAACAAGGTACTGCACAGTACACACTGTAGCTGAACTCTGTGTATAAAGACACTCAAAGTATCACTAAAGTGGATTAGCCTGCTGTGTAATTACTATACTTTTTGATAAGCCAGATGCACACATTCATTTCTGTTCCACTCGGAGAGCCTTTCAGGCTAAATTACGGGTCAAGCTAAAATAGCAGAGGGAACTTGGTCAAGTACTGCCATACATCATGATAAGGATCAACTTCCCAGGCAGGCGGGGCCATTGTGTTCTTGATACGCTGGGCCAATACCTCTCTTTGTTTATAATAATCCATCCATGTGATGTATTCAGCCTGCTAAAGACTTCAGCTCAGTGTTTTTCTACGTCTCTGGGCTAAAATGGGGTAATTTGTTTTGTTTTAATAAAGCAGGTGTTTTTCTTGGGCCTGATCCTTGGAGAGCAAATTGCTTTCTAATCACATCATGTGTGGAAAGTCTCAGAGCGATGGCGGAGCTAGAGTGTGGCGCTGCACCGGTGTTGGACCGGTGGCTTTCTGACATGGTGCTCTGTATGTAGTCAGTGTTGCCAGATTATTTGCGAGAGAAACAAGCATCCAGGTCTATGAAAACAGGCCCAAAAGAAGAGATTATCAGTTTAACCACCTATTTGAAAATAGCCGATCTACAAGCTCACAACGTGCTGCGATATGACGCGTTGTGAAGCTTGTACATCTGCTGTTTTCAAAACATGAAACATTTTAAATACACAAATCTTGTATGGGGGGGTCCCTGGCACAAAATATTTTAAGATTTGGGTCTGCGTAAAAATACATATTCATTTGGGGGTCCTTGACGTGAAAATGTCAATCACTGGTTTAAACAACATTTAGCAAGACCAAATAAGTAACTACACTTAAGAAACAAGCCCCCCCCCCCAAAAAAAGTGACCTAACTACCAATATTTACAAGCGACTTTACAGAAAAAGAAGCCCAAAGTCGCTTATAATAATCAGACCTGGCAACACTGTCTGTAGTACACGAACAGCCCATGGACCAACACTCAAACACCCGTGTGTGTTAACACAGCTCTGCTTTCATTACAAAGGAAAACATGTCACTTTATTTTCCCCACTTAGCCCCTAGTCAGGGAGACGGGCAGGAGAGACGGCTAGCTCTCTCTGACAGCAAACAGCATGAAATTAGCTTTAATTGCAGCACAACCAACAAACGCCTCGCTTGCAGGTGGAATATTTCACATTTCTATCTTTAACCCATTAAGACCATATGAGGCCGATTCTACAAATGCCTTCTAAACCAGTAGTTCTGAAACTTTTTCGTGCCAAGGACCCCCAATTGTATTATTAATATTGGCCACGAACCCCCATCTGAAAATGTTTTGTACCAGGGACCCTCCAGAAGAGAAGATTTGTGGGGAAAAAAAGATATGTGGGCAAAAAGTTTTTCAATCACTTTTTTCAAATATTAAAAAAAATAGCAGATGTACAAAGTGAACGAAGTGACGCACTGTGAGCTTGTATATCTGCTATTTTTGAATAGCTTATGTCTATGACAGAGATGCTTCCACGGTTTTAATGGGTTAAAACACCAAAAAGTCATAGATTATCAAAAAAAAGCCAAAAAATAATTCAAACACATACAAAAAGGTAGATGGCAGACAGCATTCACAGAGGCTAGAGCAGTTCAAAGTTTTTCCTTTAGAGTCTATAAAATACTCTGGTAAAAACAAAAGGGGGGCAAAAATAAAGAGAACAGCTTGTGCCTAAACCTGTTTGAACAATGCTCCACAAAGAGCGTTCACATTGCAATCACAAACAGTAAAACATTTTTTTTTTAAAGGCAGCTTTCAGGAAAGAGGCGGGCGGCTGAAGGGGGCCTGGCCCTGTGCGGCCATTCAAACAAGCAGCTTGTGGCTGCGAGCCTTGATCACAGCCAGCAGAACGTTTCCATAACAGGAAAGGTCAGTGTTGTGGCTCCAAGGGGTTTAGAGTAACATAGTTGTTCCGATTCTTAGTGCTCTCTCTCTCTCTCTCTCTCTCTCTCTCTCTCTCTCTCTCTCTCTCTCTCTCTCTCTCTCTCTCTCTCTCTCTCTCTCTCTCTCTCACTGCACTGCACTCTACCTGTATTGGTTGCACTCTAGCCACTTGAACCCTGGCTACTGGCTAGCATCCCCTATTCTGGAAAATAGCTCATACAAGCTTACAGCTTTGGTGTAGACAGGGGGGGAAAAAGAGTGAGGGGAAAAAAGAGTCGACCAAGTACAAAGGCAATGCCGGGTCAACGAAGTATTAGTTTACTGAGTCCCTCAGGGCTCTATACTAGTGTATTTTCTGTTTTCTGTTATTGTGGGGAAAGCAGGAATACGGATGTTGGGGTTTAAGTGGTTAAGCCCTGTATATTTCATACTATTTTCACATTTATTTCTTTTTTATCTTAATTTTTTTTGAAGATCTTTACTTATAATGACATGCCCAAAATAGGGATGCCAGGTTGAAATTAAATTAAATTAAAGGTAAATTTAGTTGAATTAAAAAACGTATCATTCTAATAATTAACACAAAGGTCAGAGCCTTGTTGTTTGTTTCTTAGAGATCTCCGTGTGACGCAAGTCTCTCTCTCTACGCCACTACAGGGTTTTCCTCCTGGGCTGCCAAGAGCTCCCACTATGTCTAGAAAGAGATGATTGACCTCCTGCACAATGGCACATATCACACTACAAACAGTGCATGGAATTATAGCTCTGCCAAACATGTGTACTGCAACAGTCGCACGCGCACGCACGCACACACACAGTGGTGGAAAAAGTACTCAAATGTTTTACTCAAGTAAAAGTATCAATACTGTAATGTAGAAGTACTCTGTTACAAGTAAAAGTCTGGAATTTACTTGAGTAAAAGTACAAAAGTATTGGTATCAAAATGTACTACCAAAAGTAAAAGTACTAAAATATTTGAAAATAGCAGATCTACAAGCTCACAACGTGTCGCGATGCGACACGTTGTGAGCTTGTAGATCGGCTATTTTCAAATAGCCTATAGGTATAAAATAGGGCTGAAGTGGTTCATGTATGTTTCATTATATCATAATGTATATCTGAAAAGTAACCAGTGACTAAAGTTTTCAAATAATTGTAGTGGAGTAAAAGTACAATATTTGCCTCTGAGATGTAGTGGAGTAGAAGTAAAAGTATTGAATATCGGAAATACTCCAGTAAAGTCAAAATACCTCAAAATTGTTCTCAAGTACAGTACTTAAGTAAATGTACTTTCCACCACTGCACGCACACGCACACGCACACACACACACACACACACACACACACACACACACACACACACACACATACAGTGCGCACACACGTGCGCACACACATGCGTGCGCTCACTCACGGATACATCACATACACTCCATTAACCATGACCACAGAACTAAATATAAACCATATAAAAGAGCTTGCTTTACAGCCATGTTAGCAAATCATATTGCCAAGTTTTCCTCAGTCCAAACCCAGGAAAATAATGCATGATCATGATTTTATTTTAGACCGTCCAGCAGAGAGTATAAGGTCAATTTTTTTGGGTTAGCTCATGTGTGTGTTGTTTGTGCACGTGTGTGTGTGTGTGTGTGTGTGTGTGTGTGTGTGTGTGTGTGTGTGTGTGTGTGTGTGTGTGTGTGTGTGTGTGTGTGTGTGTGCGCGCGTTTGCGTGTGCGTGTGTGCGCGTGTGTGTGTAAGAGAGATAGACAGAGAGGCAATAGAAACAAATGTACTTGTTTACAGTTAGGCTATGTGTGCGTGTGAGAGCGCTTGTGTGTGTGTGTTGCTGTGGTTGGCTGTGGGCCCCTCTTGTCATGTTTGAAGTTGTGTTCCATACAAAACAACCATGGAGGAAGTGGAAACAGCTTCTGGTCTTTCTCTAGGACCAGGCCTTAGGGGCCTCAGGGGTCCCATAGCAGAATAAAGCACTGTAACTCAGCCACATGCACCTCAACACCTGCAGCAGACAAAAGCCCTCTATGAGCTCCATGTTGTTAAACACACATTAGATGGGAATCAGGCAGAGAGTCAGTCAACAGCCATAAAGGTCATATCTGAAGAAAGGATGGGAGGTCAGCAGTGCACAGCAAAACCCTGTGTTGATTTAAGTCTCGGAGTGTTAAAAATTGACCTGTTAACTTCAGAGTTGATTTTACACTCCAGATTTTAATGTGTACTGTAAGAACCAAAACTAAATAGCTGAACAACCTCTGTTGAGCTGTCCGTCAAACTCACGGAAGGCAGGTCACAGGTGGGTGATGGCTGATTTAACTATACTTAGTAAAATGGGCCTGAGTTGGCACTGTACTTTCCCTCAACAGTGTTTGCCGAAAATAGCCAATCTACAAGCTCACAACACATCGCAACACGTCGCATTGTGAGCTTGTAGATCTGCTATTTTTGCTGAACGTTCCTCCCAGAATCAAGGGTGGCCGTGTCATTGTTCTGACGGTGCATTATTCCGACGGCGCATTGGTCCGACTTGCCCCATTACTAACCCTATCCCTAATCCTAAGAAGCCACGTAGTTGGAGTAATGGGATGTCGGACTTATGGGCAGTTCCCGAATCAAGGCTATGATAGAAGAAGGCATGGTCAGTCCACGGGCCAGTAAGGCGCCATTGCATGGGAGGCATTGCATGGGAGGCAAAACTGGATCCGGAAGTCGGGGGGGTAGATAGATTGGTGAAGCAATAGGAAGCGGCGCTGGAATCCAACCGCCTGGGTTTGGATCCGCCCTTCAAGACCATCGATAGGGCTCGCTCTTTCAGACTAATGAGAGCTGACTCCAAGCTGGTCCATGGCTGGACCAGCTTGTGAACAAACACTATTTCTGAACGATTTGTCATTTAATGAGTTTCAAAAATATAAAAGAAGACATATCACAGGTTGTTGTCTAATCACTTGTTTTTTGATGTGCGCGCTGCAGTATAACTTGATTGAGGCATCCAAACAGCGGCATGTATCATTTCTGGCTCGGCAGTATCGCGAGATTTGGTTGTCAGGCAGTCAATGGCACGTTCAGAAACATACGTTGTGCTCTTTAGATACCTCAATAAACCGTACACAGTGTACACATCTAAAAGCAACACGGCAGAAAACAATGTGTGATAGTTCTTTTATTTTTCCTGGACCGAGTATTTTATAAAGGTCTCAATCGTTAGTGTTTGTTCATATAAGCTGGTCCACCTGTCCCTCATCGTACCCCACGGCTGCAGTCTTCCTCCCAGTGTGACGAATCTGCCAGCTGGAATTGCTGGCTATCTTTTTAATTACCTTGCCCAGAATAGGCTCTATGCACAGCAGCCATTTTGGAGAGAAATTGGGCCTCTTCTTCTTACTTCCTTCACAGATGTTACCAATGATACTAATGAAGGCTCTGTTCCATTCTGGTCAAACAGAGCCAGGGTGTTGATATTGTGCACTCTGCTACACCAGTGGGTTTCAAAGTGTGGTCCGGGGACCCTCATGGTTCCTTGAGGGGGTTCCAAATGGCACCTTAAAAGGTGTGTAACTCTGAGAGTGTACAAATGGAACCAAATGGACCCGGGTCCATTTGGTTCCATTTGTACACTCTCAGAGTTATGGGGGTCCTTGAAATCAAAAGGTTTGAGAACCACTGTGCTCCATGAAATGGAACAAAGCCTTCATTAGTATCTTTGGTTAAACCTGTGAAGGAAGTAAGGAAGAGGCCCAAATACTTTCCAATATGGCTGCTGAAGCTAGGGCTCGAGTGGTTAAGCTGTCACACCTGGCCTGAGTCAAGCAAATGAGACACTGCATGACCCGGGTGTGGCGACACACCAGTTGTGCGTTGAGCTAATCAATGCACACAGGATAAATAGCCCCTCCCCACACACACACACACACACACACGCTGCCTTTATACCCCAGGTCTCAGTAGTGGGGGGCGGTGGGCTTTAAAATAAATAAGAAAAACGTGTATGTTTTATTTGACCTTACTTATATATTTTTTGCTCCAATTGGAGCATAAAATATATAAGTAAGGTCAAATAAAACATAAACATTAAAGGGGTAGTTCACCCCCCAAATAACTTTTTTTCTTTTGATTACTCACCCCATGGAGCCTTGAATTCATGGATATTTTTTTGTTTTTGTCGCATTCCTTCCTTTATTATTTGATTATAATAAATTTAGCCCCATTGATTCCGGTAGGAGACATAAATGCATTTGTGTCTCCTACCGGAATCAATGGGGACACATTTATTATAATCAAATTATTGGCTTAGGAATGTGACAAAAACAAAAAAATATCTATGAATTCAAGGCTCCAGATGGTCAGTAATCAATAGAAAAAAAGTTATTTTGGGGGTGAACTACCCCTTTAACTGCTGTTCAGCACTTTGTAACTCGTATTTTGAAAAGTGCTATATAAATAAAGTTATTATTTTATTATTATGTAGCTTACTTAAACCCTCTATTCTCAGTAAAAACTGACCTACATTTCTTGGACGCTTTTTTCTGTCAACACCAAATCTCTCTGCCAAAAATAGCAGATCTGCAAGCTCTCATGTCATGCGTCGCAGCTTGTAGATCGGCTATTTTTGGCTTATGTTCCCCCTAACAGGGGTTCATGTGATGTGGTTAATACTATTCATAATAATGTAATGGTGTTTTAATTTTGTCACGCTGTGTTTTCATATTGCTGGATAATATGGATAATACTAATATTTTATATTGCACGTGCATAATGTTTTCATGATGAGTAGTGTTATTCCTCTGTCCTCACAAATAGCACTAGTCAAGCTGGGGCCCTGCTCCCAAGCCCCCCGCTACTGAGACCCAGGGTAGAAAGGCAGCTCGCCCAAGCCCGGACAGTCCGTTACATCTGCTCTCGCAGTCTTATGTGTAGTGATACTTTTTCTACAGTTTCACTTCCAGTTTATACCACGGCATGGCAAGCATAACTAGACGCGTCGCAATTCTGGGAAATTGCAAAGTGTGGTTGCGCCGACGCCGGTCGCAGGTCGCCGCCGCCGGGACTCGAGGAATACGCTTGGAGGAATACCGTCAGAGGCCGCGCGACGTGCCATTCGAATTTGGTGCTGATTGGATCCTGCGTTCGTGATACATGGCGTTTTGATTTTAAGAAATAGGCCCCTCCCACTAAATAAATAGGCCCCTCCCACAAATGTAGCGGGCCAATGACATCGTCATGTAACTCCTGAGATCACCTGCTTTTCATTTTGAGAGGAGTGATCCCCCCAAAAATCATGTTTTTGCATCAAACGGTTACGTTTTGCGCAGTTGTGGCGCCCCCTACGGATCAAAGTGGAAATGCTTTTGGGGATTTGTTGAGTAAACCACCCTCGACATGTGATTCAAATTTGGGATCGATTGGACGTTTTGTTCGTGATTTCTGGCATTTTTGGTAAAACGGGCCCCTCCCACTAAGTTTGGAAGCCAATTACGGACGAACGGTAAGGACTATCAAAACGCCGTTTGGATTTTTGTGAAATTTGGACAAAATATGTAGGAGTAGGAGCTAAAAGTGTGTTTTGAAGAAAATTCAAAATAAACGCAAATGGGGCGACTATATGGGGATGACTTCTTGGGTCATGATTCCTTGGGTCATGATTCCTTGGGTCATGACCCAAGGAATCCAGGGGTAAAGATTTTTTGATTATACGACCTACGGTTCAAGAGTTATAGGCCAAAACGTAAAGTGGGCTGTTATAGCGCCACCATGTGGTCGACTGGTGTAGTAATTTTGTAAATAATTTTGCAATAAACTATTAACCTCCCCTCCAAGTCTTTGTAACTGTAGCCCTTACGGTTTCCGAGAAAAAAATACTTGAATGGGAGTTTTTGCAATTCCCATTAAAGTGGATGGGGAAATTTAATGCACTAATAAATCAATATCAATTAAACTGTACAACGTATCTCTTAGCAAAGTACAAGCCTGGGATTCCCGATGAAGCCGGTCAATTTTACATATGGCACGAAATTGGGGGGAAAAAACTGTGGGAGGAGTAGCACGGCAAAATAAAGTTTATCTAGTGGAATAAAGTCGGTAGAGTACTATAGTCTGGTTGCCCATTCGGGCAACCACACTAATAACTGTGCGATTCTGTTGAAACACAGATCTTGTTAATCCAAGGATCCTGCTGTCGTCTGTCCATGGGTGGGTTATGGCCAATGGTGCCAGTGCCCAGGGGCCGTTGACTACCAGGGGCCCCCATGGGGGCCATATATGTTTTTGATGTTAACACTGAAATATGTGAGCACCCCAGCTTACACAAGTCTCCTATAGCCGTCTAACAGTACTAACAGTACTTTTTACTAGGTTATACAGTATCCCATATATGATAAAAGTATACAGGTGCTGTGTTTTAACCCACATGCCTAACAACTCGACTAGTGTGTTTGCGTGCCCACCCAACTGCGTGTAGCGTGGGTTTGGGGGGGGGGGGGGTGGCGGGGCCCTAAAAGATAATTGGCCCAGGGGTCTCCTTGAGTCTTAATCCCACCCTGTGTCTGTCCCGTGCTACCAAACAACCATGTCACAGTCAACCAATAACATATTAAATAAACTTTACCCTGCTGACAATTTGGCAGAAAGCATAATTACAGAGATGAACCAAGCCTACATACATAACTTTGTTCAACATGGACTAGATTATGTTCCTATACTCATGGACTTTCCCCACCCCCACCGCCCACCGCCCACCCCCGGCCTGAGCCACACGGTTTTCCCATGGGGCTACCGAGCTCCTAGGACCGGGTTTGAAACAATATTGACATTGGAGTGGCTAACAGACACAACACAGCTAATAGATATAATTATCTGACACAATTATACCCAATAATAACAACAGATAATACCGCTCTGTCTGAGCATGTGTTTGCTGTAATGTCTTGAAGGATCCTCCCTGGAAACAGTTCACAGATGGGCAGGGCCACCTCCCCAGCCAGCTGTGTGCCCAGCCAGGCCTCACCTTGTGTGGGCGTGGGAGAGTCGGATTGCAGCCTCCCAGAGCCAGCCAGCCAGGTATGGTGAAGGTTTTAGGCTGCCCGCCGTGGGTGGATTCCCCCTTGGCATGTAGACCTGAGAGCTTTGCTCTTGGGAAACAATGGTGCATTCACCTTCTCAATACAATAAACCTGGGAGCATTCCTCTTTGCAGAGGTTACCAGTGTTGCCAGGTCTGCGTATTACAAGCGACTTTGGGCTCGTTTTTCTGTAAACTTGTAAACATTGGCGTTTTATTATTGTTTAAACCAGTGGTTCTCAAACATGTTCATGCCAAGGACCCCCAAATTAATGTGTATTTGTCCACGGACCCGTATCAGAAATTATAATTTGTGCCAGGGACCCCAGTACCAGATTTGTATTGTTAAAATGTTTCAAAAAATATTCCATATTTTGCCCTTTTTTTCTCCTTTTTGAAAATAGCAGATCTACAAGCTCTACAAGCTTGTAGATCGGCTATTTTCAAATAGCCGACATGTAGCCTAGTCGCTTCCTTTGGGCTTGTTTTCATAGACCTGGTTGCTTATTTCTCTCGCAAAATCTGGCAACACTGGAGGTTACACAAAGTCAAAACAAAGGGTAAAAAAAAGAAAAAGTAGGCTCAATGTCTGTTCACTTTCTTGTGACTGCACAGCAGAAATTATAATAA
>NC_137607.1:56035056-56042556 GCF_963280865.1 Gymnoscopelus braueri | reverse complement strand
GAGTAGGCGAGGTGCAGCTGTAAAAAAAAAAGCCCAGGAGTAGAATTACCCAGCAGGGGGGTAACCTGTAGTCAACCATGGTAGAACCCAACACTCACGGCACCCTACAGGCTCAGTCAGAGCTCACTGACACGTTTCCTCTAAAGTGAAACCCTATTATATCACCTCCGCTGTGTGCGTGCGTGTGCGTGTGCGTGTGCGTGTGCGTGTGCGTGTGCGTGTGTGTGTGTGTGCTTGTGTGCCTTTCTGAAACTGGAAGTGTTCTAACTTTGACACGTAAACTGACTTAAAATATGCATTAAACTGTCTGAATAATGAATATTAAACCCAAATCAGTGGCAATACACTTATATAGCATTTAATGTAATTGATTACAATAAGTTCTATAATAGTCTAATTAATTGAGAGTGACATTTGTATTATCAAATCTGTGTCAGTGACAAGGAATGACAGCATGACTTCACACACACACACACACACACACACACACACACACACACACACACACACACACACACACACACACACACACACACACACACACGCGCGCGCACACACGCACACACGCACACAGACACGCACACGCGCGCGCGCGCACACACGCACACAGACACGCACACAGACACCCAACAGACGTCACTTCTGGGAATGTGTCTCAGGCAGCAGCAGGGAGCATTTCCAGTCAGTCATGTGATCGCCTCTGCAGAGGGATCTCCCGACGATCACATGACCTGTCACTCGCTCGCTTTGCTCGTCCGTTCGCTCGTGGCTTTATCCTTGACTTTCCTCTTTATGCTCTCCTTCCCCGTCTTTAATCCCTTCCTCGCAAACGGACGACCTGCTGATTCATGGTCACCCCCTCCCTCCCCCTCCTTCTCTTCAGGGATTTAATCTACACAGTACTGTCTGTCCCTGTTGGCCGTCTGAATAATTCAGTGGAGTGCTGTGCTTCTGCTGACCACAACACAGAGAACACACACACACACACACACACACACACACACACACACACACACACACACACACACACACACACACACACACACACACACACACACACACACACACAGAGGGACAACCGAGCACCAGAGAGAGAGGGGTGGTGGGTCGGGGGCAATGATGGGCAGAATGGGAGCGAGGGGCAAGAGAAGGCAAAGGGAAGTGGCAGCGAGGGGTGTGTGTGTGTGTGTGTGTGTGTGGGGGGGGGGGGTTGTAAATGAGGAATGAACATGCAGCGATGAGGTGCGGTGGGTGGGTGGGTTGTTTTGTGTGGAGGGAGGGAGGTTCGACAGAGTGATGGCAGCAGGTGCCCCTCCGGGAGCTTCCCAGGCAGGAAACCCCATATTTACCTTCCTCACCCGTCCTCTTCCTCCCCTTCTCTGGCACTATAGCCCACGATCATCATGACCCAAAGTACATGCCGTCATGGCAGGTCAGCTGGAAATAGACCCTCTTCTTGGGCCGGACGAGCTGCCTCCCCGAGCCAGGATCCACATCCAATGACATGCTGTGCTGTAGAGAGGGAGATCGTGTGTCCTGAGTGGCCATCATGACACAGCATATCTGTCCATACACAGTAAAACCGTTGGGGTTCATTTAATTCTGAAGAGTGTACAAATATAACCAAATGCATTTGGTTACATTTTTCATACTCTTCTTTGGGTACTGCGATTTTACCCAAAAGAGAAATTGGATGTCTCCCTGCTGTGACCCAAACTAGTGAAAATAGCAGAGAGGGTGCATGGGTCCCAACCCACTGTTTGGGAAACACTGGTCTACAGTCATAGCAAAAGTCCTGGGGTGATTGGGTTTTATGTTAAAGAAACACTTCACACACTGTAAAAAAAATAAGTAAGGTTCCTGACCTCATGGGTGATAAAAAATAAAATTGGCCATGTATTTAATCAGTTGAGGTTCGTTTCTTTGACAGTCAACCTCAAGTGTGGATCTGGCCGTGTGGGTCACGACTTTTTTTCTGTTCTGGCCCCACAGTGGTGGAATGGACTTCCCACTGATGTCAGGACAGCATCTTTCACCGCAGGCTGAAAACCCACTTCTTCAGGAAACACTACCCTTCCTCTTTGCCTGGCCTACTTGTTGTTAACTAGTTGTACGAACGCTTGTTTTATTGTTTTATTGGATCTTGTTTAGTCGATACAATTATTTGTTTTAGCTCCTGCTCATTTGATTTAGCTTTTTTGCCTCATCTGTTTAAGGAAATAGGTAGCTGATATATTGCACTTTTACCTTAGCGCTAGGTATACTCTTGGTTGCTTGTTTTTGCAGAAAATGCACTTAAGACTTCTGGTGATTAGTAGTTTTCGTTCCCTACCTATGTTGAATGCACTTATTGTAAGTCGCTTTGGATAAAAGCGTCTGCTAAATGACTGTAATGTAATGTAATGTAATGTGGTTTCAACGACATTCTGAACAATACTGAAAAACCTTTTGGTATTGTGGTACTGTGATCTCTTCATATGTGATACAAAGTCAATGAATGGGAGACATCCTTTGTGATGTTTGTTTGAGTTGTCATAACATTCATTCCAGTGGTTTCATTAATTCACTAACTGGCTTTCACTAACATTCCCTTATCGGACAGCTTCGTTGGGGGCAAGTGTTCCACGGCAAGTGTTCCACCGCTAGGGGTGAGCAGTCCGCGGAAAAAATGGGGGGCGAGTTTTGGGGCGAGCGTTCCGGTTACCCAGTAAGCTAGCAGTGCGCCCCATGATTACAGCTTTTTGAGGGGATTTTCAGATCGAATCCGTTTTCTTGGTCATCGTTAAGTCTTTTTGATAAGCAATTCATGCCAATATAGCTTAAGCTTACTCTGAACTGAACTTTATAAAAGATAAATGTCCAATATAATTTATATTCTTACAATTGTAGAGCACATTGAGCCATATAAAAGGTACTATCCAATCGCTGGAGTGCTCTGTGGTCATTCGTACATTCAGTGTAGTCGGTTTATTGCCGTTCGAAAATTCAGCGCATTTTATTCACGTCATTTGAGTCTTACTCATCTGGTTTTCTGGCGGTGCATGTTCATATACAGTACAGTATACAATTCAAAAGGCCATAGCATATACTAGAATAGTACTATGTGTGTCTCTCTGTGTATGAGGTAAAACCCCTTACATAAATACTACACAATGCAAATGCTGGCTGGGGGGGTTGGTGCCTTACCCAACACTGAGAGGAACCAAACAACAACATCTCTGAGAAGTGATGCAATGTCAGGAACCAGGCACAGAATAACTCCTGCCCTTTACCTCTCTCTCTCTCTCTCTCTCTCTCTCTCTCTCTCTCTCTCTCTCTCTCTCTCTCTCTCTCTCTCTCTCTCTCTCTTTCGCCATGCATGGCTGCCTGTCAATGTGAACACGTGGGCGGTAGAGGAGAATGTAAACTAATAAAACTTCAACAGCCAGCCAGCCAGCGAGAGACGACACCGACAGAATTCAGGAAATATACAGAACATCACAAAGACAGACAGGCGTTGAGTAATGGGTGTACGTGTGTGTGTGTGTGTGTGTGTGACTTGCTCCACACGTGGCTCTTTGTTTGTGTGTGCGTGCGTGCGCGCGTGTGCGTGTGTGTGTGTGTATGAACAGAGAGAAAGAGAAAGACACTCAAAAAGAAACTGAACTCTGTGTGTGTGCATGTAGTACAAGCACGTAGCCCCATGTTAGCAGCCCAGCATTTAGTGTGTTGTTGTAACCATGAACGCATGATGGGTGAGATGTGGGTTCCTGTGGCCAGACAGACGGTAGTACCCCCAGCCAGGGCTATTTTTGAAATGTGTGTGTGTGTGTGTGTGTGTGTGTGTGTGTGTGTGTGTGTGTGTGTGTGTGTGTGTGTGTGTGTGTGTGTGTGTGTGTGTGTGTGTGTGTGTGTGTGTGTGTGTGTGTGTGTGTGTGTGTGTGTGTGTGTGTGTGTGTGTGTGTGATCTAGCTTACACAGAGTCAGTCAGTCTGATGTGGGGCTGTAAGAGGGATTCCACAGGGGTCAGTCAGTGAGCTGTGAAGGGGGGGGGGGGCGGGTCGGGGGTCCTAGATATAATGTCCCCCCTCTGTGTTTATATAGTGGTTGTCTAAGTGGGGACCGTCAAAGGTCCTCGAGGGGTTTCCAGGGGGTCCCCAGCTAAATTAGTTAATATAGTATCAAAATCAGTTTAACAGCTTTAACCCTATATACATCTACTATTTGAAAATAGCTGATCTACAAGCTCCTCTCCTCTCCTCTCCTCTCCTCTCATCTCCTCTCCTCGCCTCTGACCCTCCCATATAACAGCTGTCCATTGTTAAAAGGCCACCACACCTCAAGTACAGCTCCACCAAACATGTGTTAACAGTACAGCCTGTTTCCTTGTTTTTAACACCGCTGTCCACTTCTCCCTTATATTCCCTCGCTTTGATCCAGTATGCAGCCCTCACTCATTTTAACTCTAATTGTGGACAAATGGAACCAAATGGGTCCATCTGAAAATGTTTAAATTATTCAAATAATTTCAAACCCTTTCAAGATTTTTCAAAAATGTAAAGAAAATAGCATTATGTACAAGCTTAATTTAGAGTAGACAATCATTTTATACCCCCTTTTCTCCCCAATTTAGTCATTATGCCAATTGATTCCTCCCCACACACATTTATGTGTTGTCACTGCTGTTGTATCCTACTGACTCACCTGCCAGTGAGGAGCCCCCACCAGGAGGACGTTGGGCCTTTGTCCTATACTCCTCCCGCCCAACACTCCCCGCTGAAAGGTGCCGCCCAAGCCCGTAGGCGTACGTGCAATGACCAATATCACCACTGCAATAAGGCAACACAAGCATTTATTTGTCTTACTTTCAAAATAGTGAGCATTTATGTTTTATTTTCTTATTGTCAGAGAAACTTGGCTCAACCAAACACACATACTAAGCACAGCTTGTGGCTTGTTACCTTGGGTTCGAATCCAGTTTGTGACCTGTGTTTTGCATTGTTATTTTACCCCTAAAGTCTACCCTTTCACTTTTCTATGCATCCCATTGTGCTGTGCTATTGTACGTTATGCCATGGCCACGGAAAATACATTTGAGACTGGCTGTCAGGTGTCCATTATCATTGGCTATTGAGACGCCTCAGACTATGATAGAGCTTGTCAACAGTTTAATCACCATTGTTCCGGAACAATTCTCATGATATATTACGTAAACAGCATGTCGCCAAGACGACGATAACAAACAAACAAACAAACAAAACCAGCTGTTTGTTGGACTAGAAAGCGGTGACACAGCTTTGTTTGCCGTTTTCCCCAATTATGAAAGTAAAGAATATAAACAGCAACGCCTCTCTTTTATTTGTCCTTGTGTCCGTACGTCCACAAGACTGATTGAATCAATATGATGTCATCAACTCGATGTCGAGATCCGCACGAAGACCACATTGTTATTAGACCCTGTCTTGTTTGTAAGCGGCCACTATAAGTGTGTGATAATGCAACACAGGCGTCCTGATATTGGAATATAACTAAAGTTGAAAGTTGTACATTATCGCTTACTGAACACACACTACGAAATCGTAACTGTTAATTTGTTGTTAAATTGAGTGTACAGTAAATGGAACAAATTGAACGTGGATTCAACAGTATTTAGTATATTGTGCACATCGTCTCTGTCGGGTGGAAACCTCATAGTGGGGTCCGGGGTTGGACCCCCAGGGGTCCATGGGGGGGTCCCAGGGGGTCCCCAGATAAATAGGAGCCAAAAGGAACCTTACCGGGCTGTAACTCAGAGAGTATACAAACGATTCCATTTGTACACTCTCTGAGTTATGGTGGACCGTGGTCTAATGCAGGGCCTCTCAAAGTGGGGTCCGGGGACCCCCAGAGCCCTAAATAGGCTTCATCAGCTATTTAGAAAAAAAAATTGAATGTTGGCACTCGGGTGGCGCAGTGGTAAAGTGCCTGCCCACCGCCACAGAGGTGGTGGGTTCGAATCCACCGTGGTGCATTCGGCTTTATCGGGCGTCTATGCGAACACAATTGGCCCGTGTTCGAGGGAGGGAAGCCGGGCAGGGAGGAGGGTGATAATGGTCATTTCACGTACTCCTACGGGCTTGGGCGGCACCTGTTGGGCGGGAGGAGTAGGACAAAGGCTCTACGTCCTCCCGGAGGGGGCTCCTCACTGGCAGGTGAGTCAGTAGGATACAACAGCAGTGTCAACACAGGAATGTGTGTGGGGAGGAATTAATTGGCAAAAAAGGTTGAAAACAGCTGATTGCACGATTAGTTACTGGCAGGCCAAGTAGACAGGAACTTAGCTAAACTTTCTCAACTGTTTGTTAGGGTGCCACCAGCACGGCCGACCACAGCCCAACACCAGAGATGACAAAAGAGGATAAACAGCGTCTGACCCAGAATGACAGGGAGGACACTACGTCTGACCTAAAATGACAAAGAGGTGACGGCCGACGCCTTGGGGAGAGGGGAGTCACATGGACAGGCGACACCAATTGATGCTTGTCCTGCTCACTCCCTTTTGAGTACTTTTTCCACCAATGGCTACAAAAAAAAAACTTTTTGTTTTGAACAACAACACAAACAACAACACACATCTTGAATGGGGTCCTTGGCAAAGCATCTTTGAAGATGGGGGTCTGCGTCCCATAAAATAAATAAATACATTGATTTAGGTATAGGGGTCCTTGACATGAAACAGTTTGAGAACCACTGTCATATGACAAGTTGAACACAAACACGTGTAAGGCGGTCATCTATCTCTCCATCCGCCCCAGACTTCATCCCTCTCTCACTTTCTCCATCATAACTCTTCTCCTAATCTTCACCTTCATCCTTTGTTCTTTTGTTAGTTCCTGGGAGCAAACAGCTGTTCCTTATCTAATCTTTCCACAGACATTGTGGCCTCCACAAATGCACTACACCAGGGCTTAAAGGAGTAGTTCAGCCAAAAATCCTATTTTCTATCAATTACACCCCATGAAGCATTGAATTCATGGAGATTTGTTTTTGTCGCATTCCTAAGCCGATAATGTTATGACCGGCGGTCTCTCCGGTAGGAGACTCAAAGGACGCATACATTAGCATTGTTCAATTATCTAGCCAGTCACACAAGCAATGCAACTAATTAGATCTCCCCTTGAAAAGGGTATTGGAGCAACCGAGTTAGCGGACACAACTCAGACCCGTGTCTTTGATGATTTTATTATACTAACATTACAATACAAACATACTTATAGACCACTTATAGGCCAGTTGGTTATAAACCTAGGAAAGGAAACACAAACAACAACACAACAACAAATTACTGACATGAAATATACACACAAAACTGTAAAACATATCAGAAATACATACATTTATCGTCATGTAAACACTCTCAATTCTGACATGAAATATACACACAAAACTGTAAAACTTATCAGAAATACATACATTCATCGTCGTGCAACTCTAATTTCTTACAGTCAGTCTCTCGGAGCTCGCAATGGAAAATGACGAACG
>NC_137607.1:56022556-56030056 GCF_963280865.1 Gymnoscopelus braueri | reverse complement strand
TCCACCACTGACAAGGACCACCCGTAAATGACAAGTGGCTGAGAAACAGCCGCCTTCGTATGGAGAAAGGACTCCCGTCTCCATACCTTTTCACCCGTGACTGGTACAGGTACCTGTTAACTGTGAGGTCTAGATACTTTTGGACCCGAAAAGCAGGGCCGAGGCACAGAGCTTGCAACTGTATAAATACAGATTTATTGTAAAGTAGTTAAGATGATGAGCAGAGAGCCAGAAGAACCGGGTGAGAGAGCTGAGCCGACGGCTGGAAAGCTCTGCTGGCAAGACGCTGAGCGCGGCAGGCTGGCGATCGAGGCAGGCTGGCAGGATACAACAACTGGAAATTAAACCGAGGCACAGGGAAAACACGGTCCAAATTAAGGTTCAGGGAACTTGAACTTGGCCGTAACGTTGGCACCACGTCGGTGAACTGAACGAAGACGGGAGGGTTTATTAACGTGGATAGGTCCGGTCCTTGATTATGATTGGCTGAGCCCACTTTCAAAACCGTTGTAAAGTACTCTATAAACACACACCTGTGACCGCATGACATCAGTGTTACTGTGCCAAATGGTTTCAAAATGTCACATCTTGTTGTGAATTTTGAGTCCATCTGAATGTAATTACGGTTGCAGCAACTGCCTTGTTTGTGCATGCAGTCAGCGTATACTTTCTGGTAGAAATTATTCTAATAGCGAAATTGTTATTAAAACCTGTTTTATTTGGGATATACAGTATCTATGATCTTCCTGTATACACTTGGTAAACGTTTTGAAAAAGCTCCACGTCATGCTGCCTAACAATGCCCCTTAGTCGAGAGATTATCTTTTTTTTACTGTAAATTATGGCCTCTGTGGGCTTATTGTTTTAATAGAACCGCAGGAGCTTGATGAGTGGATGTGTCGCAGGTGCGCAGGATGACTGGCAGTGGGGGGGAAATGGCCCAGGCACATGGACGAATCCAAGAGCAAATGCCTGTAGCTGCGGTGTCGAGAGACTATACCCAATACTCGACTGGTCTGCAGTGCACGTATTTTGCAGGGGTTACTGACCTGCGTCTTCCTCAGAGTCAAAAAGGTCCTCTCTAACCTTCAGGCCACCACTCTGCGCCGAGGTAAAGAATGACCAGGCTTGTCCATAGAGAAGAGTGTAGAGGAGGTCCACACATTCTGGCCTATATCATGCCCGGTACAGGAAGCCCAGCAGTGGTGAAGCTGGCACTGACCATCAAGCCAAGAATCCAATTCACACCAAAGCCATAATGACTCTTTTCCTTCCAGTGGGCTTCTGAACATTTTTCTCTTCTTCTTCAAGGCGCTGCACCCCCCAACGACCGCAGGAAATGGAATTTCTCTGAAAGGATCAAAACAAGTTGAGAGTTGTAAACGGTTAGAGTTTCCGAACGAAGACAATGTTCCAGATTCCAACGCCTTGAGGGACGCACAGCGGCATCACAATGACTCCTCTGTCTAACGCGCAACCCGCAGGCACGCCCACACACACGCACACGCACACACACACACACACACACACACACACACACACACACACACACACACACACACCACGTGCAACCTATATGCCCGCTCAAGCCCACACAATACAATATACACATCACATGCATGCATTACGCACAAATACGGTACACTTACAAAGACCCACATAAACCAAGACATGCACACCTGCCTGCACACACACACACACACACACACACACACACACACACACACACACACACACACACACACACACACATACACCAATAAATGCAAATGTACATTAACCCATTCCAAATGGAGGGACAGCGAGTGCATTTTCCGGCAGCGGAAGATGCCACGGAGCTGCCGCGGAGCTTCCGGCGGCGGAGTATCGGGAGAGCGGTGGGAGAGTGGCGGGAGAGAGGCGGGAGAGCGGCGGGAGAGCGGCGGGAGAGCGGCGGGAGAGTGGCGGGAGAGTGGCGGGAGAGCGGCGGGAGAGCGGCGGGAGAGAGGCGGGAGAGCGGCGGGAGAGCAGCGGGATGCCGGTGGCGGAGCGGCAGGTGCCGGGAGGCGGGGCGGCAGCAGCGGCGGAGCAGCAGTTTCCTGTGCCTAAACCTAACCCTAACCTAAAACCTAAACCTAACCTAACCCTAACCCTAACCCCTAAACCCCTAAACCCCTAAACCCTAACCCTAACCTTAACCCCTAACCTCAGTAAAACCAGAACCATTGGGACCAAGGGGATCGCTGGAAACAGCAGAACCACTGGCCCCAATGGGACTGGAATCAACAGCGTAGAGTCCACCAGGAGCAGAGACCTGAACACAGAGAGCAACACCCTCGCCCCGGTCACAACCACGGAGCAGGAGCCCGAGTGGCCATAAACCAGACAGGTACAGAGGAGCAGAACACACACACACACACACACACACACACACACACACACACACAGATCCCTTTGAAAGGGACCAATTCCTTAAAACAATTAGATTATTAAACAAATTTATAGTTTGCACACACCACCTCCAGAACATAACCTGTTCTGAAAAGGTACCAGCCAGCATAGCCAAAAAAACACACAAATTAATGACCTTGATTAAACCGGCACAGCCAAGTCAAAACACCACTCTCATGCTGGAGGGAAATGCAAGAAATTGGGAACACACTGATTCTTAAAGACCACTACATGACACACTTGACAACAATTAAACAAGAGCTCGCCGACTGCCTAACAGAAGAATGGAAAAAAACTTTTTCCATAGCGACCAAATGGGCAAGAAAAAAAAATTTAGGCCAAAGATTAAAACAAACAGACTTAGATCAAGCCCTCACAACGATCGCTGAGCTAAGACCAGACACACCCCCACCCCCCATCCCCTCCCCTCCAACCTCCTCCCACCCCCGGGTCACCACCCCTACCCCAACACCCCACACCCCATCAACCCCAACCAGCCCTTCCACAATCCCTCCCCAAACCCATCCCTCCCAAGCTACAGGTCCACCGGGAAAGGGACACCAGAAGAATAACCACACCAGGACCCAGCATTCCACCAAGAAGAACCATAGTAGTCCAAGCACAGGTGATCCAGGAGATGGGACTCCCAGCACTACACCTGACACAGGAAAACTATCCAGACCTAGCAACACCACAAAGGCGGACCACACCACCAAAGAAGCAGAGGGAGAAAAGGAGGCCCAAAGGAACACAGGAGGACCCAAACCGAATCTCCCCAGCACCAAGTCAAACCACAGAGACACAAACCAACCCGGACACCACACCACAAGAAGCCATCCAGGAGGGACCAGAACCAAAACAGGAGGACACCAACGACACAGACGAGAGAGAAGGTCCCCTGACAAAACCACACAGGCACCCAGGGTCCAAATACAAGAAGAATTGGAGACTTAACCCAGAGAAGAAGATTCTGATTTTCGGTGACTCAAACCTGGCAAGGATCCCACCTTTTGCCAGAAGCGACATCCAGATCAAAAGCTTCCCAGGGATGGACTTCCAATCCTGCGTGGACCTACTGAAAGATCACACCATGGAAAACAACAAGGTAGCGCACTGCCTCATATCAGTAGGTATCAACCACAGACAAAACCAAACAGACAAAACAGGACATAAAAAGATGTTACAAACCATTCACTGGGCAACCAAAAAAAATCCTTGTGCCAACATACACATAGCTTTGATTAACTACTCAGACAAACTCAAGGTACCAGAACAGAGGAGACTAGACAACCTAAACAGGTCCATCTCACGAATTTTGGATTACTAGTTTAAACTGGAATGCCCTGCAAGGCTAATGCAGACGGGGCAAAAATCAAACATAATTAACCTCTCACACTATTTCAAACCAGACCAAGCTCAAAGAGACGTTCTGGAGAAAGGATTATCATTTGTTCCCACACTGGACATCTACAAACAACAGACCAAGCGACTGGAAAAAGACGTATCAGATTATCATAGAAGGATAAAGTTAGCCACTCATTTTGGAATGGGACAGAGGGGAGAAATAACACCGTTCCAGACGAGCTCCTCCTGGGAACCAACAGACGGCTCCCTCCCAGACAGCCTTAAACTACTACTCAGAGAAGACAGTAAGATATTAAACAGGATCCCAGGACACTTGAAAGAAACAGACAACATGACAAAACCACAGGTAAGGGCACTTAGACAACTAGCAAAGAATAAAGACATCATAATCAAACCTGCTGACAAAGGATCCTGCATAGTTATAATGGACCGATACAATACATTTTTGAAGCAGAGAGACAACTTAGTAATAAAAACCATTACAAAGAATTGAGGGAACCAATCTACAAAAACACAGCAATTGAAGCTAAGAGGATTATAAAACAAATGAAAGAGAAGAAATTAATACGTAGCAAACAAGAGACCTACCTCTCGGGTCAGGATACACCGCGACCAAGAGTTGTCTATCTATTGCCAAAAATACATAAAGAACCGGGCACATGGACCGTACCCTTCGAAATCCCACCGGGCCGACCAATAGTTTCTGACTGTGGCAGCGAAACCTATCAGACAGCAGAATTTGTTGAATATTTCCTGAAACCTCTCTCAACCCAGCATCCGAGCTATGTGAAAGACACTTATGACTTTGTTGAAAAAATCAAGAAAATAACAATGCCACAAACGGCCTTTTTATTACGGGGCCAGAGCTCTCAGCTCTGGACCTGTTTTAATGTTGCCCTCTTTTTTCTTCTGCCACTTTTGGCAGTTCTGGCTGAACCGTGCATACGCTTTTTACGAAACTTGGCCATATGGTAGATGGTCATGAAAAACTATCAAGAAATAATTCTCACAATCTTTCGTCAAAAGGTGGCGCTATAGCAAAATGCCAACTTTGAACAGGTACAACTCATGCCCTGTTTGACCTACAGCCATGAAACTTCAATATACATATGCGTCTACTCATGATCAACAACTTTCACACTCTGACTTTTGACCTCTGACCTTTAGATCTCCCACCATTTTGAATAATATGAAAAACAGTTAAAACCTATCTCCTCCTGGGATTTTTTAGTAATCTGCACGAAACGTTTTACACATGAACTTTGAACCTATGCCGAAAAACATGTGCAAAAGATTTTCCATAAGTGAAAAAATGAAGCTTTAATGAGCCAATGAATATTGCAGTTTTATGACAAATATTCATCTGCCCCTAACACATACATGCAGACTCACATTTCTTTGAAACTTTGCGGTAATGTTGAGGGTCATTTCAAATATCACTGAAACCAATCTTACTCCAATTGGTCAAAGGGGGGCGCTATAGCGATTTTTTGAAAATGCAAACTTTAAACAGGCAAAAGTCATGTCTCGTTTGGCCGACAGCCATTAAACCTGCTTACACATGTGCCTTGACTCATGAGGAACACATGTATCACGTTGACCAGTAAGCTCCGCCCTTAGATTGTCCGCAATTTTGAGCAGTTTGAAAAACACTTAAACCCAGGATTTTCCAGCTATTTGCGTGAAACTGTATCTCCTTTTTCACAGGTTTTTGTCTGTTGGTCCAATGGCTTCTCCCTTAAACGCGTGCCTCAAAACCTGAAGGTTGCCAGTTCAAGCCTCACATGATGCAGACTCATTTAAGTTAAATTGCAAAAAACATGACTGTATCAATGAATACATGTGCAAACGGTAAAGATAACATGAAATGCTTATTTGAGAGTATGTTTTTTCAATGTATGACGTACTTCATTGTGAAAATAGCCGATCTACAATCTCACAACTTTTCAGATAGCAACGTTTTGTGAGCTTGTAGATCGGCTGCTTTCACTGGTTTCGGTTTCGAGGAGACATACAATTTCTCTATTGGTAAATGGTTTGTGAACGAGTGATCTTAGTGTTAGTGAAACAGGGGCTTGGTTCATGACAGAAGGCAAAAGTTTATGATCTTCAACAGACAACTTCAGCCTGGATGAAGCTATAGCACTACAGGTAGTGTCTCAGCCTGTGAGTCTGAAGGTTGAGAGTTTGATTCCTGTCAATGGCAATAGGTTGAGCTGTCTGTTTCTCTCACTCTGTCTATCTGGCTCTGGTAGGTGGGTCATTACGGGGCCAGAGCTCAGCTCTGGACCTGTTTTAATGTTGCCCTCTTTTTTCTTCTGCCACTTTTCGCAGTTCTGGCTGAACCGTGCATACGCTTTTTACGAAACTTGGCCATATGGTAGATGGTCATGAAAAACTATCAAGAAATAATTCTCACAATCTTTCGTCAAAAGGTGGCGCTATAGCAAAATGCCAACTTTGAACAGGTACAACTCATGCCCTGTTTGACCTACAGCCATGAAACTTCAATACACACATGCGTCTACTCATGATGAACAACTTTCACACTCTGACTTTTGACCTCTGACCTTTAGATCTCCCACCATTTTGAATTATATGAAAAACAGTTAAAACCTATCTCCTCCTGGGATTTTTTAGTAATCTGCACGAAACGTTTTACACATGAACTTTGGACCTATGCCGACAAACAAGCAGCAAAGATTTTCCATAAGTGAAAAAATGAAGCTTTAATGAGCCAATGAATATTGCAGTTTTATGACAATTATTCATCTGCCCCTAACACATACATGCAGACTCACATTTCTTTGAAACTTTGCGGTAATGTTGAGGGTCATTCCAAATATCACTGAAACCAATCTTACTCCAATTGGTCAAAGGGGGGCGCTATAGCGATTTTTTTTAAATGCAAACTTTAAACAGGCAAAAGTCATGCCTCGTTTGGCCGACAGCCATTAAACCTGCTTACACATGTGCCTTGACTCATGAGGAACACATGTATCACGTTAACCAGTAAGCTCCGCCCTTAGATTGTCTGCAATTTTGAGCAGTTTGAAAAACACTTAAACCCAGGATTTTTCAGCTATTTGCGTGAAACTGTATCATCTGTGTGATCTCCTTTTTCACTGGTTCTTGTCTGTTGGTCCAATGGCTTCTCCCTTAAGCGAGTGCCTCATGACCGCAAGGTTGCCGGTTCAAGTCTCACTTGATGCAGACTCATTTAAGTTGAATTGCAAAAAACATGACTGTATCAATGAATACATATGCAAACGGTAAAGATACCATGAAATGCTTATTTGAGAGTATGTTTTTTCAATGTATGACGTACTTCATTGTGAAAATATCCGATCTACAATCTCACAACTTTTCAGATAGCAACGTTTTGTGAGCTTGTAGATCGGCTGCTTTCACTGGTTTCGGTTTCGAGGAGACATACAATTTCTCTATTGGTAAATGGTTTGTGAACGAGTGATCTTAGTGTTAGTGAAACAGGGGCTTGGTTCATGACAGAAGGCAAAAGTGTATGATCTTCAACAGACAACTTCAGCCTGGATGAAGCTATAGCACTACTTGTAGTGTCTCATTCTGTGAGTCCGAAGGTTGAGAGTTTGATTCCTGTCAATGGCAATAGGTTGAGCTGTCTGTTTCTCTCACTCTGTCTGTCTATCTGGCTCTGTCTGTAGGTGGGTCATTCCACTTTTCAAT
>NC_137607.1:56017301-56022356 GCF_963280865.1 Gymnoscopelus braueri | reverse complement strand
ATTCTCAATTGATATTGACAGCCTATACACCAACATTGAGACAGATGCAGGGTTGAAGGCAGTGAAAGAAATTTTCAACAAATATCCGGATAGGGGAAGACCAGATGCTGAATTATTAGAATTGTTAAGCCTTAATCTGACCAAGAACGATTTTGAATTTAACAATAAGTTTTATTTACAAACAAAGGGCACAGCAATGGGAAAACGGTTTGCTCCTTCGTATGCTAATATTTACATGGCAATGTGGGAGGAAACAGCATTAAAAAAATGTATTCTAAAACCAACCCACTATTTTAGATTCCTGGATGATATTTTTGGGATCTGGGAGCACTCCAAGAAGGAATTTGAAGATTTTATTGAAGTTCTAAACACACATCACCGATCCATCACTATAAAATTTGTAACAGACACAGACAAAATAGATTTTCTGGATGTAACCGTTTTCAAAGGACCACTGTTTAACACTACTACTACTTTAAGGAAACGGACACTCACGCTCTCTTACATAAAACGTCATTCCACCCACCACACTGTTACACAGGGATTGTTAAATCACAGCTACTACGATTCCACAGAATTTGCACACAATAACAGGATTTTAAGACAGCCTGCAAGATCTTATTCTGCGCCCTACGAAAAAGAGGGTACACAAGGACCTTCCTACGAAAGGCCCAAGACACCTTTCTGGAAGTAAAGGAAAAATACCAGGGCCCTAAGCTGGCCCTTGTCACTACATACTCCTCACAAAGCAAATTAGCTAACACCAGGATAAAAAGAAATTTCCAAAACAGAGGAAACACTCTTTTAAATGGGTGTAAAATCATTTCAGCCTACAGAAAAAACAAGAACCTCAAAGATTATCTAGTCCACAGCACTCTTAAAGGAACGAATAGACCAACTAACAGGAGACCGCATTACTTTAAAAGCACCCAAATGGTGACCAACAGACACAACAAAAGGGTGTTTGGCATTAAACAAAAAATACAAGCTAACACTAAAAACTGTATTTACTTAATCACCTGCACCAAATGTAACCTTCAATATGTGGGTGAAACACAAAACACAATCGCCACCAGATTAAACCAGCATATATATAATATAAATAATGCCAAGAAGACCAATTTAATAATTGTTCAACACTTTATGACACATGGAATAAATTCCCTAAAAGTCTCTGGCCTAGAACATAACCCAAATTGGACACTAGGACAAAGGCAATATAACGAAAGACAATGGATAAACAGATTAGGTACAATTTTTCCAGAGGGACTTAATATGACAAACACTAGAAACACACAAACCAACCCTTCTTAATTCAATCAAACAAACTCACAGAAACACAAAGAGACCACCAGGTACTCAGAGAGAACTAAAAGAACAAGGACCCACTCAGAGAAAGGAGGAGTAACACCTGACCGGGATACTAGATTAAGGACAATCACAGAAGCATCAACGACCCTAGGGGAAGACAAGGGGCTTCTTCCTGACCCATAGCTTAAAACCCAAATAGGTGTGAGGGTAGTCAACCCAAATGCCCACTCAAACCTTCAAAAGGACTAAGTGGGTTAAGACACACATAATCAAACATGGACCTAGGAAGACTTAGATGAACAAATGTGAAATAATAAGGACCTTAAAATTAAATGTTTTAAGGTCCTCATTACTCTAAACCCTAACCCTTGTAGCAGAAATGGAGAATGGTGTCAGTCCCAGCAAAGACGCACTAGAATTGACGAGTAGTCACTGGGAGGTTCAGTTGGGGCAAACGCAGTCCCCACAAACATCATTTACTATTCTGTGCCTATCGGTACATAATTCGGACGGGGCTGAGTAGGCTCAAAGCGAACTTCGCAACGCTCCATCGCGGTTGGGTCCATAACTATATTTGTTTTCCTAAATCTTTTATTGAGTCCTAATCCTGTACCATTCTTATAATGAGACTATGGATGAATTTTGGTATGCGGTCCAACTAAGGTGGGACTCAGGATGACTGGACGTACCTGCCATGCACAGTCCCCAGTGAACATTCCTCACAAAGTTCAATGGCAATTTTATTTTATAGTTTGTAAACATGCCTAAAAACCTAAACTTTAAAGAAAGGGAAAATGGTTAACCCTAATTGGGAATCCCCCCCCCCTTTAAAAAAAAAAAAAAAGCTCTAGGAAAGGCGAAACAGCCAAAAAGAACTTAGGGCTAAGATTTAGAATTTAGATTAAAGACTTAGTTAAACAGAATGTAAAATTATAAGGACCTTAAAATTAAAGAGTAACAGGATCCCAAAAAGACTTTCTTTCAAAAACAAGATGGCGAGAGCAAAAATTCCTTGCTCTGCCTTTTTCTGAAAGGATGCCCTTTCTAAAAAGGCTTAGCACTGAAGTCCAACCCAAACCATTCCCTAACCTCAGTAAAACTATACCTAACCCTAACCCCTAACCCTAACCTCAGTAAAACTATACCTAACCCCTAAACCTAACCTCAGTAGAACTATACCTAACCCCTTCCGCGGCAGCTTCTGCTGCCGGAAAATGCACTCGCTCCTTCTGTCCAAATAGACCCTACAGGTCTGTAACTCTGAGAGTGTATGAAGAGAGTGGTACTGAGTGTCTCAGTGTCTGAGAGTGTACGAATGGAACCAAACGGACCCTTAAAGGCTCTCAGAATTATACATGGGGGTCCTTGAAATTAAAAAGTTGGAGAAGCACTGCATTAACCCACACAAACAGGTTGTTTATTAATAGTTGGTGTTCCTGGAGGTGAACAGCTTTGGTATTCCTGTGGTTTTCCAGTGGAATCGTTTTCATACCTGTATGTCAAGGCTAAGCGCGGTGCATGCCTCTGCATATCCTGCCTGGTTACTCTTTGTGTTGGTGGTGTGTGTGTGTGTGTGTGTGTGTGTGTGTGTGTGTGTGTGTGTGTGTGTGTGTGTGTGTGTGTGTGTGTGTGTGTGTGTGTGTGTGTGTGTGTGTGTGTGTGTGTGTGTGTGTTGTGTGCGGTGACATATTTCCCAAGGCCTAGAGGCAACCTTACATTTAACAGTACTCTGTTTAGGGTTGGTGCAAGGTTAAGTTTGGGGTGGGGATACAACTGTGAGTGCGTGTATGCCTGTGTGTGTGTGTGTGTGTGTGTGTGTGTGTGTGTGTGTGTGTGTGTGTGTGTGTGTGTGTGTGTGTGTGTGTGTGTGTGTGTGTGTGTGTGTGTGTGTGTGTGTGTGTGTGTGTGTGTGTGTGTGTGTGTGTGTGTGCGTGTGTCAGAGGTCAGGCAGCCCATTAGCGAGACATCTCCTTGTCTAATTGCCTCCCCCCAGGAGCAGGATAGACGGCTCTGATCACACAGGCTCTTAGCTGTACACCACTCACCATGGTAGGTCTGTTTGCAGAGAGGCAGAACGTGCGCGCTTGTGTGTGTGTGTGTGTGTGTGTGTGTGTGTGTGTGTGTGTGTGTGTGTGTGTGTGTGTGTGTGTGTGTGTGTGTGTGTGTGTGTGTGTGTGTGTGAGAGAGAGAGAGGGGTATGGGTGTGGAGGGCAAGAGAGAGGGAAAATGACAGAGTGAAACACTAGCCATAGCAGCTCTGCTATCCCCACTAGGATGGTAAAACCAGAAACATCGGCGTTGTGGGGACATTGCTCTGGTCCCCGGAGAAAAAATGTCATTTCTATCATAGTTTGAATATTTTTTTTTGGAGTTAGGGTTACAGTTATGAAAGGATTCAGGCCAGGAATAAGCTTAAGATAGTCTGCGGGGCATAATGAGGATTGCAAGAGAACAGAGAGAGATGGAGAGATATAAGTCAGTGTTGCTTGGGTGGGTTCCACCTGGACCACAGTGGAAACAAGCTCTGGCTTTTCTGTGATTTTATCCATTTATTGGGCGCTTTTATGGTGATTTGTTGCTCTTAATTGTTTGCCAAATAAAGTATTCTAGCAGGCTGCTCTTCAACCAGCACACCAAAGCCTTCTACTGGAATGTTTCCCATGTTGTTCTTAAGCAGCAGAGTATCTCACCTGTTGAGAACGATGAATAGAAATAAAATATCCTTTATTCCATATTAGGCCGAGCTCTTCTTTGAAGGGATTTTAGAAGCATGTGGCTGGTTTAGACCGTTGGTTCTCAAAGTGGGGTCCGGGGACCCCCAGGGGTCCTTGAGGGAGTTCCAGGGGGTCCCCAGCTAAATGATGGATAGTTAGGAACCAAATGGACCCTTATGGGTCTGTAACTCTGACAGTGTACAAATGGAACCAAATGGACACTTATGGGTTTGTAACTCGGAGAGTGTACAAATGGAACCAAATGGACCCTAACGGCTTAACGGGTCCATTTGGTTCCATTTGTACACTCTCAGAGTTAAATTAACATTGATTTTACAATATAAATTGGGGTCCCATAGATAGAAATGCCTTTAAATGGGGGTCCGTAGCCTAATGCATGTCAAACTGGGGGTCCTTGAAATTAAAATCGTTGAGAGTCACTGCTAGAGCCGTAAAAAATCTTCTCTTATGGGGGTCCCTGAGGCATATCTTTTCAAATGGGGGTCCGCGGGCTAATACGTGTCAGTTTGGGGGTCCTTGACATGAAAAAGTTTGAGAACCACATGCCTCGTTGAGGTCTTGCTACTTAAAGGGATATTTCACTTTCAAAAAAACTTTTGGTCATTTTATCGTCTATTCAGGCTTTTGTGAGCCCCCCAGACAGTTTATAAGTTGCTAGATTTAGTATTTAGATATTTGATATTCATTTTATCAGACACGCCCCCTTCCTATACAAACCCATTATAACTTCAAACTCCATTTTAACCATGTTAGATTCATCAAAAACACCCGTCCTTGGTTCTGGTGACTCACCCTGCCCTCCTAATGCGTGAGGGGGCCGTGTTTTTTGGATTACTTTTTTCATTTATTTTATTAAATTTTTTTAATGTATTTAATTTTTTTCATTTTCCAAAAAAAATATTAAAAATAAATGAAAAAAGTTATCGAAAAAACACGGCCCCCTCGCGTATTAGGAGGGCAGTGTGAGTCACCAGAGCCAAGGACGGGTGTTTTTGATGAATCGAACGGG
>NC_137607.1:56002301-56007301 GCF_963280865.1 Gymnoscopelus braueri | reverse complement strand
TGTGTGTGTGTGTGTGTGTGTGTGTGTGTGTGTGTGTGTGTGTGTGTGTGTGTGTGTGTGTGTGTGTGTGTGTGTGTGTGTGAACGTGGGCTTGCTCGCATGTGTTGCTAGCACTGATGCTTTATCAGGCACACACACACACACACACACACACACACACACACACACACACACACACACACACACACACACACACACACACACACACACTCTCTACCCGCTCTAGAGTGTAGGGTTACTTCCAATAAGCATTCAGACCTCTTGGCCCTTTGCAATTTCCTGGCCTGCACAGATGTAACGATGTTGCCAGTTGCTGCTGTAAATGTGTGAGAAAGCAAGTCATCATTTTGCTATTTCCAGTCACTCAGCAGAACACGGCCTCAACCAGAACTCGTAATCTGTAAAGTCAGACGGACAATTTCATTTAACCACTTAAACCCCAGCGTCCGTGTTGTGGGGAAAGCTTTCGCTGAAAATAGCAGTACTAGTATAAAAGCCCTGCGGGGCTCAACCATATGGGGTTGTAAGTGGTTATTTTAACTCAGAGAGTGTACAAAATAGATTAATTAATAGTGAGGTGTTTTGATATGATATGAAAATCATATTGTCAACAGCAACAAATGACGTACCTGCTACATGATACCGATACAGATTAGTGATATGGTAACAACTGAATGACAGTTCCATCGCACAATTTTACAATACTCTGGAAACGATGCCAGTCGGGAATGATGCAAATTGGGAATGCATACCATACCCTGGGTTGCCAGATCTGCTTATTATAATATTATAATTTTATTTGAAAATAGCCGAAAATAGCCGATCTACAAGCTCACAACGCGTCGCATCGCGACACGTTGTGAGCTTGTAGATCTGCTATTTTCAAATAGCTGATGTATATGTGAAAGTGCTCAAGTGGCCCATAGTCCGCTTCCTTTTGGGCTGGTTTTTCCTAGACCTGGTTGCATGTTTTCTCTCACAGAATCTGGCAAACACTGACTATACCCGGTTCTGCAATACCTGTTTTTACCCGTTGTCAGTGTACCCCGTCTGCCTGTGCCCCTGTTAAGTCCACATGGAGATCTCTCTGTCTGTCTGCCTGCCTGTGTCCCTTTTATGCCAATATATTGAGATCACTGTATCTGTCTGTCTTTGCCCTTTTTTATGCCCATATATGGAGATACCTGATGTCCTCAGTATGCCTATATATCTGCGTATGGGCCATATACTGTATGGGGCAAGTTCTGGACAACCGGATCTCCATACAGTATGCCTTATACAGGCATACAGGTCGGATCAGCGTTTCTGGAAAACTGCCTATCTGACCGACTATATGACCAATTTCTTATGTGACCGATTCTATGTGGACCGATTCTATGTGGACCGATTCTATGTGACCGACTATGTAATCTCTCAAGAAACAGATTCTGCACTGCGTTGGAATCTGTCCGGGGAGGTTCGTCATAACGTGTGCGCATTCAGATCAGGAAGCAGGCCGCGCTTTTACCCAATCAAATGTAGTGGGCGGGGATTCACATGTCCCGTCGATCTTTCCCCCTCGAAAACAAACCCAAAACTAATTTAACAATAGCGTCCGTGGAGCAGACAAAACCACGGAAAGATATTCATATTTTTAACTTACTCTTTCATCATAGAAACAAGTGGGCTTATAACCAAAACGATCCATGTTCTCTGGGAGAAGTGGTGTTAGTGTTCCGTGTAGAAATATTGTTAGTGGGAATGAAAAACATAGTGGCACCCACCGGAAGTGATGCGCTGAAGGCATACAAACAAACACCGGTTTTCCTTGCGCTCTGGCCTTACGTTTTCTTCCGCCCAGAGCCAACAGACATAGAACAAACAGCAGAGGTCGCTGTTTTTTCATTTTCAGTTGGATTTGGGTTCCCAGATTGCCGACTATGTGGACCGATTCTATGTGACCGACTATGTGACCGATCCTATGTGACCGATCCTATGTGACCGATCCTTCTATGTGGACCGATCCTATGTGGACCGATTCTATGTGACCGATTCTATGTAACCGATCCTATGTGACCGACTATGTGACCGATTCTATGTGACCGATTCCTATGTGGACCGATTCTATGTGACCGACTATGTGACCGATCCTATGTGACCGATCCTATGTGGACCGACTATGTGACCGATTCTATGTGACCGATTCTATGTGACCGACTATGTGACCGATCCTATGTGGACCGATTCCTATGTGACCCGATTCTATGTGGACCGATCCTATGTGACCGATTCTATGTGACCGACTATGTGACCGATCCTATGTGACCGATTCTATGTGACCGATTCTATGTGACCGACTATGTGACCGATTCCTATGTGACCGATTCTATGTGACCGATTCAATGTGGACCGATCCTATGTGACCGATTCTATGTGACCGATCCTATGTGACCGATTCTATGTGACCGATTCTATGTGGACCGACTATGTGACCGATCCTATGTGACCGATTCTATGTGGACCGATTCTATGTGACCGACTATGTGGACCGATTCCTATGTGACCGATCCTATGTGGACCGATTTCTATGTGGACCGATTCTATGTAAACCGATTCTATGTGGACCGACTATGTGGACCGATTCCTATGTGACCGATTCTATGTGACCGATCCTATGTGACCGATTCTATCTGACCGACTATGTGACCGATTCGACCGACATGCTCGGGTCCCTCGGCGATGTGCGCGCCAAGTATGAAGTCGATCGTTTGGACTGTTCCCGAGATACGCTACAGCGACACTCACATGCACACACACAAAGATGTATTTATAGTACGATAATGTGCTGTTTCTGTTTCCTGTCCGTGTCAGAAAATAAGGGCAAAAATTTATCAGAAACTGCAATAGATATACAGTATATTGTACACTATATACATGCAAAAAAAAGATAATAATACATGTAGAAACCACATAGTACACATTAGACACAGATTTTATGAGGACTGTTTGCTGCTGACTTGGCCAGGTCTCACTGTATGTTTTACTGTGTGTGTGTGTGTGTGTGTGTGTGTGTGTGTGTGTGTGTGTGTGTGTGTGTGTGTGTGTGTGTGTGTGTGTGTGTGTGTGTGTGTGTGTGTGTGTGTGTGTGTGTATGTATGTGTGTGCGTGCATGTATCAGTGCGCGTAGGCATGCATACATGGGTTTTGTGTGAGTTTTGTGTGTATATGCATGAATGTGAGCATGTTCCCTTGCGTTAATGTAGCGTATGTGTTCACAGCATTGTGTTCACGGTAGAACCCTCAGTGTTAATTGATCCGTTTGTAACTTCGAGTGTTACAAATCAATGTTCTGACAGATTGTAAGCGTCAATGGACGTACACGTTATGTGCGACCAGTTGTTTACACCAAATGTGGGAGAATTTGAAATGTCAAAGCGCCTCTATCTTTATATGCGTCTAGTTTGCCGTCATAGAGCTTTGTTTACACTGTGATTGTGTGATAGTGACGTCACCAGCCAGTACATGCAAAGGAAGACGGTACTATACGGTAGTTTCCACAGAATGTTTCAGGATATGTGCAGAGTAGACCTTTGTCTATTTCATTAAAAAACTGACTTGTGTTTCTTAAAAGAGAATTTATAACGGTTTAGGGAAAACACAAACATACATACACAGCCTTGTCACGGTCCGCTCCTCGGGGTCTTGGACTTTGCCTTTATTATTTGGACCTTTCTGCCCTTATAAGGTCATGGACTTATTAGGACTTCTGTTGTATCGTTTCCTATTGTGTTCTGTTAATCTGTTGTTGCCTTTGCCCTGCTTTGTGTACCTTTATTTTGTAGTATGTTTCCTGTTCTGTTTAGTTACTGTTTGTTTACCTGTCCTTGTCTCACCTCCTGTTGATTACTAGTTGTCCACCTCCTGTGTCCTCTTAGTCCCCCAGCCTATCCCAGTGTTGATTGTCTGTTGAGTTTCACCTGTGTCTTACTATTTCCCTGTCTATTTAAGCCCTGTGTTTGCACTGCGTCCTTGCTTGTTCATTATCTTATGTTGTGTGTGGTATTGTCTTGGTTTCAGTTTCTGTTTTGTATTTCTACATTTTGAGTTATCAAACACTTTGAATCGACCTGTTTCAGCCTCTGTGTCCTCCTGCACTTGGGTCTTACAATCTGTCCAGACTCAGACCGTGACACAGCTGCAATAGAAGTTTGAACTCGCCCCATTGTATTTTGGTGGTCCGTGGCACGTGCCTTGTGTCGCCTTTACGAAAATAGAACTGAGCTCTGAAAGATGCGTGGAGTCGTGGACAGGTTTCGGCGCGCCCACTTCACGGCTCCGGTTTGACCACAGCCGTTGTGTCGGGGCCTTCAGAGTAAAATGAACACTCAGGATTGTCCTCTATATCAGTGGTTCACAACCTTTTCAGGCTGCGACCCCCTAAAAGAATTATATTTGAAATGGGGGACCCCCACCACATGACAAGTACTTGGACTTGTAGGAGTTGAGGCATTACATTGCAGCATTACATTTTGTTTGACTCGGTTCCACAGATAAATATAGCAGATCAAAATGTTTGCCGCTAACTCTTTCTTATTATTTGACAATATTTGGACCAGTATTTATAGTATAGTTTGTTGATTACTTCTGATGCAGATTGGTATTTTTTATTTTGGTATTAAAATGGTCATTTAAAGTCCTTGAATTGTCACTTCACCAGGGGAGCAAAGTATAGTTTGTTGATTACTTTTGATGCAGTAGTGGTATTTATATTCAGGTATTAAAAAGGTCTTAAAAGTCCTTGAATTGTCACTTCACTGTCACCATGGGGACCCCCCCCAAAAAAAGTTGTTTGCCAGATTCTGTGAGAGAAACAAGCAACTAGGTCTAGGAAAACCAGCCAAAAGAAGCGGACTTATGGGGCCACCTCTCTCTCTAGAGATGAGAGAGAGAGATCGAAGCTAGATCGATGACTCGTAATTAAATTGACAAACAGATGAGATGTGAAGATTGAGTAGCTATCA
>NC_137607.1:55988465-55998465 GCF_963280865.1 Gymnoscopelus braueri | reverse complement strand
ATTCAAAGCAATCCTAACCAAAAATGTTATTACACTACATTACATTACATTACATTACAGTCATTTAGCAGACGCTTTTATCCAAAGCAACTTACAATAAGTGCATTCAACATAGGTAGGCAAGGAAACTACTAATCACCAGAAGTCTTAAGTGCATTCTCTTCTAGAACAAATAACTGTGTGTGTGTGTGTGTGTGTGTGTGTGTGTGTGTGTGTGTGTGTGTGTGTGTGTGTGTGTAGTGCTGCGTGCGTGCGTGCGTGCGTGCGTGCGTGCGTGCGTGCGTGCGTGCGTGCGTGCGTGCGTGCGTGCGTGCGTGCGTGCGTGCGCACACCTGATCTTTAATCAGCAGAGGAAACAGCTGCATGGACCAGTGTCGGTTGCACGGGGGGCGGAGTTTGGCGATAACCTCTGACTTCTCAGACAGGAAGCTTGGAGAGAACTCCAGGAAGTGGCTCCCAGGCCCGATGAACAAAACACAGCTCGGATGAACAGCGAGGGAAAAATAAATACAGCTCTCAGGTGCGAAGACACAATGCCTGGGGTTTGGTTTTATGTATCAGCGCCTTCCCTCCGGACTAATAACTGGCTGACGCTGTGCCAGAGCAGTGGTGGAAAGTAACTAAGTACACTCAAGAACTGTTCTTAAGTACATTTTTGAGGTATTTTTTACTTTACTGGATTATTTCCAATGTATTACTTTAATACTTTTACTTCTACTCCATCTCAGAGGCAGATGTTATACTACTGCAATTATTTGAAAACTTTAGAAACTAATTATAGTTACTTTGCAGATTTTGATTATTATAACAACTTCAGCCCTATATAATACTTCGGCTATTTTCAAATAGCCGATCTACAGTACAAGCTCACAACGTGTCAGGAATGCGACGTGTTGTGAGCCTGTAGATCTGCTATTTTCAAAAGATGTATATCCATTTTGATAACTTGAAATGGAAAATTCTGCATAATGAGTACATTTACTTTTGGCATTTTACGTACATTTTGACACCAGTACTTTTGTACTTTTGCTACTTTTTATGCCGAACTTTTGCTTGTAACAGAGTATGCGTTCACTTAATTGTGTTAGTGATACTTTTACTTAAGTCAGGCATTTTAGTATTTCTTCCATCACTGCTTATCATGCAGCGCCTTCCCCTTCTGACTAATCACTGACTAGCGCCGTGCCAGAGAGTGCATTTGAGGATTTCGATCATTGACAACTGGACATCAACACCTCCATAGTTAAACGTAGGGCTATATCATGTGACGTGTGGTGGTTTATTTTAATATGTGCTAACACAACACCTGAGCAGCTTTAGTAAAAAAAACCTTGACAAACAAGATCATCAATCAATCAGTCGTCAGGTCATCAAATTGTTTGTACGTTCCCAGAGGTCTATAAAAACTCCTCCTTAGGCGGTGGGAGGAGAAATTGGCAGTTTGCCCTCGCTTTTTTCTACCCCATCTATCTATCTTTCCGATCCCTCATCTTTCTTTTGCCATTTCTCTGGCTCTATACACACTTTAAAATCCAAAACCTCTCTCTCTCTCTCTCTCTCTCTCTCTCTCTCTTGCCTCACCACATGGAGGAAGCGGCCCGAGTCATTTGCTTGTATATACTTTGAGTTCTTCCTACTACTCTTCTCGACTGTCAACAAACCACTTTCCAGCGTCACGTCCTCCTGTCAACACTGCGTTTTACAACAATCACAACGCACGTGTCCAAACAAAAGGCACGTACACAACAAGAATGTCTATAGTTGGACTCGTGCACCGAAAATAGCCGATCTACAAGCTCGCGACACGTTGCATCGCGGCACATAGTGAGCTTGTGGATCAGCTATCGTTGGTGCGCGACACAGCACGCAGCCCATTATAAATCAGGCATAAGTCCACAAACAAGTTTGTAACAGAGGCACACATTGTACATACATGAAGCTGTCAAAGCAAACGGCACAGAAATGTTGTCTGTCACACTGGTAGCTTTGTCTTCTGTTCACAGTTTCTTGTCTTTGTGTGTGATAACTTCATCTTTTCTGGATCTATTCAGTTTTTCAGAGTTGGTTTAACTCAGGACATTAAAGTGTTAATTTAATTCTTGAGCGTGTAAAACAGTGGAAACGGAAGAGTCAGGGAGCCCAAAAACTGGTCATATCTAAGAATAAACAAATGGGAGGCTTTCTTGAAATGAAATAATATCTTTTAATTGCATACATTTGTATCCAGTCCGTGAAAAACTTTGAGTTAACATAGTGTCACATCTTCAGAGGTGGAACATACTGTATATCACACAGAACAATCAGGTGCAAACAGTTCCCACCTATAAAGGTCTTCTTTAGCCGGGTCATTCTCATGAAACCAAAAAATACCATGGCAGTAAGGATTTTAACTATAAAATATGTAAATTAGTAAGATAACAATATATCATAATAAAGATAATAGTGTCCTCTACCTTGCACAAAGAGTAATTTTAACATAGGAATTAATTATTTTTGTATTTTATTGCATTTTATCCTGAAATTCTCATTACCGCAACGCGTCCATATCTGCGTGAGCGTATGTTATGTTGTAATTCAAACAGATTAATGCGTAAATATTCTGATTTTTTTTTAATGGATGTTCTAATAATTGTTTTCAAATGACAGAAAAAGTATTAACTGAATATCCATCTATAATAATAATGAAGAAATAGTGGAAAAATTAAGTGTCCATGAGTGATGTTCTCATCCTCCGCAACATTTTTGAAGGACTGTTTAAACACACAAAGAGAATTGTAAATAAAGTTTGAGTTTTGAATGCCTCAACACATCTGCCAGTACATTCAAGATGGCTACCAGTTTAGCAGATCTCTGTACATTTTTCTAGTTAAAAGTTAACATTTCTCTTGTCAGACTGCGTACCGAACTTTCTGATTATCATTACCGATACAGGTAGTTTTTGTCATTTAGAAAATAGTTAGATAAAAAAAATTGGGTGACAATATACTTCATTAATGTCTAGTTATGAACTTTGAGTAAAATTGCCTCATCCATCATGGCTTCTCTATTGTTAGCAAAACATGCTAAGGGTTCTCATCCTCCGCAACACCCATTCTCATACACCGCTACAATTTTAGGGTAGTTGCGGTAGAGAGAACTTCTGTTTCGGTAATGAGAATTTAATCATCTCAGACTATATTTTAAATAAAATATGAACTATTCATTTAAATATTATTTATTAACTGTAGATATATTATATTTTTTATTTCCTGTTTCATAAGAAGAAAGCTTCAGCAAAGACTAGGCTGTCAAAAATCTGAGAAAAATCTGCTAAAGCTTTCTATGAAGCCCATGCCTATAATAAATTATAAACATATCTATAATGCACTATAATCTACTTAAAATACTGCATAATTACTTAAAAGCACTCATACATATTTATTTTCATTACAATAATCATAACATAAAGCCATTTATAATGACATGTCAAGTAACATTATACTTCATAATTGGACACTCACTGACCTTTGCAAGGATCATAGTGTCTTTTAATTCTTCATACAATACATTTTAATCATTTGAGTTATGCATTATAATTACTGTTAATGGAATCTCCCCCTACCTATCCCTCCCTCCCTCCCTCCCTCTCTCTTTCGATGAGTGAGCTCTGGTCTGGCGTCACACACAACATCCCCTTTCCCTGTTTCCCCAACTCTCTCCCTTCCTCTCCCTATCTGCCCCTCTCTCTATCCTTCTCTCTGTCTGTCTGATGTGAACTGTTGCCTAACAAGGCTGATCCCCCTGAAATCGGACACGTCCATATTTGGGCATAATGCAGGCATACAGATAACTGCCCACCCCAACATACAATTGAGTCGATATATCGGCACACCCCTAGTGTCTATTCTACGCGCACAATAACCTGGTCGATGCTGGGTACCGACAGGCACACAGTGCTGATGTCACAGTACTGATCATATATTTGAAGTCATAGACCGGCCTCCAAGTAATCTGTCATATGACACTGACAATCTACAGTACAAGGCATCACTTTGGAACCTATTTCAAGAGAGCCTCCTTCAACCACACAATAACCCGTCCAATGCTGAATACAGATTCTAGGACTATTCTAGGCCAGCCTATTTGGGGCCATGCATATTGTGAACGTACTGCTATGCGGCCAATCAGGGACCACAAACGTGAGGTGATGAAGCTGGCGGTTTGGGTTGGCCTATCAGGGAAAGTTGGGAAACCGATGCATACAAACTCCCGAACACACTGGGAATGTCTGCCTCTTTCTCAGACCCGCGGGCCAACAGATACAGATATTTGTGATTTTTCTGTCCTCGGAACCTGTTGGTCCATCCGAATTGCCATTCGGCTTCGTACAGTTTGAGACCATACGGTCGGACGTTTTCCGAGTTATGCTAGGGACAAATCTAGTGTGACACATTACATTACATTAGTCATTTAGCAGACGCTTTTATCCAAAGCGACTTACAATAAGTGCATTCAACATAGGTAGGGAACGAAACTACTAATCACCAGAAGTCTTAAGTGCATTTTCTGCTAAAACAGGCAGCCAAGAGTATACCTAGCGCTAAGGTAAAAGTGCAATACTGTATATCAGCTACCTACTTTCTTAAACAGATGAGACAAATAGCAAAATCAAATGAGCAAGAGCTAAAACAAATAAGTGTGTCGACTAAACAAGATCCAATAAAACAATACAATAATAAAACAAGAGTTCGTACACTAGCTAACAACAAGTAGGCAAGGCGAAGAGGAAGGGTAGTGTTTCCTGAAGAGGTGGGTTTTCAGCCTGCGGCGAAAGATGGGCAGTGACTCTGCTGTCCTGACATCAGTGGGGAGTTCATTCCACCACTGTGGGGCCAGAACAGAAAAAAGTTGTGACCGTGTAGATCGTCCAGAAGGACCCTTGAACGACGAGGCAATCAGTCACCCCGAGGTGGCAGACCGTGTAGATTGGCCAGAAGGACCCTTGAACGACGAGGCAATCAGTCACCCCGAGGTGGCAGACCAAAGTGGTCGACTTACAGGGGTGTAAGCATCGACCATAGCCCGGGGGTAAGAAGAAGCTGTTCCTTTCACTGCCCTATAGGCTAGCACCAGGGTTTTAAACTGGATGCGAGCCGCTACGGGGAGCCAGTGTAGAGAACGGAGAAGGATAGTTGTATGGGAGAACTTGGGGTGGTTGAACACCAGACGAGCCGCAGCTTTCTGAACAAGCTCCAGAGGTCTGATGGCAGATGCCGGAGCACCAGCAAGGAGGGAGTTGCAGTAGTCCAGGCAGGAGATGACAAGAGCCTGGATGAGCACCTGGGCTGCCTTCTCCGTGAGGGAGGGGTGAATCCTCCTGATGTTGTAGAGGAGGAATCTGCAGGACTGTGTCACCGATGCGATGTTTGCCGAGAACGACAGTTGATCGTCCAGGGTCACACCCAGATTCTTACAAATCTACAATACAGTAGCAGCTCTTAGGGCACTTCACAAACATGACTGAGCAGGAAGTAAAACTATGAGTACCGGTATATGGAAAAATGCTTTGTTAATCGAAGTCAGAGGGAAAAAAACAATATAACCAAAACCTGTAAAGATCTCACTGAAAATAGCAAGTCTACAAGCTTATAACTTGTTACATTGCAACATATTGTGAGGTTGTAGAGTTAATGGACGCGGTTCTTTCTATTACTTTAAATCAAGCCCCCAGAACCACGGTAGAACAGTTAAGCGGCCAAGCCTGGTGGTCAAATCTGATATTGCAACACTTCCGCATTTTGCTTGTGCATCTGCCGTTTGTGCGCCTGCTCACGACGTGTCATGACCCACGAACCAATGGAATGGACCCATGGAACAATATGGAACCAATATTTCTTACTTCCGGGTGCTTCAAAACGCCACTGAGAAATTTCATTGAAATTAATAGCTAGGGGCGGGGCAATCCGCCCTCTAGATATTATAATTCTATGCTTTAAGTTTGTGTAGCACAGTTCAATGCAACATTGGTCCTGGAAGTATTTGGAAAATCAACAATAAACGTTAGGCTATCGATTATGTGATGTCGCTGCATCGTTGAGAATCGTCCACGTCCGCATCTATATGCATCTTAGAATCGACAAATGTCCACACCTCTATTGTGGGTAGTTTGAAGCCAGTATATGATGTAAAGTAAGCTATGACATCACCTTGACGATATTGTACCCAGCATTGCCCACATTATTGCACAGTAGTTCAAGACCAGTCCATGACGTCAGTAATCTATGGCAAACATGACCGTTCGGACATAACCCGGCTAGACAGGCGGACACAAAGACATGGCATCCGCTTTATCTAACAGACAAGCTAACAATGTTTCGGTTTGCTATGTATTATCAGCTTGTAGATCATCAGTACCCATTGTCAGAGTAGGCTACTGAGTCTATGACTTCAGTACTATGACATTAGCAGTGTCTGTCTGTCTGTCTGTCCATCCATCCATCCATTCAACCGCTTATCCGGAATCAGGTCGTGGGGGTAACAGTTCCAACAGAGATTTCCAGTATTCCCTTTCCAGAGCAACATTAGCCATTTCCTCCTGGGGGATCCCGAGGCGTTCCAAGGCTAGTGTGGAGATCAAATCCCAATCTGGTCCTTGGTCTAACAGGAGGTGTCCTCCCAATGGGACGTGCAGCAAGGACCTCCCTAGGGAGACGCTCGGGAGGTATCCGTACTAAATGCCCGAATCACCTAAACTGGCTCCTCTCCAAGTCAAGGAGCAGCGAGCGATTTTACTCTGAGTCTCTCACAGATAACTGAACTTCTCACCCTATCTCTAAGGGAGAGGCCGGACACCCGTCTGAGAAAACGAATTTTGTCCGCTTGTATCCGCAACCTTATTCTTTCGGTCATGACCCACACTTCATGACCATAGGTGAGAGTAGGAACGAAGATTGCTCGTTATATGAAGAGCTTTGCCTTCTGGCTCAGCTCTCTTTTCGACAGTGCGGTACAGCAACTGCAATACAGCTCCTGTTGCTCCGATTCTCCGACTCATCATTGTTGATCATATATGATGTCAGTACTATGACGTCAGTACTGCATGTCTGCATTTATACTTGTCTGTTTCATGCTTATATTGCCATGCTTATTGCAAGTTTGTTTTCTGTGCCCAAATTCTTCTTAGCATGGTTGTTCATAATGAAGATATTGACAAATCAGAACCCATATTTTAGTGTTTTAACCATACCTCAGACTTAGTATACTTATTATCATTACCGAAATCATCAACCTCATTTCCGAAACATACGTATCATTACCGCAACAGGTGTTCATTTAATGTTAATTTAATATATAGGAAAATATAAGTTTTCTTTTAAATACATGTGCAGAATCTATATGTTATGTTCTTTCAGGATTGCCATATCATTTTGAAAACATATCAGGTTTCAATGAAATATCTCAAATATTGGGTTGTAAATTATGAAAGGTGTTGCGGTAATGAGAGAAATCAGTCAAATTCAAATAAAAATGTAAACATTTACAAATATATATTATTTCACAGTTTAAGTAACTGTGCATGACTGTTAATAATCCATACTTTTTTTGGGCAAAATTATTAGCTTTCCTAATGGTCCTGATGTTTTCAGACTGTTGCGGTAATGAGATTTTTATGGACACGTTTTTGAAAATATGCTCAAAAAAGGTGTTAAAATTGTCATTAAATATTTTTTAATTAATATTCACAAACACTTAAAGGGGAAATCCACCCATTTTCAATATTTAACTATGTCATTAATATAGCATAAAGGAGTTGTGTGGAAATAAGAAAAAAATTAAAAAAAAATTAACGTTGCAAAAAAATTTAACATTGCAAAAAAATTAACATTGCAAATTACACCATGATGAGTCATCACAGTGTAATTTGCAATGTTAATTTTTTTGCAATGTTAAATTTTTTTGCAATGTTAATTTTTTTTTTAATTTTTTCTTATTTCCACACAACTCCTTTATGCTATATTAATGACATAGTTAAATATTGAAAATGGGTGGATTTCCCCTTTAAGACCTTGTTAATAATGCTTAAAAAAGAAATTTCTTGATAAAAGCCTTTTAAAAATTTTCATGCTGAAATTTTAAACCAAGTGTTCGTGAGAATGACCCAGCCAACTGTCAGAGTGGAAATATTGACTTATATATTGACCAATGTTTCTCAAAGTGGGGTTCAGGGACCCCCAGCGGTCCTTGATTGGGTTCCAGGGGGTCCCCAGCTAAATGAGTTAACCCATTTATACCTGTTGTAACTTATACGTTGTTATTCCTTTCATTCCGGGAGCCACCTCTGTGTCTCATTAGTTGTTGCTATAGATATGGCAAAAATAATGTTTGTTTGTTTTTTTTGTAAGAATTTGAACGCTTTCAGAAAACGTATTATTTTTTCTTTCTGTTATCATCTCTCATGGGGTCCCTGATACACAATCTTTTCAGGTGGGGGTCCACAGCCAAATATGCGTCAAATTGGGGGTCTTTGACACACTGCTTTAGACCTACTGTATGTATTGGACCTTGAAGTTGTATCTTTCTCAGTCAGTGTTGCCGTACATATTTTGAATTGTGCAGTGATCTGTATTCCTTCTGCTACTCTGATACTGAGATACTTGGACTTGTTTTTTAGAATACCTCAGAGGTGAGAGTGGGCGGGGGTGGGGGGGGGTAACTGGCCTGTACGGGGGGCTATACATGAGATACGGATTTTAGATCTGTTTTGCTAATGTTATGGAACAGACAGGAGGAGTTGTGATTCTGAGGCTATACGCTAGTTTCACTTCTCTTCCGTGACACAAAACCACACACGCAGTCTCACACAATGTCTTTCTCTCTCTCACACACACACACACACACACACACACACACACACACACACACACACACACACACACATTCTCGCTTCTGAAGGCAGACCTGCGTCAAAACCCCAAACGTAGTGGAATTCAGACTCTCTGTGACGTGGTACACCCACCGCTACATGACACAACACCCCAGACAAAGAAAGAGTTGGGAGGGTGTCAAACGTGCGAGTGTCTGGGGTGTTCCCACACCCCAGACTGACAGTGACGTCCGTGGTGTTCTCTCCATTCTCTCCACCTCCCATCCATTTCTCCGTCACGCCGTCCCACTCGCTGAAGAAGATCGAAGGCCGAGAGACACAAAAGAGTGGACGAGAGACAGTCTGCTTATTATAAGCGACTGTGGGCTTGTTTTTCTGTGAAGTTGCTTGGAAATATTGGTAGTTGCGGGTTGCCCCTTTTTTGGGGTTTGTTTCTAAAGTGTCGTTGCTTCTGAATGTTGTTTAAACCAGTGGTTCTTAAACCTTTTTCATGTCAAGGACGCCCCAAATTAATATGTATTTGTCCGAGGATCCCCATCTGAAAAGATTCTGTGCCAGGGTGTTATAAAATATTTATATTCCAAATATATTCCAAATATTTCACATTCATTCTTTCATCCATATTTTTTACTTATTGTGTTTTTTCGTAATTGAACACCCTTCTTGATCATACTACAGCGTCACACAAAAGTAGCAAAAGTAGCAGATCCGCAAGCTCAAAACGTGTCGTTTCGCACGGCGCTTTGAGCTTGTAGATCTGCTACTTTTGCTACTTTTGAATTTGAATCCAGAAAAGTAAAAGTTTTGGACATATGAGGTTTCCACCCGACAGAGACGATATGGAAGAAACATAGAAAACATAGAACTGGAATACACTGTAGAAAGGAGAAAAAGGATGAAATAAAAAAAAAGAGGAGATATTTCGTTTCGTTCCACGGTAATCACTCCCAGGCCCAAGGGAATTAGACACAGCTGTGTTACCCTTGGTGTCAGTGACCTGTCTGTCAAGTGGACGCGCACACACACACACACACACACACACACACACACACACATATACACACATACACACACACACACACACACACATGCACACGCGCACACGCACACGCACACACACACACACACACACACACA
>NC_137607.1:55972977-55978265 GCF_963280865.1 Gymnoscopelus braueri | reverse complement strand
TGCGTGCGTGCGTGCGTGCGTGCGTGCGTGCGCACACCTGATCTTTAATCAGCAGAGGAAACAGCTGCATGGACCAGTGTCGGTTGCACGGGGGGCGGAGTTTGGCGATAACCTCTGACTTCTCAGACAGGAAGCTTGGAGAGAACTCCAGGAAGTGGCTCCCAGGCCCGATGAACAAAACACAGCTCGGATGAACAGCGAGGGAAAAATAAATACAGCTCTCAGGTGCGAAGACACAATGCCTGGGGTTTGGTTTTATGTATCAGCGCCTTCCCTCCGGACTAATAACTGGCTGACGCTGTGCCAGAGCAGTGGTGGAAAGTAACTAAGTACACTCAAGAACTGTTCTTAAGTACATTTTTGAGGTATTTTTTACTTTACTGGATTATTTCCAATGTATTACTTTAATACTTTTACTTCTACTCCATCTCAGAGGCAGATGTTATACTACTGCAATTATTTGAAAACTTTAGAAACTAATTATAGTTACTTTGCAGATTTTGATTATTATAACCACTTCAGCCCTATATAATACTTCGGCTATTTTCAAATAGCCGATCTACAGTACAAGCTCACAACGCGTCAGGATGCGACGTGTTGTGAGCCTGTAGATCTGCTATTTTCAAAAGATGTATATCCATTTTGATAACTTGAAATGGAAAATTCTGCATAATGAGTACATTTACTTTTGGCATTTTACGTACATTTTGACACCAGTACTTTTGTACTTTTGCTCAAGTACATTTTGAATGCCGAACTTTTGCTTGTAACAGAGTATGCGTTCACTTAATTGTGTTAGTGATACTTTTACTTAAGTCAGGCATTTTAGTATTTCTTCCATCACTGCTTATCATGCAGCGCCTTCCCCTTCTGACTAATCACTGACTAGCGCCGTGCCAGAGAGTGCATTTGAGGATTTCGATCATTGACAACTGGACATCAACACCTCCATAGTTAAACGTAGGGCTATATCATGTGACGTGTGGTGGTTTATTTTAATATGTGCTAACACAACACCTGAGCAGCTTTAGTAAAAAAAACCTTGACAAACAAGATCATCAATCAATCAGTCGTCAGGTCATCAAATTGTTTGTACGTTCCCAGAGGTCTATAAAAACTCCTCCTTAGGCGGTGGGAGGAGAAATTGGCAGTTTGCCCTCGCTTTTTTCTACCCCATCTATCTATCTTTCCGATCCCTCATCTTTCTTTTGCCATTTCTCTGGCTCTATACACACTTTAAAATCCAAAACCTCTCTCTCTCTCTCTCTCTCTCTCTCTTGCCTCACCACATGGAGGAAGCGGCCCGAGTCATTTGCTTGTATATACTTTGAGTTCTTCCTACTACTCTTCTCGACTGTCAACAAACCACTTTCCAGCGTCACGTCCTCCTGTCAACACTGCGTTTTACAACAATCACAACGCACGTGTCCAAACAAAAGGCACAACAAGAATGTCTATAGTTGGACTCGTGCACCGAAAATAGCCGATCTACAAGCTCGCGACACGTTGCATCGCGGCACATTGTGAGCTTGTGGATCAGCTATCGTTGGTGCGCGACACAGCACGCAGCCCATTATAAATCAGGCATAAGTCCACAAACAAGTTTGTAACAGAGGCACACATTGTACATACATGAAGCTGTCAAAGCAAACGGCACAGAAATGTTGTCTGTCACACTGGTAGCTTTGTCTTCTGTTCACAGTTTCTTGTCTTTGTGTGTGATAACTTCATCTTTTCTGGATCTATTCAGTTTTTCAGAGTTGGTTTAACTCAGGACATTAAAGTGTTAATTTAATTCTTGAGCGTGTAAAACAGTGGAAACGGAAGAGTCAGGGAGCCCAAAAACTGGTCATATCTAAGAATAAACAAATGGGAGGCTTTCTTGAAATGAAATAATATCTTTTAATTGCATACATTTGTATCCAGTCCGTGAAAAACTTTGATTAACATAGTGTCACATCTTCAGAGGTGGAACATACTGTATATCACACAGAACAATCAGGTGCAAACAGTTCCCACCTATAAAGGTCTTCTTTAGCCAACTGTCAGAGTGGAAATATTGACTTATATATTGACCAATGTTTCTCAAAGTGGGGTTCAGGGACCCCCAGCGGTCCTTGATTGGGTTCCAGGGGGTCCCCAGCTAAATGAGTTAACCCATTTATACCTGTTGTAACTTATACGTTGTTATTCCTTTCATTCCGGGAGCCACCTCTGTGTCTCATTAGTTGTTGCTATAGATATGGCAAAAATAATGTTTGTTTGTTTTTTTTGTAAGAATTTGAACGCTTTCAGAAAACGTATTATTTTTTCTTTCTGTTATCATCTCTCATGGGGTCCCTGATACACAATCTTTTCAGGTGGGGGTCCACAGCCAAATATGCGTCAAATTGGGGGTCTTTGACACACTGCTTTAGACCTACTGTATGTATTGGACCTTGAAGTTGTATCTTTCTCAGTCAGTGTTGCCGTACATATTTTGAATTGTGCAGTGATCTGTATTCCTTCTGCTACTCTGATACTGAGATACTTGGACTTGTTTTTTAGAATACCTCAGAGGTGAGAGTGGGCGGGGGGTGGGGGGGGGTAGCTGGCCTGTACGGGGGGCTATACATGAGATACGGATTTTAGATCTGTTTTGCTAATGTTATGGAACAGACAGGAGGAGTTGTGATTCTGAGGCTATACGCTAGTTTCACTTCTCTTCCGTGACACAAAACCACACACACAGTCTCACACAATGTCTTTCTCTCACACACACACACACACACACACACACACACACACACACACACACACACACACACACACACACACACACCACACACACACACACACACACACACACACACACACACACACACACACACACACACACACACACACACACATTCTCGCTTCTGAAGGCAGACCTGCGTCAAAACCCCAAACGTAGTGGAATTCAGACTCTCTGTGACGTGGTACACCCACCGCTACATGACACAACACCCCAGACAAAGAAAGAGTTGGGAGGGTGTCAAACGTGCGAGTGTCTGGGGTGTTCCCACACCCCAGACTGACAGTGACGTCCGTGGTGTTCTCTCCATTCTCTCCACCTCCCATCCATTTCTCCGTCACGCCGTCCCACTCGCTGAAGAAGATCGAAGGCCGAGAGACACAAAAGAGTGGACGAGAGACAGTCTGCTTATTATAAGCGACTGTGGGCTTGTTTTTCTGTGAAGTTGCTTGGAAATATTGGTAGTTGCGGGTTGCCCCTTTTTTGGGGTTTGTTTCTAAAGTGTCGTTGCTTCTGAATGTTGTTTAAACCAGTGGTTCTTAAACCTTTTTCATGTCAAGGACGCCCCAAATTAATATGTATTTGTCCGAGGATCCCCATCTGAAAAGATTCTGTGCCAGGGTGTTAAAAAATATTTATATTCCAAATATATTCCAAATATTTCACATTCATTCTTTCATCCATATTTTTTACTTATTGTGTTTTTTCGTAATTGAACACCCTTCTTGATCATACTGCAGCGTCACACAAAAGTAGCAAAAGTAGCAGATCCACAAGCTCAAAACGTGTCGTTTCGCGCCGCGCTTTGAGCTTGTAGATCTGCTACTTTTGCTACTTTTGAATTTGAATCCAGAAAAGTAAAAGTTTTGGACATATGAGGTTTCCACCCGACAGAGACGATATGGAAGAAACATAGAAAACATAGAACTGGAATACACTGTAGAAAGGAGAAAAAGGATGAAATAAAAAAAAAGAGGAGATATTTCGTTTCGTTCCACGGTAATCACTCCCAGGCCCAAGGGAATTAGACACAGCTGTGTTACCCTTGGTGTCAGTGACCTGTCTGTCAAGTGGACGCGCACACACACACACACACACACACACATATACACACACATATACACACACACACACACACACACACATGCACACGCACACACACACACACACACACACACACACACACACACACACACACACACGCACACACACACACACACACACGCACACGCACACGCACACGCACACGCACACACACACAGGCGCAGTTACTGCCAGTTAGCTCGTTCATTTATGGCTATTACGCCACAATGACTTCCCCCCACAAAGCCTGTTTGAATACTTATGTGGATCTGAAATGGTCTAGAATGTGTAGGTTTGACAGAGATGTCACCGTTTAGTGATTAAAGTAAATTTATCAATCAGTTACAATTAACTTCCCACCAGTGACGTTAATTTGTGCAAAGTAACACATGGGAAAAACCCGTGGCGTAATTAAATATCACGTGTGGCCACCATGCACTCACAGAATCAGCCCTTGTGACCTCCAAACCTAGTTCAACATGCCAGTATATGCACACGGACGCACGCACACGCACACACACACACGCATACACACGCACACACACACACACACACACACACACACACACACACACACACACACACACACACACACACACACACACACACACACACACACACACACACACACACACACACACACACACACACACACACACACACACACACACACACACACACACACACACACACACACACACCCACCCTATGGAGAGAATACAGGGTGAGTAGCTTTACCTGTGACAAACAATGTCTCACATCTTCCCACTCCAAAACAGAATGAGCACATTTTGTGAATATCATCACTGTCGGGCAGAAACATCTCCATATTTTAACTTTAGTTTATTCTTTCCATAAATGAACGCCCCAGGGGCGTCAATTGGGTATGGCAGGTGCCATACCTTGGCTCCAGAAAAAAACAATACAAAATAAAAAAATAAAGAAATAATAATAAAAAAAGAAAATCATGAATAGTAGCCCCATTGTGTTTGTATTGTGTTATAGGTATAATGCATAGTTTTCTATGCATTTCGGGGGTTTTGGGGGGTTTGACCCCAAAAGAAAAATTCACCCAGGATAGGTGTCCCTTATTTTAATCTCTGTGAGTTGGCATCCCTAACCTTGCCATACCTTAGCTTTTGCTGAACTGACGCCACCGGAACAAGTAGCATATCCACAAGCTGAAACGCGGCGCAAAGCAACACGTTTTGAGCTTGTAGATCTGTGACTTTTGCTACTTTTGAATTTGAATCCTGAAAAGTAACAGTTTTGGACAAAGACGATATGACGAACACCATGCTACTGTATAAGTGCATTATAGCTGTATACCGTATACGTGCGTTTTCATGAATCAAATGTTAATGGTTTCATTATCACATAGTTAAAATAGCATGTATCTGCATTTTGAAAGAGTTTGATGACGCGCAAA
>NC_137607.1:55657977-55967977 GCF_963280865.1 Gymnoscopelus braueri | reverse complement strand
TAAAGGGATAGTTCACCCAAAAATGTACTTTTTTCCTATTGATTAGTCACCCCATGGAGACTTGAATTCATGGATAGTCCTTTGTTTTTGTCGCATTCCTAAGCCAATAATTTGATGACCAGCGGACCAGTCGGCAGCAGTTCCGGTAGGAGACACAAAAGAGACTTTTTGTGTCCCCTACCGGGCGGAACCGCTGCCGGTCATCAAATTATGTGAACTATCCCTTTAAGGAAAGCCACGCGACATGAAGCTACAAAGTGACGCCCGATGCTTGACGCTTGCGTGACGTATTTCGAGCGCGTGACGCATGACGCGTGACGCGCTAGAGAGATAAAAATGTTGCCGGCTTCGACTTTTTCCAGCGCTCCGATGACGCAATGAAACGTCAATCAATCCGTGTTTTTGTTTCACCATTTTTTACACTCCTCTTCTTCTCCTCTCTCCACATAATTCCTGCTCCGTTCCGTTAAAGGAACTAACTGTCCTTTTCATTTACGCTGTGTGTGGGGTGAGCAACACATCATCTCAGCTGGCCATGCTTATGATCGTTTTGTAGCTTTTGCCACCACTAGTGTGAACACAGCAGAGAGATAATGACATGACCTGCTGGCTGAGAGGTCTGTTGATTGATTCAGCATTACAAAACTATAGAACGGGCTTTCGGGGTGAGGCACAACACGCGCGCGGCGCGCACACACACACACGCACACGTGCACACACACACGCACGTGCGCGCGCACCAGTGGTGGAAAGTAACCAAGTACATTTACTTAAGTACTGCACTTAAGTACAATTTTGAGGTATTTGTACTTTACTTGAGTATTTCCAATTTCCAATACTTTTACTTCTACTCCACTACATCTCAGAGGCAAATATTGTACTTTTACTCCACTACAATTATTTGACAGCTTTAGTTAATAGTTACTTTGTAGATATACATATACATATACATTATATTATAAAACATACATTAACCACTTCAGCCATATTTTATACCTATAGGCTATTTGAAAATACCACCGCGACGCGTTGTGAGCTTGTAGATCTGCTATTTTCAAACATTTTAGTACGTTTACTTTTGGTACTTTAAGTACATTTTGATACCAATACTTTTGTACTTTTACTCAAGTAAATTTTGAATTTCGGACTTTTACTTGTAACAGAGTACTTCTACATTGCAGTATTGATACTTTTACTTAAGTAAAACATTTGAGTACTTTTTCCACCACTGGCACGCAGTCGCGCACACACACACACGCACGTGCGTGCGCACACACACGCACACGCACACTCAACACAAACAAGTGTGCACTGTGAAGCGGACAGTTCCCCTCAGGTAAGGCAGCAGTGACTGCAGGGAGACTCTGGGAAACATAACATCGTCGCTGTCGAGGGTGAAAACCTCATATGTACAAAACCGTTCCTTTTTATTGTTCTTTTTTAAACCAATTAAAATTGTGAGAATAGTCGATCTAGATCGGCTATTCTCACTACTTGTACGATGAAGTATAGGGCATTCATTTACAATAAAACATAAAAAGTTGAAATATGGAGATATAAGGTTTTTTTGTAGTGCACTCTGCATATCAAAACCATTACACACACAACCATGTGCTTGCTAAGCTTTCATGCCCCAGACACCCAAATGGAGTTACATTAGCCCTTATTATTTTGTCCTATTGGACCCCTGAAATGAAAGGATGTTTTGGTTTTAATTAAATTGCTTATTAATTAATAACTGTGTAAATGTCACAAATGACACATTTTGGTGATATTGATAAATATTGTTAGAATATTGTCACTTGTTTGTATTGTGCAAAAAGTTCATCTGAAAGACACTCCGTTCCATGTTGATATGCAGGTTGCCATGGTTACCAGATAGTAAATAGAATTATAGTTCAACTCCTCCTCATTTGGCTGGGGGTCCCCGGGACCACCCCTTTGTAAACCACTGGTTAAGGTAATGCACATGGAATGTGCATATGGTGATCTGGCTTATGGTTTCTCATCCGAGCTCTGTCCCACCCTCTCTCTCTCTCTCTCCTCTCTCTCACACACACACACACACAACACACACGCGCGCGCGCGCGCGCACGCGCACACACTTTCTCTCACTCCCTATCGTCTCTGTCTTAACAGCTATCGTTCGCACACACATGCACACGCATGCATACAGGCACGCACATATGTGCACGCACGCACACACACACACACACACACACGCAACCCTCCTAATACAACTCAGTATTGATCCCTGATCAGGTTTCATTTCAGGGTGGTGTGTGTGTGTGTTTTGTGTGTGTGTGTGTGTGGTGTTGTGGTGTGTGTGTGTGTGTGTCTACAGAATATGTATTTGACAGCGACTTATCTCATGTTTCATATAGGATTAGATGAGCTAGATCAACTTCATACATATCGTGTATCAATAATGATTCACTCAGAGCTCAGAGTCATGTTTTATATTTCATGGTCTCTCTATCCCTCTCCCCTCTCTCTCTCTCTCTCTCTCTCCTCTCTCTCTCTCTCTCTCTCTCTCTCTCTCTCTCTCTCTCTCTCTCTCTCTCTCTCTCTCCTCTCTCTCTCTCCTCTCTCTCTCTCTCTCTCCTCTCTCTCTCTCTTCTCTCTCTCTCTCTCTCTCTCTCTCTCTCTCTCTCTCTCTCTCTCTCTTGTGTTTCGCTTTCTTGCTTTCTTTCTCTCACTCACATCTTCGCTTTTTCTTCTCTGGATGGAAAAACCGACAAACTTTCATTTCTACTTTCTTAGTTTCTATCAGCTGCAGACTGAAACTGCAGCTTGTTTTAAAAACAATCACCCAGCTTTGTCTCTCCATCCCTCCCTCCCTCCCTCCCCTCCCCTCCCTCCCTCCCTCCCTCCTTGCCACCTCCCTCCTTACTACCTCCCTACCCTCCTTACCACCTCCTCCCTTCTACTTCATGTTTTATTGCCTCTGAAAAGCCAGCCTAGCATAACCAGCAAATCCAAACACAAATACACGCTGACAGCCTCCCAATCAAACACTCACACACAGACTTATAGAACACACATGCAAGCACAGATGTGCACGTGCGCCCGTGTGTGCGCGCACACACACACACACACATTGACACACTCACACAAACAGTGAAGCCGGTGGTAGGGTTCTCCAACTTCCAGAGGTAAATGGAGTGGAACAGGTTAGCGCCACTGCTATATAGTGTCCCACCTGTGCAAACACAGTGTGTGAGCAGAGCTAGCAAACACACACACACACACACACACACACACACACACACATACACATGCGCGTGCAGCACTCCATCTGCTCTGAGGGACTGGTGGGTTTAATAGCCATCGATCATTCTCCCCGGTGACATACGCACACACTCACCTCCCTGTTACGCACGGACCACACGCACGCACACACACACACACACACACACACACACACACACACACACACACACACACACACACACACACACACACACACACACACACACACACACACACACACACACACACACCACAACACACACACACACACACACACACACACACCCCTGTTACAAGCTGAACACAACCAGCTGAGGAATCATACAGGTCCCTGGGTGTGTGCACACACACACACAAACACAACACACACACACACACACACACACACACACACACACACACACACACACACACACACACACACACACACACACACACACACACACACACACACACACACACACACACACACACACACACACACACACACACACACACACACACACTCACATGGCAGGTGAACTAAATGGTCCCTTGACACTTCATACTATGTATGGAAACGCTCAATGTTGTGCACGTGTGTGTGTGTGTGTGTGTGTGTGTGTGTGTGTGTGTGTGTGTGTGTGTGTGTGTGTGTGTGTGTGTGTGTGTGTGTGTGTGTGTGTGTGTGTGTGTGCTCTGCTGTGGCTCACTCAGTAGCCTTTCTTTTAAGATGAGGGTTTTTAATTTACATAATGAGGCCCAGGCTCACTCTCATAGATTAAATTACTCTAGACCAACAAATAGAGACACATACAGACACAGACGCACACACACACACACACACATACATACACATCCCCGCCTATATGTAACCTAGTCTGTATAAGCTGCTCTATATTTGTACAAAAATCACATTAGCTGTGTTTTTGCCATGTTAAAAAGGCCTAAACTGTATAGCCTAAACAGTTAAAAGGTAACTCAAACAACCCACACAGCAAAATTCTCAGTGATACCATTTGGTTCCATTGGTACTGTCCATTTTTCTACACTTTTTACTTCTACTGCACTACATTTTGATGCAAATATTGTACTTTTTACTCCACTACAAAAATTTGACAGCTTAGTTACTAGTTAATTTATAGAGTTATATTAGTATTATAAAACATGCATTAACCATGTAAGCCATATTTTTATACTTGTAGATCTGCTATTTTCAAAAACGTCTGACGAATTTGGAATATTTCAGTACTTTTAGTAAATGGTAAATGATGCATTTAAATAGCGCTTTTTATCCAAAGCGCTTTACATAGATTGTGCATTACATTTACCCATTCACACACACATTCACACACCGATGGCGGAGGAAAACCATGCAAGATACCAACCTGCTCATCGGGAGCAATTAGGGGTTCAGTGTCCTTGCTCAAGGACACTTCGACACTAACTCTGGGGGAGCCCTGGATCGAATAGGGGACCTTGCGGTTCCCATCCGGCCACTCTACCCCTGAGCCACTGCCGGCCCTACAGCTACTGCCGCCTCCCTACGTATATTTTGATGCCAAAATACTTTTGTAGCCTACTTTTACTCAAGACTTTTACTTGTAACAGAGTATTTCTACATTGCAGTATTGATTTTTGTACTTTGTACAAAGAAATCTGAGTATACATCTTCCACACTGGTCAAATAGGCTCTATACACAGCAGCCATATTGTGAAGACATTCACAGGTGTTACCAATGATACTAATGAAGGCTCTGTTCCATTTAGTGTAGCACAGTGGTTTTTTAGATATTTCTATTTCCACGACCCCCATAACTCTGAGAGTGTACAAATGGAACCAAATGGACCCGGGTCCATTTGGTTCCATTTGTTACACTCTCAGAGCTACACAACCCCGTAAGGGGCCATTTGGAAACCCCTTAAGGAACCCCAAATGTTAGACCCACTGGTGTAGCAGAGCGTTTCCAGTGAGCCAACATGCATAATATCCAGCAGCACCCTGACTCTGTTTGACCAGAATGGAAGAGCCTTCATTAGTATCATTGGTAACACCGGTGAATGTCTTCACAATATGGCTGCTGTGCATAGAGCCTATCGACACTGAGAGTTTTTCTGTATACAGTTGTGCCAAGCATTTTTCTAGCAGTCTAACCGTGATGTCATCACACACTTACTTCCCAGAGTGAGTTACGGTGTGCTGAAAGGGTCAGAAAAGAAAGAGAGACAATCAATATTCCATACGATTCTGGCAAATAAATCTACAATGATTAGTCCAGGTAGTTAGCGGCGATTAATTGTCGGGCTAATAAAGTTCTCGGCTGTGGGGTGCCAGAGAGGCTGCTGGGAATCGTGGTTCTTTTTATGGGCAAATTAATTAAAAATGCCCCCGAATAAACTCATCAAAGCAGAGCATCAGACACTCATTCCCGTCATTTGGGTGAAGGGCGAAACAAAGGGACATCACTCACAGAGCGTGTGTGTGTGTGTGTGTGTGTGTGTGTGTGTGTGTGTGCGTGTGTGGTGTGTGTGTGTGTGTGTGTGTGTGTGTGTGTGTGTGTGTGTGTGGTGTGTAATGGCCAAACACAATGATTTCGGCTTTTACACAATGTCGTAAATCTGAAGGGGAAAGAGGGACGTTCGTCATATACTTTTGTGTTTCCTTTTTCATTATAAAAATGGATATGGCTACCCAGGGTACCATATTAATGCGTGCGTGCGTGCGTTGCGTGCGCGTGCGTGCGTGCGTGCGTGCGTTGCGTGCGTGCGTGCGTGCGTGCGTGCGTGCGTGCGTGCGACACACATCTCACATAAAGATGATAAAGATAGGGTGAGAAAGGGGAGAGAATAAAGAGGAGAAAATAAAGGAGGAGGTGGAGGTGTGTAATGACATCACGTCACACTGACAGCAGAAATGTTGAAAATGTTTTTGAAATACAACTCTTTGTCATCTTTCCTGTCCCCAAGGCTAAATGCTACTGGAGCTCTCCCTCTCCTCTCCTCTCCTCTCCTCCTCCTCTCCTCTCCTCTCCTCTCCTCTCCTCTCCTCTCCTCTCCTCTCTCCCATTAGGACTCTCTGTATAGAGAGGTCATCTGCCTTCCAGCCAGTGGTGGAAAGTAACTAAGTACATTTACTTAAGTACTGTACTTAAGTACAATTTTGAGGTATTTGTACTTTATTAAATTATGATATTATGAAACATACATTAACCACTTTAGCCCTGTTTTATACCTAGGCTATGTGAAAATAGCTGATCTACAAGCTCACAACGCGTCGCATCACGACGTGTTGTGACTGCTATTTCAAAACATTTTAGTAGTTGTATACTTTTGGTACTTTAAGTACATTTTCAAACCAATACTTTTGTATATTTAGAAGTACATTTATAATTCCGGACTTTTACTTGTAACGGAGTACTTCTACATTGCAGTATGATACTTTTACTTAAATAACACATTTGAGTACTTTTTCCCACCACTGCTTCCAGCCTCTTTTCTCCTCTCCTCTCTCTCTGTCTTTTAGACAGTTCATAACACTGTGACTGCCACTGGCATGAAGCTGTGCCTGACTTGTATACACAGTATCCGGGGTCTGAAAAAAATAACCACACTCACACACAAAGGCAAAGCACATGCACCACAAAACAACACATGCGCACCACACAGGGCTCTACGCATGCACACACCCCTCATACACGCCAGGCGAGCACACAATCGACATGGTTGGAAATCAACAGCTGAAACAACAACTGCTCTCATAAGGGAAGACCATTGTGTGTGCATACTGTCTGAAAACCTACAGCAGCTCTCTCTCTCTCTCTCTCTCATCTCCTCCTCTCTCTCTCTCTCTCTCTCTCTCTCTCTCTCTCTCTCTCTCTCTCTCTCTCGCATCTCTCTCTCTCTCTCTCTCTCTCTCTCTCTCTCTCTCTCTCCTCTCTCTCTCTCTCTCTCTCTCTCTCTCTCTCTCCTCCTCTTCTCTCTCTCTCATCTCTCTCTCTCTCTCTCTCTCTCTCTACTCTCTCTCTCTCTCTCTCTCTCTCTCTCTCTCTCTCTCCTCTCTCTCCTTACTGCTATAGCGGATTGTTTTCAAGTGGCACAAAGCATGTGCTAATGCACATGCTTTGTGCTGTACTTCCATCACTGCACTGTTGTCTCCCCCCCCCCCCCCCCTTCTCCTCAGGTTAATGTATTTTTCTTATGCCAAAAGCACACTTGGAGAGCACTCTGAGATTTTCCTGAAAAGTGCCACTGAAACAATACAGTGGAGCCCAAAGGCCTTTTTCCATCACGGAGGAAATCCTGCCTTCAGGGCCTCTGATAGCGGTAAGATGGCAAAGAGAGAGAGTGTGTGTGTGTGTGTGTGTGTGTGTGTGTGTGTGTGTGTGTGTGTGTGTGTGTGGTGTGTGTGTGTGTGTGTGTGTGTGTGTGTGTGTGTGTGTGTGTGTGTGTGTGTGTGTGTGTGTGTGCAGTGTGTGAGTACACGTGCACAATTAGAAAAAACAGAGTGGAGGGTTAAGTGAGATAGGTGAGTCATAAAGTAAAAGGTGGTCTTGGCACAAATACAAAAAGGTCAGGATGGGACCATAAAATAAAATAGGGGGGTGGGAGAGGTGGATGGAGGGATGACCATTAAGGATGGGAGAGACAGAGGAAAGATCTCAACAAGAAGAGGTGGATATGGGGGCTGAGGAGAGGGGAAAAGCTAGATGACTTGTAAAACTGAAATGCTGAATGTACTGAATGTCTGTCTGTCTGTCTGTCTGTCTGTCTGTCTGTCTGTCTGTCTGTCTGTCTGTCTGTCTGTCTGTCTGTCTGTCTGTCCTGTCTGTCTGTCCTGTCTGTCTGTCTGTCTGTCTGTCTGTTCTGTCTGTCTGTCTGTCTGTCTGTCTGTCTGTCTGTCTGTCTGTCTGTGTGTGTGTGTGTGTGTGTGTGTGTGTGTGTGCCGTGCGTGTGCGTGCGTGGTGCGGTGCGTGCGTGCGTGCGTAGTGCAGTTTTGTTTGCGTGCGTGCGTGCGTGCGTGCGTGCGTGTACATTCATATTTGTGAGTCCTGAATCCTGAAAATACAATACAACATTAGCGGCAGGAAACTGGAAAAAGAAGCAAAAAGGTGTGTTTAACTTCTAGTGTAAAAACACAGTTCAGAGCCACACCCCTCATGTTAAGCTTGAAAATGCTGCTAAACACACTTTGTGGTGCACGGTCAGATGTATAAAATCCTGGTTGTATAGGCACAAGATTTATGGAATGAGGGGAGAGTGTTTCTCCTTGTTGCACTATTTTTCACAGTGTGCAGTCTATTCCCTTCCAGATAAAAAAAAAAGGTGAATAGAAATGATGTGAGGATAATGTGGACATAAAAATACATGTTGCTCATTCTAAACAAAGAAGTGTCTCTTTCACAGTTTTCACAACCATGTTCCTTAGTTTTAAGTAGAAGAGGTGACAGACAATGTTGCCAGATTTTGCGAGAGAAATAAGCAACCAGGTCTATGAAAACAAGCCCAAAATAAGCGATTAGGGCAGGTCAGTCAAACTAGTATTATTGTCTAATGTTGTTTTAGAGCAGTGGTTCTCAAACATTTTACTGTAAAGGACCCCCAACATAATATGTTTATGGCCTCGGACCCCCATCTGAAAATATTTTGTGCCAGTGACCACCATGTTTCAAAATGTTTCTTTTTTGTAATTTTTTCAGCCCATCACATTGACTCATCAGAGCTCACGACCCATCGCATTGCGATTGCGATGTGTATATAGCCCCATATTTATCTGAACTCATTCAGCCACACATCCCAGCCAGATCCCTGAGATCGACTCCTGACGCCAGGTTCTGCCCAGAACTAAATACGGCCCTCCCATTAGCCAATTTTAATTAATTAATGAATTTAAGGATAGGATGAAGAATGTATTAGGACTGTTCCCCCCCTTTGCTTTCCTCTCCCTGTTTTGCTAAAGATACTGCAAATGCCACAGACCAGACCACTGCACGTTTTTGATATTTTTTATATCAAATACATGTTTTTATTTCTATTATTGTGTTGTTGTGTCCATTACCATCACAAGACTCTCTGCTACAAATGACATCCTATGCTGAACTTTGCATACTGTACAGTCGCATTTCAGCTATAAACATTAAAATCCTCAGTGTTAATTTCAGTCCAAAGAGTGTACAATGTGAACATTATTGAACACGCTTCAGAGTTACATTAACACTGGGGATTGTTCTGTTCCATCCGATGCAATTAGCACCATGCTGCTATAACTGCAGGTTGCAGTGGGTCCTTTCAACAATGGACTTTCCTGGCAGATTTTCCTATGGATTTAGACACGGACATATTTGCTAGGCAAATTAGCATGCTGCTGAGGTGACCCGATTATAAACTGAAGCCATGTGGTTAGGGCATTCCCTATTCACCTGGCACTACACTTACATTAAAATGAAAAAATAATTAAGCATATGAAATATAATTTTCCTACATCTGACTTCTGCTGCAGGATCTGACCCACTAAGCAACAAATTCATTGCAATAGTAAAGTAGTTTTTAAGCATGCGCTTTATTGAGAAAGGATATTGAAGGGAAATAGGAAAGTGACTGGAGAGAGGAGGGTGACATATGATATGATATGATATGTGACACTTGGGTCTTCTGCCAGTTCGAGGCTGAGGATATTGTGATTATGTTGTCGGCACATTAACTGGTTGAGCCACCAAAGGTGCCCTGAAGAAAAAAGCAACTTTAAACGACGTCATATAATTGGCCTTAAGGTAAAGTTCTGAGAATACACTGTCAACTCTATCACCTCATCCTTGGACTATTCAGGAAGACGGATGATGAAGTCATGAATGGGGACATCCTGCTATAGTGTGGTAGGGCAGTAGACCACCTCCTTATCATTCTTTCATGTATTCTAATTAAAAGAAAATAAAAAGCTGCAGGCAGATGAATATTTCAAGAAACCTAGTGGAATGCTGAAGGAAAAAAGCAGGCAGAACGCTGTGTCCTTATTTCTTCTCATTTTTCCCTCAAGTGACAATTACAAAACTTTAAAAAAACTTCACATGAATGAACCTGATGGAAACGGAAAAGACAGCAGGACGTAATGTAGAGGAATGGAGAGGAAAATCTTCCATTAGGGTTGAATGGCCACCGTACCACTGACCTACAGGTACGTCTCATACTGGATTAACTTTAATATACTTAGTTGTACAGGTGTTGTGCAATGGAAATAGCGAATATACAAGCTCACAACCCACTACAGTAAGACACATTGTGAGCTTGTATTTCTATTTTCAGTTTGCAAGCCCAGCTAGTATAAATCAGGCATATGGTGTTCTGAGCCACAGGAATCTCTGTTTCTATCATCCCAAGGCACCTGAGAGAAATACATGCAAAATCCTAGCATGCTATGCAATGAAACCTATCTATAGCATGCAAGACTCATGTCGTTATGAAAAGCTTGTCTGTAACAGTGTTGATTTCGTCGACTAAAACTATGACGAAAAATGTTGGTCGACTACCTTTTTTCACTGCCGAAAACTAAATAAAAACGAAATAAAAACGAAGCTATGATGACTAAAACTAAGACTAAATATATTGACAATTTCATCAACAAATAAAAACTAGACTAAAATGTTAGAGAGAGACGAGTGGTGAAGAGATCCAGTAGAACTAAGACAAGTCATTGTATGCTTGGTTGCGCTAGGGTGTGCATGCTGAAAATAGCAGATCGCGACGCGTTGTGAGCTTGTAGAACGGCTATTTCAGCATGCAACCGAGTGTAAAATCAGCAATTACGACGCCAAGGCAACGCCAAAATACATTTTAGTCGACTAAATCAACTGTAGATTTAGTTGACTTTTTCAGATTTCAGATGACTAAAATATGAATTTTATTCAAAAGACTATGACTAAAACTAAATCAAAATTTGCTGTCAAAATCAACACTAGTCTGAAACATGAGCATTAAGACTTTACCAAAGTGTCCACCGTCCACCGCTCCAGTCTTTAAATCAGAAATAACTTGTCAAAGACCAATTAAGTCAACCAATTAGATCAGGTTATATTCTACTTTATTGATATAATTAATTGGTCTGTTTGATTGCCCACCGGGCTAATACATCTGACATATACCAGAGTACATAAAGGCGATGTTAGTGGTCATAAAAAGTCAGACAGAAAGTGGTGTTTTATGTTCAGATTCATCCTCCTTTGGTCCCCTGTCTGTGAGCCACCCAGCGCCAAGGGGCTGATTTACCTGTCACAGCAGGGGGACAGATATAGGCGTGGCGTGGTGGAGATGGTGGGTAGTAAAGCCAGCGGGGCAATCAGTGACCCAGACAGTGGGAGCGGAGGAGGACTCAAGGGGAATACGTAAGACACCACCAGTTAACCTCCTGCCACTAAAGCCACTGTGATTTCTGAGCACAGGCCAGAGGACAATGGACTGCACTACACTAATTACAAACAACTGACACCAAGAATGGGAACTACACCCCTTAAATATAACCTTTACTTGGGGGGAACAGACAGGTGTACATATATTTTTGAAGTATTTGCAGTTAGGAGAACAGTTTAGTTTCTAAATGTCACCTTCACCAAGTCACAAGCCGTGGCCTGTTCTACATAAAAGGGAAATGTTTCATGGTACAAGAAAGAAGCAGTGTGAAATGTCAAAGTGCTGCAGCATCAGTAGGTCTATGTGTTTCCTATGAATAACTCCTCAGTCCTTAAGCATAATCCATTGATTTGCAACTTTATATATAATAATAATAATGTTGTTTTTATTGAAGATGGTCGCATACTGCATGACTGCGATATTCCTAAAATAGGGACCGGCACGCAGGGTTAATGTGGTTAAATAACACACCACTTTTAAAATGTAGTGTAGGGTAGACTATTCTCAAATGATCCCCACTATGGAGGGAAGAAATGAGGAGACCTCATTAGGTGGTACCAGGGCGCACGTCTCAGCCTGGTGGTCTTGGCAATGCTATACAGGTCTGTGGTGAAGCCCCTGTGTCATAACTGAGTTTTAATGCATCTCTGGGTAAATATGAGTCTGGGACTGTGTTTGTGTGTATTAACCCGCCCAGATGTCCAGTTTGAACTGTGTCAGCATGTTACAGCAAAAGAGGAGAGAGTGTTTATCTGTGTGTTATAGGATACGTTCCATTGGGCCACCAACCTGAGAGACCACCATCATATCACTGACACTGCCTTCAACAGGCAGTGTGACAAACACAACAGTCAGACCACATGCGTGCGCACACGCACGCACGCACGCACGCACGCACGCACGCACGCACGCACACACACACACACACACACACACACACACACACACACACACACACACACACACACACACACACACACACACACACACACACACACACACACACACACACACACACACACACACACACACACACACACACACACACACACACACACACACACACACACACACACACACACACACACACACACACACACAGTGAGAGTATAGAGGTAGAGTGAGAAATTGAAAGAGATAGAAAAGAGTTTAAATAGAACAAATAAAGATACATACATAATATGCGGATAGCATAATGTGAAAGCAGATATCGTAGGCCTACATGTATGTATGATATGATTATGTAGTTCTATACATCAGTGATTCTCAAACTTTTTCATGTCAAGGGCCCCTGCCTGATGAAGGTCCAAGCGGCCGAAACGTTGCATCCTAAATAAACTTCTTTATAAGTGGAGACAGTGTGTGGGACTCCCTCTCCCTTCTCCCTTTTTCTTCCATGTCAAAGGACCCCCAAAATAATATGTAGCCTATTTGACTGCGGACCCCCATCATCTCAAAAATATTTTGGGACCAGGGACCTCCAGAAGCAAAGATTTGAGTAAAAAGAAATCGCTTTGAAAATATATATATTCAAAGATCTACTATGAGCTTGTATATCGGCTATTTTTAAATAGCCAAAGTATAAAATATGGTTAAAGTGGTTAAAATGATTGTGATATGATAGCTATATTCACAAATTGTGCTGGGGACCCAGCTGGTAGCCCCTCATGGATCCCTGGGGGTCCCCGGACCCCACTTCACTTTGAGAACCACTGCTAAATCGATCACAAGCTATATTGTTTTTTTTCCCCCTTTTTCAATAATATGGTATTATTGAAAAAAGGGAGAAAAAAGAATATAGCTTGTGGTATTAATAATGCCCTTCAGGGGTTCAAATATCAAGACAATATATACCGATAGAAAATAAAAAGTTTTCTTAGTGGTTAGTATGTGGGGAATTCTTTTTACATAAATGTCAGGACAATAATATGTAAATAATGTGGGCCATTATATAGAACGACTTGCGAGAAAGAAAGAGAAGCCCCTGTGTTGTCCCCATAACAACAACCAGCGTTGCCATGTCCGCTTATTATAAGCGACTTTGGGCTTGTTTTTCTGTAAAGTTGCTTGTAAATATTGGTAGTTGCGGGTTGCGGTTTTTTGGGGCTTGTTTCTAAAGTGTAGTTGCTTATTTTGGGCTTGTTTCCTAAATGTTGTTTAAACCTGTGGTTCTCAAACATTTTCATGTCAAGGACCCCCAAATTTGTCCGCAGCCCCCTCCCATACAAGTTACAAGATTTGTGTTGTTAAAATGTTTCGAAAATATTCCACATTTTCACATCTTCTTCAAGTTTTTTTTTCTTTTAATTAGCAGATCTACAAGGCAAGCTCTACAAGATCTACAAGCTTGTAGATCTGCTATTTTCATAGGGCTCATGTAGCCTAGTGACTAGTCACTTCTTTTGGGCTTGTTTTCATGGTTGCTTGTTTCTCTCGCAAAGCATGGCAACGCTGACAACATCATGCAGGGGCTACGGGCTATCCCGCCGCTGACAGTAAAGCGGGTAACCAGATATTCAAAAACAATACGTCATCCCACAATGCACTGCGCCCCGTCTCCTTACAGCATTACCTCATCCCACAATCCACCGCGAGAGCAATGCCTCGGTTATGCTTCATCGTACGACGACGGACACGACCACCGATCTGCAAGCCCACAGCTCGTCACTGACGAGGGGCGCTGTGGGCTTGCAGATCGGCGGTCGTGTCGGCGCGCCGCACACCGCCGTACGGCCGAAGCGTAAACGAAGCTTGAGGAACAGCGTTGCCATGTCCACTAATTATAAGCGACTTTGGGCTTGTTTTTCTTTAACGTTTCAACACAAAAATTGGTAGTTTCTGGTTGCGGTTTTTGGGGCTTGTTTGAAAGTGTAGTTGCTTATTTAGGCTTGCTTCCAATGTTCTTAAACCAGTGGTTCTAAAATATTTTCATAAATGTTTTGTGCCAGGGAGCATTTGTGTTGTTAGAAATGTAAAAAAATATTGCAAACATTCCACATTTTATGAGTTTGAGTTTTTTAAAATAGCAGATCTACAAGCTCACAACGCGTCGCGATGCGACACGTTGTGAGCTTGTGATGTGAGCTTTAAAGTGCTCATGTGGCCTGATAGTTGCTTCTTTTGGCTTGTTTTCCTAGAGCTGGTTGCTTGTTTCTCTCGCAGAATCTGGCAACACTGTTGTAGAATCTTCTGGGTGGTCGTCTAGGCAACGGACGGCACCTTATCTGAAGATTTCTTCAGGCCACGCCCCGCGGACCGCCTCCAGCCAATGGGAGAGCCCAGGCATGACATCATGGCTATTTTTAGAGAGGCGGCGGTAGCAGATAAGGTTTGTCTTCCACGCTGTGCGGGACAGAGTATAATACAACACACAGAGAGAGTGGTGGCAAGACACTCACTTATTACAGAGCAACTTGGAGCTCCTCTCATTCCGTGACTTGAATAGAAGTCTGGAATTGTTTATTTTAAAACAAAAATAAACTTTCTGAACAGTTTCTCAGTTCTCACTGAATAATATAAAGTATTCGGCGGGACGGAAGTTTTTACAGGAGCCTCAGTGATTTTCCCCCCGGCAGCTGAAACGAAAAGACCGACAGGGAAGAGAAAAGAAGGACTAAAAAAAAGTTGTTTTGAAAGAGACTTTCTTTTTTTGTTGTTTCGGTTATACGGTACTCTTCTATGTCTACCAAGATGGAAACTACATTCTACGACGACTCGCTCAACGCTTTCTCCCAGCATGACAGCGCGGTGTACGGATACAACCACCCCAACAAAGCGCTGAAACACACCATGACACTGAACCTCAGCAGCGACCCGATGGGTCTCACCCTCAAGCCGCATCTGCGGGCGGCGAAGCTCGCCAGCGACATGATCCTCACGTCCCCGGACGTGCAGCTGCTCAAGCTGGCGTCCCCGGAGCTGGAGCGGCTCATCATCCAGTCGAGCAACGGCCTGATCACCACCACGCCGACCCCGACGCAGTTCATCTGCCCGAAGAACGTCACCGACGAGCAGGAGGGCTTCGCGGAGGGCTTCGTGCGGGCGCTGGCGGAGCTCCATCACCAGCACTTGCCCGGCATGCCGCCCATCACCGCCGCCACCGCCGCCGGCGTGATCAGCGTCCTCTCGGCTCCCCAGAGCAGTGGCAACAACGCGGCCCTGGCACCTGTTTCATCCGGTGCCACAGTGTATAACAACAATGTCACCATGCGGTCTGACTCGCCGGTGTACGAGGACTTGAACACTTTCAACCCGGCGATCAGCACCGTCTCGGCGCCGAATTACACAGCATCGGCCCCTGCCATGTCCTTCCCGGTGGCCCCGCCGCAGCTCCCCATGTACGGGCAGCACTCCTCCGCGCTCATCCCGCGCCTCGCGGCGCTCAAAGAAGAGCCCCAGACCGTGCCGGAGATGCCCGGGGAGACCCCTCCTCTCTCGCCCATCAACATGGAGAGCCAGGAGCGCATCAAGGCCGAGAGGAAGCGCATGAGGAACCGCGTCGCGGCGTCCAAGTGCCGCAAGAGGAAGCTGGAGAGGATCTCCAGGCTGGAGGACAAGGTGAAGAACCTCAAGTCGCAGAACTCTGAGCTCGCCTCCACCGCCAACATGCTGCGGGAGCAGGTGGCCCAGCTCAAGCAGAAGGTGATGAACCACGTCAACAGCGGCTGCCAACTGATGCTGACGCAGCAACTCCAGACCTTCTGAGAAGGTTACAAGACTGCGATGAACGACATAGACAGTTCGTTTTGAAAGTGAACGGCCGTATCTCTCACTGGATCTTCTGGGACGATATGACACGAGACTGGCATCAGGACCGGGGCTGGCACTTTACTCACAGTGCCCCCTAAGGAGCGCCACTCCACGATGGGGGGCTCTGGACAGTGACAGTGACAGTGTAGCGGTGGACCGGAGGGGGGACTTATGGCAACAAGCAGGACATCTTTCTGTTTTGTTTCGTGATGTTTAATTTTTTTTACAGAACAGGACAGGACTTTTGTTGACTTAGCCTACCAAACTCTGCATGGACCTGATCATGACCATCAACAGGAGACGTTCAGTATTAGAGAGAGGATTAAAGAACATGCAATAGAGACTTTTCTTGCTGTATCCACATGGCGCCAAATATTGGACTTGCTGGCTGAAAAGTTATAATAACAAAAAAGCTGCCTGACTTTCTGAGTTACAGTACTTTTTCTTATGTGTAAGAAACTGTTAAGTTAGAAAAGCTTCAAGATTTACTTGTTTCTTTCTAAGGTTGTTTGATGGGGTTTCACTCATTGCTATATGTATATAAGATCAACTTGGAGTACTTATGTTTACCATTTGTAATAAGAATACTGTATAATTTTTTATGTTTGTTTTCTGAGCGCTTCAGAAACTGATCAATATTTAAGAAATGTAATAAACTATGTAAATTGAAACAGTGGCTCTGTGTTCTTTGACAGGGGGAGGGGGTGGTGGCAGTGGGTGTGTTATGGGAGCTTCACACAATAAAACATGTTGCAACATGTTACAAGAGCAACTAGCTCCCAGTACCTCAAGGTAAATTCCATTAGTGCAGAGTATTGATCCTGTTTAAGTGATTGTGTTTCAGTCTGCCTGACCCAGCTGCAGAACACTATTGCAAAGTGTGAGCAGAGTTGTTTGGCACTCTGTGAGTCAGCTTCATCTTTAAACTGATCAATCATATCAAAGCAAAAAGCCTTCCAGAAATTCCCATTCTTACTTGCTGGTTTTGTACCAAGTACATGGTATAAAACAAATTGACAAAAATGTAAGCAGAGAGAAGATTGCATGCATGTACATGTAGGCTACTTGATAATACTCAGGCTATCATGTTCATCTGTAGCATTCTGTTCTCCTATCATAAATAATGAGGACCCCAGCACTCAGAAGTAATGGCATGTTAAAACAAATATTATTGATGATAAAACATGACTATATCGTTAACACGTGGTTACATTATTTAAATAAACCAGTAGTTATGTGGTTAGCTATAGTGATATATGGGCACGGGACAATTTGAACTATATTTTCCCAGATATAACATTGTCATAACATAACTACACAACATTATCAGTCTCACATATTTTGCTAAATTGAAAATGGAAACACAACCCTAATTATTCCTTAATCAGTGGTGGAAGAAGTACACCATTCAAAATATGAAGAGTAAAAGTACAAAAGTATTGACTTCATAATATTGATGCCAGTACTTGGCATCAATATAAACTTACAGTGCCAAAGTAAAAACAAAACGTGTTGAGGCGTTGTGAGCTTGTAGATCAGATATTATTGAATAGCTGAAGTATAAAATGGGGCTTAATCGGTTAAATGTGTGTTTTGTAATAATAATCTGAATCTCCAAAGTATCTAGTAACTAAAGATGTCAAATAAGTGGAGCAAAAAGTACAACACTTGCCTCTGAGATGTACTAGTGGAGTAGAAGTATAAAGTAGGCAAAGTAAAAGTACCCAAAAAATTATAGTACTTAGGTAAATGTACTTAGTTACTTATCACCACTGTTTACAATCAAATACACAAAGAACATCAATAATAGCAGACCGTGTTGGTACAGTCTAGAATAGATAACAATATGGTAGAGTAGACAATATTACAGGCTCTCTAAATGTTCCAGCTTTACTACTGCTATCCACAAGAGGGCGACATTGCCTAACAGTTGCCTTGCAGTCACCATCGCTGTCTGGGATCTTTATCCTAATGTCATTTACATTACATTAATATAATGAATATAGATAACCTGTGTAAAAATCATAATAGAACATTACGACCTATCACAAATTAATACAACAGCTTATTCAAATAATGTATTGTGCTCGAACTGTAGATTAATAGATGTCAAGATATTATTGTGCATGAGTGGATGGATTCACGCAGTGTATGTGTACATATATTTGAAACAATATATTGACATTATTTTTTACATAATTATGGAAATGTTTATTTAGTCATGAAGGTCACTGAAGATCAAACAATGACAAAAATCTATATAAAATACTTGAATGCAACACTCTTAATCACTAATATAGGGCCTCCTAGATAATGGCAACAAATAGCAGATCAACAGCCATGAAACAACAGATTTAACATTTACGTTGAGAAACATTTATAATAATACAACAGCAATTTTGCTTATTTTCAGTTCAATCGGTTAAATTACTTAAATGTACTTAAATGACAGGGGAAAGATTATTTATAAAAAGTAACGGTCAGTGGGTCCGAATTCTTATTTGGGCCTTATAATATTATTTTTGAAGCATGCAAATGATGATGTTCAACATTAGTACATGAATGCCTATTTCAACTCCAGTGTTTATTTTCTAACCAAAGACGTTTAAAAAAGGGTAGGCAAAATAAGCCTCGGCTTCAGCCTACACCTTTTCGGTGCTACTTGTATAAGTGGACTCTAATGTATGTTTGTATTTTTTTGTTTGTTTTTTAAATGGACCGAAATAAAGATTTACTACTACTACTATTGTATTATTCTGGGTCATCTCTAATAAGTGTGGCTCAGCTGGTATTGTATTGTAATTCACTGTTATGTTATCATCAAGAAAATCTGCTTTAATTGGGCTGTTTTGCACAAATATGTGCGAACATGACATCATTCCGGAAGTGGTATCTCCTGACCATATAAGGACACCCTCTAGTCGGAAGATCTATCTACGTCACCATGGCAGAGGCGTGGTTTACGGGAAATGAGTTGCTCCAAAGCTGCTGGGCAGCAAGCAGTGTACCATGTGGATTAGACAGAGGTGGAAGAAGTACTCATGTTTTTTACTAAGTAAAAGTATACTGCAGTGTAGAAACAGTCTGTTACAAGTAAAAGTCCGGAATGCAAAATTTACTTGAGTAAAAGTACAAAAGTATTGGTATCAAAATATACTTAAAGTACAAAAGTAAAAGTACTCATTAAAATAAAAAAATATTTGAAAATAGAGACAAGCTCACAATGCATTGCATTGCAACATGTTGTGAGCTTGTAGATCGGCTATTTTCAAACGGCCGAAAATTATGGCTGAAATGGTTAATGTATGTTTTGTGATAATAATAATCCAAATCTACAAAGTAAATAGTAACTTAAGTTTTCAAATAATTGTAGTGGAGTAAAAAGTACAATATTTGCCTCAAAAGTGCACTTAATCTTATAAAATAAGATAGTAATCTTATTTTTATATTATTACTACTAAATTGTAGTAATAATATCAATAGTGATAAGAAAGGGATCATAAAAGCAAAAACATTTGCCCATAGTAAAGGAGTGGGGACCAAATGATTGACTAGTTGTAGTAATATTAATTGTGATAAGGGGTCATAAAAGCAAAATGACATTCACCAGTTGTAAAGAAGTGAGGAGCAAATTAGCCTATATAATTGTGCGTGCGTGCGTGCGTGCGTGCGTGCGTGCGTGCGTGCGTGCGTGCGTGCGTGCGTGCGTGCGTGCGTGCGTGCGTGCGTGCGTCCGTGTGTGTGTGTAACCTTGGGTACAGATGCAGATTCTCTGTATTCATATTTGGAAGCCTGGGCCATGTATATAGCTGACCACGAGTGGCCTAGCAATCGCTGGCATGACAAAAAGCAAAGCCAAACAACTTGCTAAATATTGCTCTGTTTCAGCTGTTAGAGGCAGTTTGTCTGTGTGGAGGAGAAGGTGCCATATGTGTATCCTTAGGGGACCATGAACTATCAACCCCGTTATATTTGTTTCCCTGTAAATTAATTGTAATTTGTGGATTCAAATAAAGAATTAAAGTGTGTGTGTGTGTGTGTGTGTGTGTGTGTGTGTGTGTGTGTGTGTGTGTGTGTGTGTGTGTGTGTGTGTGTGTGTGTGTGTGTGTGTGTGTGTGTGTGTGTGTGTGTGTGTGTGTGTGCTGTTCAGGTGTCTGTCCAGGGGTCTGCCATGACAATAGCCCAAGGGTGCACTGATGCTCCAATTCACACCATACACACTATGTTCAGGGGTATGGCATGAAAAAAATAAATTGCACACATTTGGGGCACGTACAGCAGTGTTACAGCAGTGTTACAGTTGAACACTTCAAATGGTCATAACTCTGTGACCGTTGCTCGGATCAGCACAATATAGGACTAGATTTGAAGGCTGTGTAGCGGCCTGAATATCTAGTTTTAATATAGTCCCCTATATAGACTATATCAGAATATTTGTAAACAAACTTGTAAGCGTTATTTTTGGGTAGAATGTCTATGGACATTTACACAATATAAGTGTCCAGAACATTAGGCATGTCTGTTTGTCAACCTGTGGACATTTAGAACAACATAATATATGTCTAATAGTCAATAATAAACAATATCATAAGTGTTCTGTTCTTCCAGAAATAAGGTTAACTAGAAAAAGTGCTCCTCGGAGCACAAGTCTCCGCCAGGTCAGGTAGGTTATTATGGCCTCCTGGTGGCGCTATAATAGGCCAATGTGAAAAGGGTGCCATTTATTCCTAGGCCGTGCACAGCAATCGGACACTGCATGCATGATTTGAGAAATGTTGTTCTAAAAATGTGTTTTGCTAAATTTGACCTGCTGGTGGCGCTATAACAGGCCAATGTTTAAAGGGTGGCATCTGTTCCTCAACGTAGTGCAAATGTTTATTCAAAGTTTCACCGCAATCGGACGCTGCGTTCATGATTTGCGGCATTTTGTTCAAAACGGGCCACTCCTGCAAACATTACATGTTAGCCAATCAGGATGAAATATGAAAAATCAAACAGATCCGTCTTGATCACATGACTATAAAGATCATGTGTACCGATTTGCGTGAAATTTGGATCAAATCTGAAGGCTTAATATCAAAAAAAATGTTTTACATAAGTCTGCCTCCTGGTGGCGCTATAAAAGGCAAATGTGAAAAATGCAGGGCAAAGGTTTTTCCTTGGCCTCTAGAGCAGGGGTCTTCAACGTTTTCAGGCCAAGGACCCCTTGGCTGAGAGCGAGATAAAGCAGGGATGGAATATGAAAAATCTGAAATGAGACGTTTCTTTTAATGACTATAGAGATACTGTGTACCGATTTGGGGGATTTTTGGCCAAAATCTGTAGGAGTACTGTTCAAAAATGTGTTTTGCACAAATCGGCCTCCTGGTGGCGCTATAAAAGGCCCATGTGAAAAAATTGGAGCAGAGGTTCTGCTCTGGCATCCAGGGAGTGTGTGTGCACAGTTTCGCTGCGATCAAGCCAACGGTGCCAGAGATTAGCAGTACACAAAATGACAGAATGACACACGGACAGACACACACACACACACACACACACACACACGGACGGACGGACAGGGGGTAAAACATACTCTCTCGCCATGCCTTTCGGTCTGGTGAAGACAATAAATAATACTTCTCCAATGCAACGCTGCCAGCACTATCTACACGGAAATGTTTTGGTTGTGGTGAATGTCATGATGATTTGGTCTATAGGCTTCCATGATATTACACAATGAGAAAAACACAGTGAGGAACAAGAGGAGAAGCAAGCTACAGATCGTCATCATGAAGCAGTTTTATGAGGATTCACAGCAGGCCCTGTTTACGAAAACAAGCAATAACTTCATTGCAGGTTTTAGCAGCATAATGACAACTGGCCAAAGCCACACAAAGGACAGGTAGAGTTATCCACAGTAAATGCTGTCTCTATTTACCTGGTTGCCTAGGTGAGATAATTCACTTAGCAATGAGATATATAATACACACATACACATGCCAGACAGTCCAACTTATGAGATCTCTATGGCTTGCTGAGTGTGTTGGCATATGATTATACTTACTAGAAGTTCTTTCTTTATCCTATGTCATTTTAAAATGATCAACGCAAATCTCTTCTAAAGCCATACACACTGCTAATCCCTACGCTATAGATGTGATCAAGGCAAAGAAGTCGGATCTGGTCTATGGCATCTCACATACCGAGCACCTGCTGGATCTTCTTGTCACAGAGGGAGTCATCACAACTGCCAAAAAATCCATTGTTTTGACCATCGGGACACAGAAAGAGCAGAACTCCAGGGTCCTGGACATCCTGGTGGCCAGAGGTGAGAGGGCATGTCGGAAATTCTTCCACCCATGCCTGCTGCTAGCAGAGCCGGACCTTTATCAGCGCATCAAGGCCTATGTGGGGGTTGTGAATGAGCATATCCGAGATCCTAGGAGACAGCTGATTGGGTATTTGTTAGAGAGGGATGAGGAGGGATTGGTTAAGATTAATAGACGGGCTGTCGCCCAGAAGACTTCTAATTCAGAGAGTAAGAGCTCTAAAACTCAAAAAAAGGACAGGACCACAGTCCCAGTGTGGTATGAACCAGCACAGAGCAAGCCACAAAACATTTTTGACATTGTTGCCTCAGACGACTTGTCACTGCTGAAGGAGCTGTTAAAAGACAGTGACATTAACATTGTTAATTCCACCAACGAAACGCTGTTACACATAGCTGCCGAGCATAGCCACCTGTCAGTCATCGAGCTCCTCCTCCACAGAGGGGCCAGGCTGGACCTGATAGATAGCAATGGTCGAACAGCTCTTCACCGGGCAGCCAGCAAGGGCCACACTGAGGCGGTCAGGGCCCTTGTAGAGAGCGGGGCCCCCATTTACCTCCAGGATGAACAGGCTAGGACACCTGTGCACCTGGCAGCAAAGAACAAGCACCTGGAATCAGTCAAAGCCCTTGTGAAAGAGGAGAGCAGGCAAAAACAGATGCAAGACTCGTTCCTCCACATCGCTGCCAGAGAGGATGACTGGAGGTTGGCGGAGGTGCTGCTGCAGAGTGGGGCTTCTGTTGATGTCAGGAATAGCCACAAGGAGACAGCCATGTTTCTTGCAGTCACTGGTAACAATGAGAAAACCGTGACTGTCCTTCTTAACGCAGGGGCAAAGGTTAGCCATGAAGACATACTTAAAGCTATTGAACTCAATTATGGATCAATACTGCATTTACTGCTTGGTGAGTCTCAACCTCATACTATAATTGTGATATACCAGTAGTGGCTGTGCACAAAGTGTTGTAATTTTAATCATTCATCAGTACATAGTTATTATCACTGTAGACATTAATGACAATTTCAATAGCACTGAAAAAGAGAATCTTTAACGTGTAAAACTGTGAATACTTACATTTACAATTTTGCAAATCTTAGCGCATGCCAGAGGAGCCCTGAGTGCGGAGACCCTGGGCTCTGCTCTCTTCTCAGCTGTGAAAAAGAACCAAGATGAAGTGGTGACTGCCCTGATAGACAATGGAGCTGATGTAAATATGTACGACAAGCAGGGATACACTGCCCTCCTGTTGTCTGCTGAGTTCGGGCACACAGAGGCATTCAGGTAAATGTAGTTACTCTGAGTGAGACAGGCCATTCTTAACTGATTATCAGCTAGTTTTATATTCAACAGAGCCGTTAATTGTATTCATTTTGGGCCTTAGGTTTAAATTAGTCTGCAAGAATGGAAATCAGCAGGACTCTGGTTCCGCTGGTAGAATCTCTGCCCTATAACATAAATTACATCCAGTAGTTTCCAGTGAACATTCTGGATTAATTATTCAGAAAAGACAACCTCAGCGTTGAAATGGACAGAAAGCCAACTTCCATTGTTCCACGTTGGAGTAACGTGGCAACATACTGAATGTGTGTAGCATGTAATGCTCATACCGTATGTCATTAAAGTGCAACATCAAACTTTCTATGAATTAACCTTTCTATGAAACATGATCATATACAATCATTCTTTACCTGTTTCTTGATGGTATGATCAACCACTCAAACAAAATCTATGATCTCCTGCCGGACCCATGCAGTGTGAAATCCCCGGCAGGAGACTACATCACAAGAAGAGCCAGTTCAGTCCAAGACCACATTATACACAAAATATATTAACCCATTAAGACCTGGAACGCATCTGTGTCACTTTAGATTTCTTTGGCTATTCAAAAATAGCAGATATACAAGCTCATGGCGCGGCACCGAGTGCCGCGCCATGAGCTTGTAGATCTGCTATTTTAGAAAAATCTTGAAAAAAAAATGTTTAGATTTTTTTTCCAAAAACTGTTAGGATTTAGATTTTTTTTAAGAATCGACTCAGGTCTTACAAAGTTGGCTCTCTGTTAATTTCTACTCAGTGAAGCTACTGAACATAGGCAAGGAATCTGGGAGAGAACGTTTTTTATTGTCTAATGACAATAAAAACAAAATAAAAACATTTGTTTTTGTACGTGATTGCAAACAATAGAAGTATCTGACTGAATGACAACTCTATTTTGTTTTACTTTATTTTACTCCAGAGCTCTGGCAGCAAAACAGGCCAGACTTGATGCCACACTACCCAACCTCTCCTCAGTTTTACACCTGGCTACCCAGAGTGGCAGTGTGCCCATAGTAAAGACACTTCTGGAGAAGGGATTAGATCCCAACATCACAGGACCTGAAGGCCATAGCCCTCTGCACGTGGCAGCACAACACAACAGGTCAGCATTAGCTGGTCTGCTGTTGAAAGCTGGGGCTCAGGTAAATAATGACTTAATTAAATAAATACAGTATGTAACCATTTTTTAGAAGCAATCATTCTTGGATGGCCATTTTGCAGATCCCTAGGGACACATATAACCATGCAAATTGTACTTATTACCATAAGTACAATTTGCATGGTTATATGTGTGTTTGGTATCATAAAATTAATTACAGCGCATGGGTGGGGTGGTGGTAAAGTCGTTGGTGGTTTGAATCCACCGTGGTGCATCTTGTCATCTTTGTCGAGGGTCTATAATATGAACACAATTGGTCCGTGTTCGGGGGAGGGAAGCCGGGCGGGGAGGAGGGTGATAATTGTCACTGCACGTAATCCTATACGGGCTGAGGCAGGACCTGTTAGGTGGGAGGAGTAGGACGAAGGGGTCTCTACGTCCTCCCGGTGGGGGCTCCTCACTGGCAGGTGAGCAGTGGTGGAAAGTAACTAAGTACATTTACTTAAGTACTGTACTTAAGTAAAAGTTTGAGGTATTTGTACTTTACTTGAGTATTTCCAATTTCCAATACTTTTACTTCTACTCCACTACATCTCAGAGGCAACGATTGTACTTTTAATCCAGTACAATTATTTGAAAACTTTAGTTACTAATTACTTTTCAGATATAAATGATGATATTATGAAACATACATTAACCACTTTAGCCCTATTTTATACCTAGGCTATTTGAAAATAGCCGATCAAGCTCACAACGCGTCGCATCGCGACGCGTTGTGAGCTTGTAGATCTGCTATTTTCAAATATTTTAGTACTTTTACTTTTGGTACTTTAAGTACATTTTGATGCCAATACTTTTGTACTTTTTCTCAAGTACATTTTGAATTCTGGACTTTTACTTGTAACAGAGTATTTCTATTTTGCAGTATTGGTACTTTTACTTAAAGGTAGGGTAAGTGATTTTCTTTGGTTAAAATAAGTGTTAAATAGCTCTATATTCTGATAGTACTCATTGCTATAGAGTGTTTGTTAAGTAAAAGGAGTCTCCTTGTCTCTCCAGCTCTTTATAAAACAGAAAATGCATTTTCGTTCCAGTTTCAGTTTCATTTCCAATTTTATCCAATCAGGATAGAGAACTCAATCAGGATATAGATTAAACAAGTGAAATTGGAAGTGATAACACTAAGAAATGAGCAGGCAAAATTGGAACTGGAACACTATAAAAATGAAGCTTAAAAATGGGTACTTTCTCCTGATTGGCTGAGATTTTGACACCTACCGGAAAATGTATTTTCTGTTTATTAAAGAGCTGGAGAGACGGGGAGACTCCTGTTACTGAACAAACACTCTATAGCAATGAGTACTATCAGAATATAGTGCTTTAACCTTTTAACAAAATACTTTTTGTTTTAACCCAAAAATATCACTTACCCTACCTTTAAGTAAAGAATTTTAGTACTTTTTCCACCACTGCAGGTGAGTCAGTATGGCTACAACAGCAGTGACAACACAGTAATGTGTGTGGGGAGGAATTAATTGGCGTAATGACTAAATTGGGGAGAAAAAGGGGTAAACAAAAGCTTTAAAATAAAATATGTTAAATATATACTATGAGTGAATACTTGACGAGTTTAGTTTTATTTCATTAGGTAAATGCAGCGAGTCAGGATGGCCTGACTCCTCTTCATATTGCCAGCCAGCAGGGTCACACAGAGACAGTGAGCCAGCTTCTTCAGGGCAAGGCAGACCCCGGAGCCAAGGACAGGCAGGGGAGGACAGCCCTGCACTGGGCAGCATCGACCCAGAAGGAAACCCCTGTGGTGAGCCTTCTCATCTCAGCTGGAGCGGACCCAAACACCGGTGACAAGGAGAAGAAAACCCCCCTGCACCTCGCCGCTGGTGAGGGAAGCGCGACCGCCGTGACGTCACTGCTGTCCCACAAGGCAAAGGCCGGGGCCAAGGACATGAACGGCTCCACTGCTCTGCATTATGCAGCGGCCAGCGGGCAGGCCGCAGTGGTCACAGCGCTTCTTCAAGCACTGAAAAACAAGGGAGCGGACGAGAGGAACGTATGGAGGAAAACCCCTCTCCATGCTGCAGCTGATAAAGGCCACCACGGAGCGGTTGAGCTGCTCCTGGAGGCCGGGGCAAAGATCAACGCTATGGACAACAGTAAAGACACACCCCTGCACTGCGCTGCTCGGGGCGGGCACCAGGAGGCAGTCAGGAGACTGTTGGGCTGGGGTCAGGCCGGGCAGGCGGGACAGGGCAAGAGGGCAGATCTGCAGACCATGAACAACGTGGGGAAGACTCCATTGCAGGTGGCAGAAGGTGAAAACACGTTGGAGCATGAGGCCATCGCGACCTTGCTGAAGAGGAAGATGTTTCTGATCAAGTAGGGGAAGGGAAGATGGACATTTTGTAGGAGGAATTATAGTGACTTCATTGAACAATCTATAGCCTAATTTAAGGGGCATTGCTCTTGATTGATATCTTTATTGATTATGAAATAAAAGATGTCACATGTAACATACATCTGACCCACCATAATCAAAAGCATAACGCAAAAAAGCTTACAGCTTGTTTCCATTGGGGTCCAGTTGTGACTGTCCACTCATTTTGTAGCTCAAATAATGTGAATGACTGTGCAAAAAAGGCAGTGGGATTGTGGAATTATGGAAGGACTCCCATATCTAAACATTTTAACAGTAAAATATTTGCCTTTCTTAATTAGAGGCAATACAATGGGGTCTGGATTCAAGAAATCCGTTATAAGTAGGCTGCTTTACATAAGTCTTCCAAAATGTTAATGAAGTCCACGATCATAACACCAGAGGCAGCTCCACGAATCATGTTCAACCCAGATTTGGCTCAACAAAGGGAATGAACTCGTTCTCATGCTATTCATCAAAAATGTGGAATGCCCTATACCGAAAGGAGTAAAGGAGTGTAAAACCCTACTCACTTTCAAAACTGCCCTAAAGATACACCTTCAGGAGGCAGCAATTCAAAAATGCCCCCTGTCTAAGTCTTAACCTACCCCCCCCCCCTTTTCTTTTTCTTCTCTTGTACATATTTTTCACTCTTCATACCAGTAACCTGTAAGCTGATTGTATGACATTCTGTATAGTAGTGTGTTTATCTGTCTGTCTCTTATATGTCATCATGATTTGTGTGCATGGGGATCTCATCTTAAACAAGCTCAGTGCTTAATGAGTCTTCCAGTTTAGTAGACCTTGTATTGTGAATTTGTACTTCCATGTACTGTTGTTCTCATGTCTTACTAAATAAAGTACATCAATCAATCAATCAATCAATTGCCCATAGTGAAGTAGATATTAACCTGATTAGCTACACTACAACCTATTGTATCCCCAAATGTTTATTTGTTTGAATATAAATACGTATCATATCCAACGTTTCATTTTATTGACTGAGATTGAGATATTTGAATTGTAATTTGCTTTCACTATAAATAACTGTTAACCGTCATTTCCAAATTGGCCACAGGGTGGAGCCAAGAATCAACCTGAGAGATTAACCTGACCCAGACTTTTGAACTAATTTAAGCAAGAAAATCCTACCAATTTTTACTGTACTGGCCATTGTAATATAACTTATTCAGTAGGCTACTACAGTTCAAGGGTGTTTATCACCTAGGCTACAATATAAACAAAAAATATATATATTTTCTGATAACATACACAGATTAGTCATATACTACTCAAATATTCCAAAGAAAGGTCAAGACAACCGCAAGAGCATTGACAGAGCATTGTACATCTTATAACTGATCCAAAAAATATATATAGCCTATGGTGAGAAAAAACAACAAACTACAAGGGTACAAACTATAGGACCTAACCCTGAAACATGACTGACAGTCATGGATGAACTTCAACCTGGTGTTCACACTTTTTCCATTTACGGCCCGTACATCTACATGAACGTTCAAATTTCAAATATAAAGTGCTTACCCTATGGACACGGATATTACATTTCTGCTCGGACTGTACCAGAAGTACCCTTATAGTCCATATTGTTCAATAAAAAGCATTTTAATCCGATCGGTGGCCATTTTCTCAGTATTCTTCCTTACGCTTTCAATTACGGGACCCTATCGGTTGGGAGGTGTATTGCACTCTGATACATTATAACTCTATGAGAAAATGGCCATCAATCGGATTAAAATGCTTTCTATTGAACAATGTGGAAGATACGAGTACTTTTGAGGGCCCGTACATAATTATGACATCAGTGGCCATATTTATATTTGACATTCTTTCATGGTTTATGTGATTGACTGTAAATGGAGAAAGTACAAACACCAGGTGGAAGTTCATCCATGACGACCGTCGTATGATCCATGGCTAAGGTACCACCCTGCCTCCGTTGCGAGCGCGACTACTACTCCCACGTGACTGACCACGGTTTCCAAAGTCACGTGACGTGGTGGAAACAACACTCAGTGGCAGTGCATTATTAGCCAACTCTATGATTGTTAGCCGTCCATTTATTATTACACGTTTTACAACAACACTTACTGTGTAAAGATGGCAAGGAACGAGGAGAAGCAACAAGGAAGACTAAACAGACTGTGGCTTCAGAAAGAGAGAGAGGGCAAGTTGTTGTAGCCATGCTTCATTAACATGCTGGAGAGTTGTGCATCTCTGCTAGCTGTAGAATACAACTCTCGTAGACGTATTTATGATTCTGACGTTTTCAATCTAAAACGTCAGAATCATAAATACGTCTACGAGAGTTGTATTCTACAGCTACATCTCTGCGAGCACTGGTCCAGAGAGTTAGTGAGTTCTCTCTAACGCCCTGCCAGGCGCTCGCCGCTCGGCTCTGAATTCCACTGTCCTGCGAGGGCTCTAACTGTAGTAAAAAATAAACAAAACCACTTCGCTACTCACCGAAACAAAGGCTGTTTTGTGTTGATGAAAGTCTGTTCTCGGAGGTGGGAAGCCTTTTAGCACCCCACCTTCTCTGTAAAATACACTTTTTGGCCAGAAAAGAAAATGTTTCACCGGAAGGAAAAAAATGTCGTTGGTTGCTCCACTGCGCCCTCTATAGATCTGGTCAATGGGATTTTTCTATTGACCAGATTTTTCCTTCCGGTGAAATATTTTCTTTTCTGTCCAAAAAGTGTATTTTACAGAGTAGGTGGGGTGCTGAGAGGCTTCCCACCTCCGAGAACAGACTTTCAACAACACAAAACAGACTTTATTTCGGTGAGTAGCGAAGTGGTTTTGTTTATTTTTACTACAGTTGGAGCCCTCGCAGGGCAGTGGAATTCCTTGTCTATGAGCAGAGCCGAGCGCCTGGCAGGGCTAGGCTAGCATCTCTTCTAGCAGTAGCAGGCTAGTTGCCTTCAGTTATATGAAGCTGACAGCAAAGAGGAAGTGCATAGTGGAAAAAGTACTCACATTTCTTACTTAAGTTACGTAAAAGTATCAATACTGCAATTTAGAAATACTAGCTGGAATTCTACATTTACTTGATTAAAAGTACAAAAGTATTGGTATCTAAATGTACTTAAGTACGTTTCACAAGTTCTCAAATGTATAAACCCGAAAATAGCAGATCTACAAGCTCACAGAGCTTAGATGGGCTATTTTCAAATGGCCAAAATGTATTGGGGCTGAAATGGTTAATGTATGTTTTGTAATAATAATGAAAATTTACAAAGTAACTTCAAATAATTGTAGTGGAGTAAAAGTACAATGTTTGCCTCTGAGATGCAGTGGAGTAGAAGTAAAAGTATTGGAAATTGGAAATACTCAAGTAAAGTACAAATACCTTGATTGTATTTAAGTACAGTACTCAAGTGAATATACTTAGTTACTTTCCACCACTGCATAGAGGGGCTGACAGCCTACAGGTATATGTGCTAGGTTGCTGAATTAATTAATTCACTAACAAGGATCTATAATGCCCAAATCCCATATTGTTAAAGTAAGTATGTCCATTAGAAGAAAGAAAAAAAAAAGAGACATGCATTACCTACCTATAGGTTACACACGACATACATACTCTCATTATCCCACCCCAAGTATTCCTTTAATCAATGCTATTTTTCTGATGTTAGTATGCAATTGGAGCAGTCTATGCCAATGTTAGCCTTTATAAAAGAGATGCAATAATGTAACATGGCTTTCATATTTTCTGCAGAGGGACGCATCAAAGTACTCGAGCGGAGACCCAAATTGGTAATTTATTAAAGCTGCTTAAACACATGTATCTGTTCTCACATGATAATTCCATTTAATACTGCCTAAATCCATTTTAATGTCATTCTTTTTTTTTCTACAGTCCACACTAAATTCTGCCTCATCTGTGAAAAAGTGGATCCCTAGTATCAAGAGTGAAATTGAGTATTACCTGCAGGTAAATTCTAATAATGCATTGTGTGGTGAACTTAAGTCCAAATGTGTTGGCAATGCATAAAGTTGTTCAGGAAAAATTACAATGGCCAGATCCATCGCAATGCTGACCGCTACAATCCGTCAGTTTCATGTCCATTGTTTCCCTCTCCAGATGGAGAGGTGATTGCATTGCAGTGTTGATTTTGTCGACTAAAACTTTGACGAAAAATGTTCGTCGACTACCTTTTTTCACTGATGAAAACGAAATAAAAAACAAATAAAAACTAAGCTACGATGACTACAACTAAGACTAAATATATTGACAATTTCGTCAACAAATAAAAACTAGACTAAAATGTTAGAGGGAGACGAGTGGAGAAGAGATCCAGTAGAACTAAAAGAAAAGTAATTTTATATTTGGTTGCTCTCAGGTGTTGCACTCTGAAAATGGCAGATCTACAAGCTCACAACGCGTCGCGCTGCTTGTAGATCTGCTATTTTCAGCATGCAACCAAGTGTAAAATCAGCCATTACGACGCCATCAAGGTACAGCTGAAATACATTTTAGTCGACTAAATCAACTTTAGATTCAGTCGACTATAACCATATGATACAGTATTTAGTCGGCTAAAACTAGACTAACAGTAAAACATTTCAGATGACTAAAATATGACTAAAACTAAATGGAATTTCAATTTGATTCAAAAGACTATGTCTAAAACTCAATAAAAATTTGCTGTCAAAATCAACACTGCATTGCAACAATGTGTGAACTTTTGGGAACTATACTGCTACAAATTATGCGATTTTTCTTAATATTTCACAGCAGTCCCAGCTTTCCCACTACCCGGAAAGAAAGATAGCAGAGTTCCAGCTAAGCATCGATGGCCTGGAGAAAGAGTACAAACGCTTCATCACCAAACTGCGGGTTCTCGACCCCTCCTGTAAACACAAGCCATGGACTCCCCGGGCGTATGCCAAGAGGAGGGAAGACACACAAGACTCTCCAAGCACCGGTCAGTTTGACAAACGTAAAGTCAGAGGATAGCTCAAAGCGACTACATTGTCCGATGTCACTATGCGATTACAGATAAGAGGCTAGGAAGAGAGGAGAGGCTGAGATTGCATACTTCATCATGTAGTAGATATGTCATAGATAAGCTATAGTTTGACCGCATGAAGTCCGAGATCCACATGGGAGACACGGCATTTTTAGGCCCAGTCTTGTTCGAGCAAGAAAGCCACTTGCTTGCAATCATTTTTATTTTGTTTTGACTTTTTGGTTTCAATTTGAGTTAAGTTTTTATTTGTTTTTAAAGTGAGTTTGCTAGTTTAGTTTTTTTGATTTGTTTTAGTATTTGTTTTTTATTGTTAAATGGGTTATTTATTTGGGTCGATAATTTCGTATCCACCCAAAATACTAGGCTTATATGAAATATTGACAAAGATGAAAACTCATAAGATGGTACCATTTATGTGTCTCAGAGGAGGGCTGTGAAGAGTTCAGAAACCTGCCTACCAGTGAAATAATCAGCAGGCAGGTTTGGTCATTTCAAACAAGATTTCAACTTCTTTTTTTTTTCTTTCTGTATTTCTTTTTTTTTTTATTACTGGGTTAGGGCACGGCCACACCGCACTTTTATTTTACCTCTGGGGCGGAATCTGCAAATGCTTTGTCAATGCAAATGCGTGGATTCATGGTCTTGCGCATTTTTTCCAAGAATCCACGCATTTGCATTGACAAAGCATTGGCAGATTCCGCCAAAGAGGTAAAATAAAAGTGCGGTGTGGCCGTGCCCTTACAGTGGGTTCCATTTCTGCATGCATATTCTCTAGGAAAAAGGCTGTTGTTTCTATTGGCTTGAAATCCCCTTTGATGATGTAATTGGTACGCAGGTTTCTGAACTGTCCATAGCCCACCATTGAGACACAGAGTGAGTAAGTGGAAGCTGTGCCATCTTATAATGAGCATTAGTAAGGACCAAGGACCAATTATATAAAGATTTAACTATAATAACTGTTGCTCTCACCGTAGTATGTTAGGAACGGATATCACTCTGTCAGTTCAAGATATCTTTCTTTTCTTATTAGAACTCTTTTTTTCAAATCCCCTCCATTTTCATTGGATTGGGGAGGGGATTTGAACCAATAGTAAAGTACATAACCTCACTGAAATAACCTGGAGCCCATCTTATCAGACTTGTACCTTGAGTGTTTGATTGCCATATTTTGTGACCTGCATGTAGTAGGGAGGGGATACAGAATTGTGTTTCTGTTTCATTGTTCTTGATAGGATGATAGTATCAGACCTTACATCAAACGTTACAAGCCTTCTGTTCTCTCCCCTGCTTTCACTCTCATTCACAGTTAAGAAACCACGGTATTGTGAGCCACATGACGGCGGTGGTCCCCTGAGGGGAGCTGAAAGTGACTCGGCTGGCGAAAGGACAGAAAGTTACGCAGCCTCAGCAGCTGAGCCCAGAGCCCTTAGTGTTACCACCAATCCCACTCCAGAACCTCCAAGGCTAGCGTGTTCAGACCAGGACCAGCCCCTCTCTTTCGACCGTACCCGGCTGGCGGTGGCAGTGGCTGGGTTTAGAGGAGCGGTAGCTCAGCCAGGTTTGTCTCACACACACAGTCTAGTCAGGACGTTGCAGTATGGCCTGCCAAACCTCTATAATCCCACTCTGGGACAAGCTATTTGTAATCAGAGCAGAGACATTTTTGAAGAGGCTGAGGAGAGGACAGCAATTCAGGACATTTGTGGACAGAAAGGCGAAGTCAAAGAGCAGAATCCAGGGTCTGACTCTACAACAGGGAGGACCACAAAATCCTGCATCACTGGGATGATGGAAGCAGGGAATGTACTTGGACTAGGCTGTTATTCTTCTTCAGATGAAGACTCTGATACGTGACACCTGTAGATTACAATGTCACCTAGTATGTCAGGTGTATGATTTCGTACATGTGGCTAAGATGACATGCATTTTTCGGGCAACTCACGATACTTTGTCGAACCTTATAGGTATTCTGCTGTAAATGTCAATGTAGGAGGTAATTATTTAAAAGATTGCAGTATGTAATCAGATCTGTGACAATACAAGAATGACTAGGCATGTGGAAAAGGATTAGCCTTGAAAAATGTCTTGAGTGGAGAAATGGTCTTTCTCATGAAGTCATTCTGTTGCGCTTGTACTGTGCAATCAGTCATCAAGACCACACTTGCAGGCTGAAGACTAAATACTTGCTGACTAAAAGTGAGTCACTGGTTAGACTTACTGCATGCAGTGATAGCTGTGCACGGCCTGGTTAGACCCCAAACCCCTCCCTCATATCCCCCATCTGACTTGCAGCTTCGAGGGCTGCTTTCAACATGATGCTTCTGGGAAACCGGTGTGTCGACTTGTTGAAAGCAGGAACTTCACATAGCTTATGGTTCCCTCTGACGTAGCATACTGTATAGACAGAGGTCTACATCGTTTCTGTCGGGTGGAAACCTCATATGTCCAAAACTGTTACTTTTCTGAATTAAAATTCTAAAATAGCAGATCTACAACCTCATAATGCGTGGCATCACAACACGTTTAGAGCTTGTAGATCGGCTATTTTTGCTACTTTTGCATTACAGAGTATATAGAGCATTAAGTTACGAAAAAAACTTAAAATATGGAGATAAGAGGTTTCTTCCCTAACAGCAACGACATGCACAATGCACCAAGGGGGTTCCCTTTATAGGTTTCCATGTCCCTGTAGAGACCCGGAGAAATGAAAGTCATTCACCTGACACAGTTGACAGCACATGTGTTACACATAGTTTGTACCAGAGAAATGTTGTCAGTTGGACACAAAGAAAGATGATGTAATTTGTGTTGCGACTTGCGAGTTTGGTTTTCTGAATAAACTTGAGCTTGACATTACGGTGCATACTGCATACAGCCCTATTGGCTATACATAACAATCTTTATCAGTAGCATTTTGCAGATTCGTCGATAACCTATTATTTCCATGGTCATATTGACCGATATCGATTCCAATATTGTGGTTTCCACCAACCGTGATGCTGGGTGCAGATACAGATTTACAGATCTAAATGATGAGGCTGATTTTAACATGCTAATTTCAGGCCTTATTCTTTATTTACTCTTTTAAACTGCAAACATGAAAGCCTGCATAAATAAGAATTTCACCTCACTTTTACCTGTAATTGTGTTGTGGCATTAAAGTTGATTGATGAGATTTGGGGGGGGGGATACTTAATTATACCTGATTTATTAGGCCAAACTATTAGAGCTCTACGGACACGTGGAGGAACGTTATATTTTTGGATGTCGGATATTAAGGTGACATATGGTAAACGGTTGTCTTATATAAAGACGGTTGTCTCCTATAAAAGAAGAATAAACGCCTGCACACTGTAGGGCTCCAATATAACAGATGCTTTATTGCACAAACACAGTAGTAGTTCAGTTTGTGCAATAAATCATCTGTTATATCGGAGGGAGCCCTACAGTGTGCAGGCGTTTATTTTTCCTGCACTGATATTCGCTCAGCACCTGCCCACTTTTGGGTTTGGGATGTTTGTCCTTCCTCCTCCTCTTTTTCAAATGGTTGTCTTGCTCCCTCTTTTACTGAAGCTGAACAGTCTTTGTACTGATATAATGACCGCTACGAAATTCATCCCTATAAATGAGGTATTTCACAATTTTATTTCAGACATGAATCACAAAATGGAAGATGGTGTTTTTGATTTACAAAAAAACAAAAAACCTGTTTGGCCTGTAAAGGTGAAAAGAGTTTTAAATGTCCAAATAAAGATGGATTCTGCAGAACATTTTGCGTAATGGTAATTAATGGTGTTGGAACAACAGATGTTCAGGAGGCAGAGAAACACACCATTACTTCGCCCACTCACCAATCTACCTGAACTACAGAGAAACCCCTTATTCGCTCTCGTACTTCGTACTCAAGCTCATACCAGTGTTCCTGCATCATGATTTCAGTCGAACTTTTCGCTTCTGACGACGACACCCTCATCATCCCGAGGAGCCCGACGCCCATCAACAGGGTAAGTCCGCCCTCCGTGATCCCACCCAGTCAGTCCATCATCCTGTCCGGTCAACCCCAAATAATGGTAATTATATTCATTCCATTCAATGTAGCTCTCTTGTACAGTTTACCAGCAGTGTAAACTGGACAAGTATAAATTATACCAGGGTTTACCAAACTTTTCCATGTCAAGAACCCCCCAAATAGCCACAGCTGTGGGCTATGGCCCCCCTGTTGGGAGATGCGACACAACTACACTCTAGCAGGCACTAACTCCGCTGCCTCCCTCCTATCCAGCTCCAGGGTCTTGAGCTCTGCAGTGATGCTAGCTCTGTTGTCAAGCCACAGTGTGCCTGACACTGCAAAACCATCCAGTGTCGGGCATCATAGCAGTATTGTTCCTCATCCTTCCATATCTGACCTTGACCTCTCGGACCTTCCAGACAAGTGCCCTCCGGACCTTCAGATCATGTTTGGCTGAGACAGTCCAGGCACCGAGATATTTGAAGTCCTCGACTACCTCGAGCACCATCTCACTGACGGTAGCAATTGTTCTGTCCTCTCTGTTGAATTACTTTTGTCTTCTTGGCATTAAGCTTTTACTCCATTTCTACAGCCAGTAGTAGTTCCTTTCTCTGCTGACTACGGCAATGTCGTGCATAGTCGAGGTCGTCATCATAATGGGATGTACTCGCTGGTCTTACTTGGGACCAGCCTGAAACCTAGTGTCTCCTCCCTGCCACTGATTCCAAGTCGGTCCATTCGCACAATAAACATCAACAGGGTATCACCTTGTAGGACGTCAGCGAGTATCTCAAACTCTTTAGTCAGAACTTTGGCTCGTGTCTGACTATAGTTTGCCACTTTTCGGGAACACCATAGGCCCAGAGAATGTTGAGTTTCCCACTGTGTATGGTGTCAAAATCTTTTTGGAAATCAATGAAAGTGATCACCGCTGATAGATTATTCTCCCTGACGCCTTCCAGGAGCCATTATCTACCCGACTGTTGTGCGCTCAGAGCGAAAGCCATTCTGTGAACTTCTCAGCAGAGAGTCTAAAGGCCAGTCCACATCAATGCAACTCCTTGCAACAAAACCGTTTTAAGGCCATTCCACACTAATGGAACTACTTGCAACTGCCATTTGGGGATTATGGTTGCAAGGAGTTGCAGTTGCAAGGTGTTGCAGTTCCAAGGAGTTGCATTGGTGTGTAGCTACTGGCCTTAAGATGAAAACTGAAAATAAGTTAATCTATAAGCTCACAACGTGTCACATCACTACGTGCTGGGAGCATGCAGATAGGCTATTTTCTAAAATGCTTAGCAAAGTTGTTAAACTGCCACAATAATCTTATTACTTGAATTTGAATTGAATTTTATTTTAATGTATATATAATTTACTATAATTTCTCTCCAATTTCCTCTTTCCAATTGGCCCCCGTAGCGGTCCCCACTTTGAAAACCTGTGGACAACTACTTTATGTACTAAAGTATAGCTTTGCCCTACGACGGGGGAGTTAAGCCTTCTACGTTTCCATCTTAGTATGGTGCCCTTTCTGTGGAAAAAAAACATCTAAGCCTGCTAACCAATGGCTATAGTTTGTCAGTCCTGATTCTGGCAGTTTTGTGTCAGTTGTATCAGTCTTATGGAAACTGCCATATTAGTGCCATAACCGCAGTGAAAATAATTAAATAACACACTACCCTGGGAGACACAAGACCCTAAAGGTGGTAGAGAAACCACAGTGTTGGAAACCTACGTTAAATTGAGTGCAGATTGCAGTGGTGGGGTGGGGAGGGGTGTTCAGCTTTCCTGTAAGTCGAGACCAGACAGCTCCGATGCATTGGTTGTGGTGCTAATTGTCGCCTCAATCTCTCTCTCCCTCCCTGCAGCTCGCTCTGTCTCTCTACCTCACTGCTCTCAGGTCTCACGCTGCCAGCATGAAAGCAGACACAACCATGTTTCTTTTTCATGTGGCAGTGTTGTACTCCCACCAAGTTACAATCTGTGTGCTTGTGAAACTGCTATATCAATGTTTACTAACAATCTTTCTCTGCATGATTTAGAAAAGTAAACATTATCCTTGGACTGACTGGTGAATCAACACTACTCAAACATGGTTTTAACTGATGAATTATTTAAAAAAAATATATATATATATAAAGCAGTATTATCTACATTTAATGCAAATAGTTTTATTGCAAAATGTGGGTAATATTGAGCCCAATTTATTTCTGTGTTGCTTGCTGAAAATAAATTTAATTTAGGCTTAAAGATGCGTAGCTTTTCAGTGGAACAGAAGCCACAGAAAACCCTAAATGTCATCCTCTGGTGAATTCTGGGGCAAGAGGAAATCTCTCAGCCTTTGCATTTGGGCCATGATGTATTCATCGGGTGAGGGTATTCACTTATTCTCATTGTTGCCTTACAGGGAAATTGTAAAAAGTTGTGGTTACCCTAGTCTGCATGTGTTTCATAAGATGTTGGGTCATCTAAACCCCATGCTTCCTTTCATGTCTTCTTTCTTTTTTGAGTTACTTTTTACTGTCTGTCTGCACTCTGTGGGGACAAAATTGATAAATGGCCAAAGACAAAGTTACAGAAATTATTGAAAAAGGAATTGTGTGTGTGTGTGTGTGTGTGTGTGTGTGTGTGTGTGTGTGTGTGTGTGTGTGTGTGTGTGTGTGTGTGTGTGTGTGTGTGTGTGTGTGTGTGTGTGTGTGTGTGTGTGTGTGTGTGTGTGTGTGTGTGTGTGTGTGTGTGTGTGTGTGTGTGTGCGTGCATGTGCATGAAAGTGATTAATGGATGGAGTGAGTGACAAGTAATGTGCAGCCAGTAATGTCTCACATAAGTCCATATACGTGTGTGGGTGGAGGTTGTGGGTTTTAGAGGGCCTGACGCCTGAAGGCGTCACATTAGACACGGTTGCTCAGACAGAAACATACATGCGCGCCTTCAGCATAAAGAGGCAACACACCGCCTTGGGCACACAGAGACAATACACACACTCTCTCTCTTTGTTGCACCTAGATTTGCACCATGAGCCATGATCAGAGGTATCCGTTCCCACAGGTCTTTCTGGTGGACAATGGTGGAGACCCACAGCACTCTCTCCAGCCTCCAGGCCTGATACCCTGCTGGTCCTTTCCTCCTGCCCAGGAGAGAGCAAAGAGCCGGGGGAAGAGACAGAGCTGCATGGGGGTCAGTCCTGGCCTATTGGTGGTTCTGCTGTTCCTTCTACTGCTTGTGTTTGCAGCCATGGGGCTTGGAGCTCACCAGATCTACAAGTTACAGCGAGAACTGGTTAATATAAGAAAGGTAAGGTGCTATGGGAGAGATTGGCTGGTATTGTAGATGCAATATGAGAATGGATTGAAGATTGTAAAGAGCCTTTAACGAAACTAACGTGATTTCCACATTATGTTGGACTGAATGATTTTGTTTTGGGAACAGGCACTGTATATAAATTATAAACTACATTTATTTTTATATATATATATATATATATATATATATATGTGTGTGTGTGTGTGTGTGTGTGTGTGTGTGTGTGTGTGTGTGTGTGTGTGTGTGTGTGTGTGTGTGTGTGTGTGTGTGTGTGTGTGTGTGTGTGTGTGTGTGTGTGTGTGTGTGTGTGTGTGTGTGTGTGTGTGTATATATACATACATACATACATACATACACATATATATATATATATATATATATATATATATACATATAAATAAATAAAGGAGTAGAACTCAATGTGATTGTAAGAAGTGGTTTGGCAATCTTTGTGAAAAAGATTACACAGTTAAAGATCCCCAAAACATTGCTCTACTATGTAATATAATGAAGAATGCTATTTGAGATGTTTCAATGGGCACAGAAATGCAACAAAGATCAATCGCAGGTATGGCATCTCTGACCACTGGAAAGTGAGTGGGAAACTGTAGGTGTTGCGTAGTTAAAGTTGATAGTGGAAATACATAATTCTGGAAAACATGCAAACCAGAGTCAAATCATTAGAATCAATATTCATGATGTGTTTTAAACTTCACCAGAAGCTTCACCTCACCTCTGCTCTGACATTTAAAAGTGTACGCTAAGCAGAAGCCTTTCTTTTGTGGTCACCGGTCCACTGAGACAGGATATCCTCAAACATTAAACTCAACCATTGAACTCAGTCAGCCAGTCCTTTCTTTTCCTTTTTTTTCTCAGACAGATGTTGCTTTATGGTTTTTGCTACTGTTCAATTGAAAAGTGCTCTAAATCATACATGAGAGGGTGATCAAATTGGAATAAATGGCTTTCCATGTCACACAATAAATAATGTGTTTTTGTTTTTCATGTGAAGTGGTATTGAGATATCTCCTTTTCATTCATCTGGCAGGAAATTGACACAGAGAAAGAATTTCTTACACCCTTGAAGCAAGTTGGTAATGGTAAGTGTTACCACATTAACTAAGAGTGTCACTATTAGAAAAGGAATAGTGTTTTAACATCAAGGTGGGAAATCGGAAGATAATTGCTGATGTTGTGTTCTCCAATACCTGTTTTAGGTTTCCAAGAACCTGAGCTGCATGGAGAAAATACAGACAGTAGAGCCGCAGCACATGTTATAGGTAAGCAGGAACCTTCCTATTCCTGTCCTACTATCATCCAGTGGTGGAAAAAGTACTAAGATTTTGTACTTAAGTAAAAGTATCAATACTGTAATGTAGAAATACTCCATTACAAGTAAAAGTCCGGAATTAAAAGTTTACTTGAGTAAAAGTACAAAAGTATTGGGATCAAAATATACTTAAAGTACCGAAAGTAGAAGTACTCATTAGGGCGCGGTCCCACCGCACTTTTATTTGACCTCTGGGGCGGAATCTGCCAATGCTTTGTCAATGCAAATGCGTGGATTCTTGGAAAGAATGCGCAAGACCATGAATCCACGCATTTGCATTGACAAAGCATTGGCAGATTCCGCCCCAGAGGTCAAATAAAAGTGAAAGAAAAACAGCTGATCTACAAACTCCCAACGCATCGCAATGCGACGCGTTGTGAGTTTGTAGATCAGCTATTTTCAAATAGCCAAAATATATATAGCGCTTAAGAGGTTAATCTATGTTTGATAATCTAAATCTACAAAGTAACTAGAAACTAAAGTTTTCATATAATTGTAGTGGAGTAAAAGTACAATATTTGTCTCTGAGATGTAGTGGAGTAGAAGTAAAAGTACTGAAAATTGGAAATACTCCAGTAAAGTAAAGATACCTCAACATTTTACTTAAGTACAGTACTTGAGTAAATGTACTCAGTTACTTTCCACCAGTGTCATCTCTTCACCTGTCATCTTGTATCCCCCCTCCTCCTGCTCTTTCTCTCCTCTGGGTTCTAATATCTAACATGTCATCTTCCCATGCCTCTTACAGGGCGGATTGAAAAAGATGTGTCCCAGAAGACATTGCGATGGGAGCCAAAGGCAGGCCGTGCGTTCACAGAGGGGGGCGTAGCGTACCGTATCGAGGACGGGGGTCTGCTGGTCAACCACACTGGTCTCTACCACATCTACTCGCGCGTGGAGCTGCTCTTCAAGAACTGCGCCCCCACAGACTCATACGCTCACACTGTGTTTGTGAGGAGAGCGGGACAGAATTCGCCTCTGACACTGATGGAGGCCCACAGAGCCGGTTTCTGCAGCCAGAGGCAGAGCAACGTCTGGACTTCAGAGAGTTATCTGGCCTCCGCCCTGCACCTAGAGAAACAGGACAGGGTGTTTGTGAATGTGTCTCATCCCTCGTATCTCAGCCATCAGCATCATGCCAATTTCTTTGGCCTCTACAAGATCTAAGAATCTAAAGAAAAACCTGAGGAGGGGGGACTGCTGGTTTTCCGTCTCACCAGAAGTTGCTGCATTCACCTGCCATCCTTTTGCTTCTTGCTGTGCAATGCTTAATTTATGCTCCGCCGTACACCGGTGTCACACACATCCGCAACACATGGTGAGCTTGTAGATCAGCTGTTTTCGCAGTGTGACACCGCTGTACGATGAAGTATAAATCGGGCTTAATGATGGCAGGTGAATGAACCCAACAGCACGGAAGGATATAACTGTGCACAGCAGAGTGTTAATACATGTCTGAGAGTAAAACAAACCTGTAAAGAACCTTTTTCCCCCCAATCATTTTAAATGACTTAATGAGAGAGTGCAGTACATCATATCAGTTGTGCACAATTGATTTTGCTGACTGACCGCAGTTATATTTGTAGCAAGGTAGCTGAAGTTAAGTGTTAAAAACTGAAAGAAAAAGCATGTTCACATATTTTTTATACAGTTTTAGTGGTGGTGAAAAGAATGGTTGCTTCTCCAAGACGTGCATTAGCATGGCAGAGACAGTTACTGTTCAGTTGTGGATGTTGTGAGAGATTCCATGTAACACTAAGGTGATAGTTGTTAAGGAAAACATTTCTCTTATAGATATTTATTGTTATGTGAATCTGACACTGGATGTCAGGTCTGAATGTACAGTATGGTAATTAAAGACAGTGGATTGTTCTTATATCTTGGAATCATTTGAAAATTAACTTATTAAAATATATATTTTTCATTTAAATCTGGATGGTTTCGGCTCTCAATCATAACAAGCCCACATATCAAGGGCACTCATGACTGCTGGAAAATATGCAAATATATAGAGATCAACTCAATCATCTTCCTGACTAGGAAGATGTATTTGTTTAGTTGAATGTATTATTATCCTTAATATGAACATGAATACAGTGTTATTACTCTGGGTTCTCACATTGCAGCAGAGTTTTGAGACCACCACTTTCTTTTTAAAATCTATGATAGTAGATACATTCTGCACAGTGCACTCACATGCACGCACACACGCACGCGCGCACGTGTGCGCGCGCGCACACACACACACACACACACACACACACACACACACACACACACACACACACACACACACACACACACACACACACACACACACACACAGAATGTGTGAACATGTTCACATATGCATGCTGGGCACAGAGAGGGGGGCCATGCGTCACTAGAGAGACCTCAATCTACCGAGGTACCGGTGTTCTTTTCTATCTACGTTTCCTTCCTGTGTGGCTATTACAGTGGTCTCTGCTTGTACGTTTCAATTTATGTTGAAGCTGACAGACGTTAAAAGCTCTGTTTCCGTCTATGCACATTTGCTAACTACTTCATCTTCACTGCACAAGAGGCTGTATTCTTCATAATAACAGCCAAATGACTGGTTTATGGCTCGTGAGGCTGGCTTTCCCAGCCTTTGATGAAAGACTGAATGATGATGATGATGATGATGATAATGGTGGTGATGAATGAATGAATGAAGGGAAAGCTTTCCTTGCAGCTGGGTTAACTGACTACATGCCTCCCTCTCAAAGAGAAACCAGGGTCTTTGCATTTTAGTCATTCACAACCACAAACACAAGATATTCAGGTGTAGGCTGCTATGGTACTGTATGAGAAATGGCCTGACTAAAAACACAAAAATGTCTGAATAACCAGTGGAAGGAGAATAAAGAAGGCATTCTCAAATTAGTGCTCGGTTTTGTTTCGGTTGCTGATCAGGCTGCAGGACAATTATCATGGTACACAATTGATGCTTAATTTCCAAATCCTTTTTGACAAAAACTAAAATGTCTATTTTATTTGTGCCACAATTAATGGAGTGACACCCACTGACTGAAATCAATGTAACAATTCAGTGTTGTGGGGAAGGTTTTCCTTTTAGAGATGAAAAAGTAATTGCATTCAAAATTATGCCTTTTTGGCATCAAACACAGGTGCATGGCAGTATAGGCAGAACATTGATTGATTGATTGAATACTTCATTAGACAGAACAGTCAGACATTTGAGCTAAAAGGATAACACAAAAAAGACCCGGCTTGTTTCCATTGTTGAACAATGGTTGAATGGAATAGTAATTACTGCATGTTCAAGAAGAAATTATTATTGTAATAAATGACATTAGGGTAAACCATTTAAAAAAATATATAATAATAACTTCAATTCTATGTTATTTGAATTAGAAAATGTAGAAACAACAAGCAAACAACAAGAGATGATGACAGGTTGTGTACCAAAAAGGAACCAATGACACTATGACTAAGTGTGAAAATTAACTTCTAAATCAGTATAATAGCAACAGTCTTTAACGGTAATCACACATGTGTTTGTTCCACTGGTATACCTTAAAAGGCCATGGTATCAGCTGATACCACTCAACTCTGTAAACCGTTAACTAGGTCAACAGCCACCAGCTGGGTATGACTTGTTGGTCAAACCACAATTTTGGTGAAGAGCGAGGCAACTTGCAGGGTTTATAACCACTTCAACACCAGTGTCCCGATTCTGGGGTGAACATTTGGCCAAAAATTGCTGATCTACAAGTTCGCTATGTGTTGCCTTGCGCCACGTTGTGAGCTTGTAGATCAGCTATTTTAGGTGAAGAGATTTGGTGTAGAGGGAAGAGGATCTAGTATAGAGCCCCATGAGCCCTGGTCAATATGTATATATATATATATATTTGTTTTTTTACTCACACGTAAGGGCATCGAATGAAATGCAAAAACAAGGAGACTTTTAAAGTAGCCAAGAACAATAAATAGATGAATACAGGGAGTAAAAACTTAGTTCATTTTGGGGGCTTTTCTTGATTTAACCCACCAGGAATGGAAATGTGTATGCTTTCCAAATAAGACATTTCGCCAGCCCCAGAAGAGTCACAAAAGGCAACAGAAAGTGATATTTAGGAAGAGAAATAGTCTCAGGGAGAAGAGAACGCCAAGAGAGAAACAATTGGGGAGGGATAGACACCTAGTAGTAGCCTACATCCGAAATAGTGTCATATGGACGACCAATATGATTGTCAACACAGAGTAGCTCGAGCCTGGTGACCACTTTCGCATGTCGGGTCAACATCTGCATACATCCTGGATAACCTATAGACTTGGTTTAATACACATGGTGAAAAATGTACATTGCAGCACTATTATATTGAGGAAGTATGAATACGCTCCATTATAGCTTCCAAGGTTACATCAGATGTATCCTCCAGATATGTATAGGTAAATGGAGGTCAAATAGTGTAGAGATCTTTCCTTTAAGTATAGGACCTGAACTATATAGGGTTTATGTGGTTAAAACATACATTGTGTTTTGAGGGCAATATCATATATATTCTTTCATTATTTACTGTATAGAGTTTTTTTCATTTTATATTTTTTTCATTTAGGCAACCCGCGGCTCTGGAGCCGCTTGCGGCTCTTTAACTCCTCCCTAGTGGCGCCATAGAGGTATGAGTGGCTCCCTGAAGCTTTACACATTAAATAAAGTAATAATAATATTTATGTAATTTTATTTTTCACATTTTAATTTTAATTTATGGTTGCTGTATGAGGCCAAACGTGACACAAATATTCTTACGTTTTCCAATGTTGTAAAAATGTGTAGAATAAATATTAAGTTTCAACAACTCTGTCAACTAAGAATTACATCATAGCCTGCGACACACGTGTCGGCAGGGCGCCAGCCAGCCATGTAAACAAACCGGTGGGTGTGTGTGTGGTTCAGCTGTGTGGTTCACTGCTACGCTATGGATTCTAAAAGGCAAAAAATTAAAGATAGCTGCGGAAAACAGAGGATTTAACAGTTCGTGGACAGAGGCATTTGCTTTCATTGCCACTTCAGATGGATTTCCTGAATGTTTGCTCTGCAATGAAAAGTTATCGAGTAAGTCCTGTGGTGCGCGCTGATCCTGCTCAGTGTTGCCAGGTATGATTATTATAAGAGAATGTAGGCTTGTTTTCCTGTAAAGTCGCTTGTAAATATTCAGGCGCTGGTTCGTTTTCCTTTTGGCTTGTTTCTGAAATGTAGTTGCTTATTTGGGCTTGCTTTCAAGATTATTTTTGAAAATAGCTGATTTAATAGAGCTCAAGTGGAAGTGGTGAAACTGGTCGCTTCTTTTGGGCTTGTTTTCATAGACCTCGTCGCTTGTTTCTTTCACAGAATCTGGCAACATTGATCCTGCTGCGGGGAATATTTTGACAACATTAAAATGAATGCTCATTTACTATTTGTAAGTAACTAGTAATTTTATAGGCTAATATACACTTTATAGGGCTAATATGCCCGTGTTGCCTTAATTATAAGGCTTAGATATTGTTTGTGGCTCCAGACATATTGTGTATGATTTTTTTTGTTGTCCAAAATGGCTCTTTAAACATCTAGGGTTGCCGCCCCCTGGTGATCAAAATAGAATTGTATTATATTCAAATAAATGCTGGATTACCGCTTTAATACAACTCAACACTTAAAAAAGATTCAAGCAATGTGCTTTCTCTCTCTTACATTAAAAAATGATTTACCAATGCAGCATTGCAATACTGCAGTACCTGGCTGAGAAGTACAAGACCCCTGACTTCTGGTACCCAGCTGACCTGCAGAAGAGGGCCCGTGTGTCATGTCTTGGCAGCACATGGCCATGCGATGGAATGGCTCCAAGATGTTCTGGTTGTTCAAGGTGGGTTCACACATCGCCAGTGGTGGAAAAAGTACTCAAATGTTTTACATAAGTAAAAGTATCAATACTGCTATGTAGAAGTACTCTGTTACAAGTAAATGTCCGGAATTCTACATTTACTTGAGTAAAAGCACAAACGTATTGGTATCAAAATGTACTTAAAGTACCAAAAGTAAAAGTACTAAAATGTTTGAAAATAGCAGATCTACAAGCTCACAACGCGTCGCGATGCAACACGTTGTGAGCTTGTAGATCGGCTATTTTCAAATAGCCTAGGTATAAAATAGGACTAAAGTGGTTATATATTGTATGTTTTATAATGTAATAATTTATATATGCAAAGTAACTAGCAACTAAAGTTTAGTAAAAGTACAATATTTGCCTCTGAGATGTAGTGGAGTAGAAGTAAAAGTACTGACTTTACTTTTATGTCTGTTGATCCTTGATCAGTTCACAGATTTTTAAAGGCAAACAGATTTTCAACCTAAATCCCATTGTTCTGATGTGGAGATCATAGTATGGCAAAACATACCCTATGTTTTCTGTGTATTTCTTTTAGTTTAGCAAAACAAAAAAAATATTTTAGTGTTTACCATTACTTAGAAATATAAGTCACTTGGTTGCTATAGCCACAAATTAGGCCCAATCTTTATATTGCATTTCCAGATGTTATTTTCAGATAGTTTTCAAGGAAAGCACCTGACTCATGAAAAAATAAATAATAATAATAATAAACAACTAAAATACCTTTATTTTACACTCATGTAGTTTCACATTAGGAGTTTCACTGCTGAAGAGTCATTATAAATGTGTGTGGAGGTGTCAGATCTTTTGTTAATGCTGGGAGATAAGAGTTGCTAAAGGGGTATCCTTTTGTTTCACAGGTTTTGATTCCAAAGATTCTGGGCAAGGAGGTCCCCCAGGATCCAAGATGGACGAGGCCTTGGAGGATCTGAACGGCTCTCTCAAACTTCCTGAGACATGTGTGCTCCATAAGGTACACTAAATGTTTCCACTTTGAAGCGAGGGGAAAGTTATATTTTGTTGGTAAGTGTTAAATGGCTTCTGATAGTAATCTTTGTTAAAGAGTGTTAATTAAAAGGGGTCTCCCCGTCTCTCCAGCTCTTTAGAGACGGAAAATGTGTTTTCAGGTTAGGATAAGGGGGGGGGGGGGGGGGAGAAAGTACAAATAACTGAAACAGTATAAAATTCGAGGCTTTGTGCTGCAAAACGTGGATGCACCAGTATGTGAATGAAGGATTTGTACAGTAGTCTAGTCCAGGGGTCTTCAACAGGGGGTCCGGGACCCCTAGGGGGTCCTCAGAGTTACTACAGGGGGTCCCCCAAATCTTTGTGTGATATGATGATTTTTTTCACATTAACCACTTTGAACCCTAGTATCCCTTTTCTGAGGAGAACTTTAGCCAAAAATAGCAGATCTACAAGCTCACAACGCCTCGCAACGCGAGGCGTTGTGAGCTTGTAGATCGGCTATTTTTGGCAAAGAGTTACAGGGTGTGACGGAAAAAAGAGCAGCAAAAGTTTATCTGAAACACAATTTTATACAATATAGAGGGGGTCCCTGCTTCATCACTCTCTCAGCTAGGGGGTCCTTGGCCTGAAAACGTTGAAGACCTCTGGTCTAGTCTCTCATGCTCTCTGCATCCTTTATCCTAGTGCAACAGCACTGCCATCTAGTGATGGAATTGTTAAACTTCATAGCGCCTACTGTTAGCAGAAGGTCATCTTTCTTCCAAACAACATTTAGGTACTACCATTTAATAAATGGATATAGAAAATACATGTAGAATTAAGGAAAGGGAAGACTGCAAACTTTCTATCTTCCTCAAATAATATATCAACATGTTAAAATGTATGTCAGGATGTGATGTCACCAGAGTTCAGTTGAAAGAGTCTTATAAGGTGTAAAAACGCCTGAGAATAATGAACCTATCAGATCACAGTGGATCAGTGGTAAATAAGCAACACGCACATTCCATCTACAGGCAATCAATATTTGCATAATGCTATTTTCAATCAATATGAGCAAGATGCACAATATAGAAACATAGAAAATACACTTTCGAAATGTATATAGAAAATACATTAGAAAAATGACAAATACCATCTACAGATCAATATTGATTCCTTTCAAGATGTTCCTTTTTGCCTCAACAGACCCTTTCCAGCTGTTTCTGGGTCTTCCTGGTTTTATTTTCCCCTGAGGGTTCCAGGTTAAGATTGATTTTGAAGCCTGTTTCACCGTGCATTGTATTGCATTGTAAATATTCTCACCTTTTGGGGAGAATATTTTGATTTGAATTAACAAACAGAGCAACTGTTGGAGATATCTCATCACTATTTTGGAGTTACATCATGGCATGTAACTACACCCACCACAACGTATGTTATGATATCAATATTTTGAGTTAAATGTGCCAGTTGCATGTCCGTTTGAAAAGTTTATCAATATTTGGAGTGAGAGGTTCGTAATGGGGCTAGTAACGTACGTTATATCTCAATGTTTTCGATTTACATCGGGGCAAGGTATTAACAACACAACCCACACTCTTTACCCAAGTGTAGACAGAGCTTGTTGACAGTGAAACTTCAGTTGTAATTCTAGTGTGACACACACTAGAATACACATACACACACTGTGTGTGTGTGTGTGTGTGTGTGTGTGTGTGTGTGTGTGTGTGTGTGTGTGTGTGTGTGTGTGTGTGTGTGTGTGTGTGTGTGTGTGTGTGTGTGTGTGTGTCATTCTGTCTGTGGACAGCTAATTTCCGGCACTGTTGGCTTGATCACAGCGAAACTGTGCACACACACTCCCTGGATGCCAATTCAGAACCTCTGCCACAAATGTTTCACATGGGCCTGTTATAGCGCCACCAGGAGGCCACTTTTTTGAAAACAAATTTTATCCAAACATCAAATCGGTACACAGTATCTCTATAGTCATTAAACCAAACGTTTCTTTCAGATTGTCCATATTCCATCCTGATCAGTGTTGGAAACTAACTAAAGTAATATATAACTTAAAGGGATTGTTGGCAACATTAAGCCTAAATTTGAAAAATATCTATATATATATATTTTGCATTTTTTCCCCTCTATCAGCCACTATATAATGATGCTGGGGTGTTTTCCTGCATTGAAACACAGTCCTCTTTCTGAAATCGTATTTTCCCTACTGTTTATGTTTGTAGCGGGCCGTAAATTAACGCACGCATGTGCGCATCCGTGCGCGTCCGTGTCCGTGTGAACTTTTTACTTTCGGTTTGAAAACGCTCTCAAACTTCGTTTTTGAGGCACATAATTTACTTTTCAGATAGCGTTTGGATAGAATTTAGTTGTTTAACTTCATATATGTGGTCAATTTGTCATGAAAGAGCCTATTTAAAAATAAAAATTCAGAGAACCGGCAGGGGCGGGCAGTTCCGCGAATTGTATCCGAATAAAGTAACCTATATTCGGCATGGCCCGTTTAGAAGTCCCCTTAACTCTATGGAAGTCCTCCCTACGTCACCCCCTGGTGGTCGGGGAAACGAACTGCTGGAGTTTTTTTCTTTGTTTATCTCTGAATCGCCTACAATCCCAAGTAATATTATTACTTTTTTCCAGTAACTTGTAATATAACTAATTACTTTCACGTTTTGAGTTATAAATATTACTTTTACTATTTTCCAAAAGTAAGTTATTACTATTTTCATGAGCCTTGGTGGTACTCTGGGCTTGAGTGTTTATTTGATCCTGTGTTTTTAACTGGTTGCTGCACTTTTGATTTCTTTGATATTTCAGCAGTCATACAGAATGATTGATTTTCTTTTTACTTGCATTTGCTCCTACATTCTGTCAGAAACCCACGATGATATGTGTTGCTATGGGAGCCTTTTTGTATTTTATTAGAATACATTTTGTTTACAAAGAAATATAGCACTTTATGAAGAGGTTTTGTTGTTTAACTGGTTGCTGCTGTATGCACACACTTTGGATTTCTTTATTATTTTCAGTTTGAATGTGTTTTGTGTCCTGACTGAGTCCTCTTGACTGATGCTTTCAGTTTTGATGGCCAGTCAGTCATATAGAAATGTTAGCGATCTTTACTGCATGTCTCTCCCCTTCTCTCTCCCTGACATAGTATAGACATAGTACCGGACCACTCAGCGCTTGAACCCCAAATTTCACTGTTCTGGGGGGAACGTTCACCAGAAATAGCTGATGACGCGTCAAAATGCGACGCATTGTGAGCTTGGAGATCAGCTATTTCTGACAAAGAGATTTGGTGTAAAAGTAAACAAGAGCAAACAAGTACAGTTGCAACTCAGGTCCGTTTCACTGTGTATATCGAGGGTTTAAGTGGTTAACCTGGTATTTTCCTGGTGTAATCACTGACAGGTTAGATCTGTCAGTGCCAGCAGTACTAGAGGTCCTGGTAGGATAGAAAGCCAGCAGTACTAGAGGTCCTGGTAGGATATAAAGCCAGCAGTACATGAGATCCTGGTAGGACATAAAACCAGCAGTATTAGAGGTCCTGGTACTAGGATATAAAACCAGCCGTACTAGAGGTCCTGGTAGGATATAAAGCCAGCAGTACTAGAGGTCCTGGTAGGATATAAAGCCAGCAGTACTAGAGGTCCTGGTAGGATATAAAGCCAGCCGTACTAGAGGTCCTGGTAGGATATAAAGCCAGCAGTACTAGAGGTCCTGGTAGGATATAAAGCCAGCAGTACTAGAGGTCCTGGTACTAGGATATAAAACCAGCCGTACTAGAGGTACTGTGTCAAAGAAACATTGCCAGGATAGTTAAACTAGCTGTCTTGGGAATTGAACTCGAGAGATTTCTGTTCTGGGCTGTCACCATAGAATCATTATCTAGCCATCAGCCCACAGTGGCCTTGTAAGCCATTTGTATTAATATGTTGTATTTTATAATGCAGTACCATTCAAACATACCATAATGTCGATATTGGGCAGAAACCAGCTATCTCCATATTTCAATTTTTCATAAATCAGTGCTATTGAACACCCTTTATGTCTGTGTGTGGGTTTTACAAATATTGAACCAATTTCTTTCCATCATTGATTAGAATGACAAAGTCAGACGGAAAAACGTGAATGGTCAAAAACCTCCTAACTCCACTTGAGCTGTATTTGTGTAAAGTGATGATAATATAAGGAAGGACACATTCAAGTATCTGACAATGACCATGCATAAAGTCACCACCAACTTTAATGAGGCAGTATTGTGTTGTTCTTAAAAGTTTTTTATTTATTTATTTTTTCATTTCCTGAAAAGTTAATATTTCTGACATTTTGGTTTCTGCCCAACAGCACAGATATACAGTACTCCTGTCAGGACTTGACTGTGACAAACATATTTCCCTGTGTGATTATGAATATGTAGGAAAGAAAACTGATTATTTGCATTGATAATTTATAATTTGCATATAAACGCAATGAGATTATTCTAATGATGCTTAATCTCAAAATATATTATTTTGTGGCAGTGTGAATACCAGACTGGTACATTTTTGTATTTAACTGAATACATTTTACAATTTGATTACAAATCATATTTATAGCCTTATACAGTTTCCATACTGTTAGCTGATACATAAAGATGTTCCCTTAATTGTGTCTTGTGTCTTTTTGTGATTACAGTTGGTTGATGACCCATAATTATTGTATTTTAGTCATTCTTGGTTATTACTCCATCAATCGTTCTGTTTTTGTTGCTTAATCATTTTAAATAACGGTCACCTTATTTTAACTGAAGCGTCTGTTGTTCCCTTCAGATTGTTGTGTTGACATCCGTCACATGTTAAATAAACAGCTTTTAAAAAGACGTTTTGTGTATGTGTGTTCCTTTTTGGACAGACTGACGAAAAAGACTAAAAACTGCTGTTTGGACGCCATCTAGTGTTCATCATTAGACACTACATCTGTCTGAGGATATGGGTGTAAAATGTATTTCAGATTTATATCATTTTTACACTAGGTTAGGGGTCTTCAACAGGCCTTTTGTAGTCAAATACATCAGTGTGTTTATGTAGTTGATCAATGTTTAATAATAATAATAACAGCTAATGTTCCTGCCTTGTTGACATAATTATTTTAGCCTGCTTTACATTATGTTCTTTATGGTAGTTAATATAAATCATATTGATTTAGAGGTAAAGGGGAGGGAGGGGAAGCATAATTTCTTAATTCATTTTCAGCAATCCCATCAGCGTCTTTTAGCGACGAGGTCTACCTCTTCTTGGACGTTGTATGGACGTCATATGGACGTGTTTTTGCAACGCAGCTGACTTTAATCAAAAACAGCTGATTCAGCAGAAATAGCAAAAAAAAAACAAGACTCTCCCCACCAAAATCGGCAAGACACACCATCTCCGGTTGACTTCCGTATATCTGCATAGTCTCGCGTCTCATGTAGCTATCTGCGTGAAGTGGGCGGACGCCTCTTTAGGAGACCGTAAGCAGGTTCACTTCACGCAGATAGTCACGCGAGACGCGAGACTATGCAGATACGGGAAGTCAACCGGAGATGGTGTGTATATATGTTTTAAAGCGAACATTTTTAACTCTGATCAGTGCTTCTGTTCCGGGGGGTCCCTGGAACATCATATTTTGAGATGGGGGTCCATCATTTTGGCGGTCCTTGACATGGAAAAGTTGGAGCACCACTGATATAGCAACATAAGTTTATTTTCAAAAAACTGTTTGTAGAATATATTCAAAGATTTGCACAAATGTTCATGATTTTTCAAAAAATAGCAGATCTACAAGCTCATAGCGCGGCACCGCTTGTAGATCTGCTATTTTTGAATAGCCCAAAGAAATCTAAAATTGACACAGATGCTTTCCCTGTCTTAAAGCAGTGTGGTCCCCAACCTTTTCTGCATCAGGGCCCACTTGACATTTTCAGAGCCTATACACACACAGTAAAATCCTCAGAGCATGCAAATACTCCATTTGTACAATCTCAGAGTTACACGTCCACAAAGGTCCATTTGGTCATCAGCAGTGTAAAATGTTGAGTAGCCTATACACGTATGTTTGTGTAATGACAATTGCAAAGTTTTTGCAAATTGAGTAAAATGCCGGTATTAGTCTTACAATTATGTGAATCATCTTAGTAAAGGCATGGAGACTGAAGAGGCCTTATAACTGTATGCAAACAAAGGGGGAAAAGTAATTACATTTGAAAGCTGAAAACCAGACTTAATAATGCTTGTCTTTTCTTAGCTTGTGGCTCCCTCTGTCACATATTCAATGAACTGCATTTGAAACACTACAGGTTCCTTTTCTCTGCTGCAACGTTTGCATGTCGTCTACTATTTTACTGCATCACAATATAGTCTGAAACTTACCCACTATACCCAGTGATTATCCACTTAGACCCTATACTGCATAATTCATTGACTGAGGCCCCCCAGGGATCTGTACACCCCCTCCTTTGTTTCCTCTACACCATATCTCTTCACCAAAAAGTACTGATCTAAGCTCACATAGTGTTGCAATGCCATGCTTTGTAGCTTGTATATTGGCTATTTTCACTGAATGTTCCTCTATTGTCGCCAACTTGTTGCCTAAAGGATACATTTAAAGATGCAAATATCAAAGTCACTCAAGAGTTGTCTGAGATATTGATATATATATACCCTTCTGCCTTCTTATCAGACATGAAAACATGAACTAAAATAGAATAGATAGGTGTTAACTGCAGACAGTTGCAGATTGAACAGATGCAAACTTGACATGTCTAGACACCTTCTAAGGAGGGAGACTGGGAGGAAATAGGAATAATTCTTCATGCGCGCGCGTGCACGCACGCACGCACGCACGCACGCACGCACGCACGCACGCACACACACACACACACACACACACACACACACACACACACACACACACACACACACAGTGGCCAAGCATATCAGTTATATGAAATGACGGATTCAGGTGATTCATCATAGGGGAAATATCAACAAATTACTCATGTGTTTGTTAAATCAGAAGTGGGTGAAAGTGAGAATTTGCACACACACACACACACACACACACACACACACACACACACACACACACTTTAACAGAAGCAGCATATCTTAGAAATGATAATAATAGCCATAGCCTACAAATAGAGTTAGGTCCTATGTGTTTTACATACAGTAGTGTTCTATGTGTTTTAGCCTTCAATGTTTTTCAGGACCCCTTAGCTGAGAGAGAGTGACGAAGCAGGGCCCCCAATGCACATATTTTATACTTCTGTTGGTAATCGCTCTTGTTTTGAGCGACCTGCAGTCACAGGTGTGTGACTGGCACCTGAGCATGAGTTTCTGTATGTGATTACCAACAGAAGCATATTGGGGGATTTCGGCAAATTTTGAGGGGGCGCTACCCACAGGTTTAGCTGTGTTGCTCGTTCCATGATTGCACCATCCTTACAGGTTATACCTGTAAGGATGGTTATACCTCGTTGTAAAGGTGACTAATGAACAATAAAAATGTTATTATTGAAGGGGAGAAATAATCGACCGAAGTTAAGTTGCCGAACTTTTTGTGAGGAGTTTATTATATCAAATTGTGGTCAAACATTATTTTGCCAAGTTAGTTGCTTTCCAGGCAACTTGATAAGAGGCTAACTCACCATATTTAACTGATTGTCTCATCAATGCCTTAAGAGATTCACCTCTTGGAAGCATTCCACTGGTTTTTCCACCTAAATGGATTTTCTGCCATTTAGAATTTTGTTTCAAAATACATTTTGCTACTACTCCTCCAGATTTTGTCCAAACCTCACACACATTGCTTTCTCTGGAGTCATTTGATAACATGTATCGTACAGATTTGTGATATTCCATAATCCATACCGATTGGCTATAGCCTAATTGGTTTGCAGAAGGGGCCTATTGTAACAAAATTGCCTGCATGTAAACAACCTCACGCTTTGGAAAGCGTGGATGAGCCTCCCATCAGGATACCAGTCACTTTGTTTGCTTATTGTGAACATGTATGTACAGTATTGTACCAAGGCACAGATCAACAAATTGGTCCAGGTCCACTGTTTTTTTTACAACAAGGGTTATTTTATTTCAGTCAGACAACTCTTGGATTAGATTTAGAATATATTTGTATTGAGCATAATTGAGCATAGATATATGAAGCATAGTTTGGCGTCAGGGCTCTGAATCTATTCATTCCCTGTAAGCGTGAACATTTTAATAAATGTCACATGCCAAATAGAATTTACAGGGAATGAATTAAGACCCCCGTGGGGATCTAGAAACAGAGCCTACAGGTGGATGCTGGGGAGGCGGTGGGATTAAGAATATTCATGGGCAGCAGCATACAGCGAGGTAAGCGACAGACAGCAGGTGATACGGCAGGAGACAGCGATGACAGCAGAGGAGCAACAGCAGCAGCAGCAAGACAGCGCAGCCAGAGATAGAAGCCAGAATGAACAGGTAGGCAGAGAAGTTTAAATAACCGCCCAGATCAGGAGAAGAGTGCATGTGTCACCTGATCAGGTTGGCGCTCTGCCTTGAGTTGCCTGCCTGAACTAGCTCCGCGAGCTGCGCATCATTAGTTTGTAATGAAAAGATGAGTGTTAAAAAAAAGTAATGTATTGCTTTCTATCGTTATTTAATGATTTAGTGATTTTTAACTCGGGAGCGGGGGCATTCGGTCCATTGGTAAATAATAATAATAATAATAATAATAATAATAATAATAATAATAATAATAATAATAAACTTTATTTGTATAGCACCTTTCATGACATGAAATGCAGCTCAAAGTGCTTTACAGAGCAAGGATACAATTACAGTTAGAACCAATTTAACAATAAAGCAAACAAAAATAAAATAAAATAAAATAAAAGCAGTAAAATGCAGTGGCCCTCGCCACTACACAACTACAACACAAATGGATATAACTTAAATGTAGTGGCCACTGTCCTCTACAACACAGCTAAAGAAATATCCACACTTCACACAATTGCCAATATTACATGTGTACCTTGTGTACCTTAGTAATATATCTTCACACAATTGTCAATATTACACCTTAGTAATATATTTTCACTTAGTAATATTACACCTTAGTAATATATTTTCACCATGTTTACCACGTGTGGACTAGCCCAGGGGATCTGCTAACTTATCACATCCAAACCACACACCGTACACCCCTGAGAATGATATCGGGGTTATACAAGATATATAGAATAAACATAGACAAAAGGATCTGCCCTGGAGGGTCCACAACGTGTCGACGTGCTAAAAATAAAATAAAATAAAATAAAAGCAGTAAAATGCAGTAAAATGCAGTGGCCCTCGCCACAACACAACTACAACACACACAATTGCCAATATTACATGTGTACCTTGTGTACCTTAGTAATATATCTTCACACAATTGTCAATATTACACCTTAGTAATATATTTTCACTTAGTAATATTACACCTTAGTAATATATTTTCACCATGTTTACCACGTGTGGACTAGCCCAGGGGATCTGCTAACTTATCACATCCAAACCACACACCGTACACCCCTGAGAATGATATCGGGGTTATACAAGATATATAGAATAAACATAGACAAAAGGATCTGCCCTGGAGGGTCCACCACGTGTCGACGTGCCCCAGAGGATAATTCACTAAATCCTCCGGATGGAGTTATCAGACTCTTGTCTTTTAACTACCGTGACTTTCTCTTCCACTCACACAAAACAAAAGCAAAGGCATAAAACAACATTAAAATAGGGAATACAGTGAGGAATTAAAAATCAACCAAAGAATCAGCTAAAAGCAAGAGTGAAGTAATAGGTCTTGAGCTGTGCTTTAAAGCTATCGACAGAGGCTGCCTGTCTTAAGTGTAGTGGGAGTTTATTCCACACTGTCGGTCCGTAAAAGCAGAATGCTGCTTCACCGTATTTTTTATATGTCATTGTAGGCACCTCGAGCAGGTCAGCACTTGAAGACCTGAGGGCCCGGTTTGGAACATATCTCTCTAGGCAGTCGGAGAGGTAGGAAGGTGCCAGACCATTTAGAGCTTTATAAACTATTAAAAGAATTTTAAAATCAATCCTAAAAACAACCGGGAGCCAGTGTAGTGAAGCTAGAACTGGAGTGATATGTTCTCTCATCCTGGTTTTAGTTAAAATTCTGGCTGCCGCATTTTGAACAAGTTGTAATCTGTCAGTTGTTTTCTTTGGCAGGCCAGAGTAGAGTGCGTTGCAGTAATCAAGCCGAGAGAAAACAAAAGCGTGGATCAGCGTTTTTGCATCGTCTAACGACAGATAATCTCTAATTCGTGCAATATTTCTAAGATGAAAGAAAGCAATCTTGGTGACATGATTAATGTGTGTATTGAAATTCAATTCAGAATCGATAATCACCCCCAGGTTCTTTACTGTGGTGTTACTTTCTACAGCCAGGTTACCAAGTCTACTTGTTATTGATTCTCTCTGCTCACTGGAGCCAATTATGAGAACTTCTGTTTTATCCTCATTTAGCTTAAGAAAGTTCTCACTCATCCAGCATTTTATACTGGACAGACAGGTCAGCAATGGGTCTAGAGCGCAGGGGTCGTCTGGAGCTACTGAAAGATACAGCTGGGTATCATCAGCATAGAAATGGAAGTTCACTCCGTGATCGGCGATGAGTTCTCCCAGCGGTAGTATATACAGGGAAAACAATAAGGGACCCAGAATTGAGCCCTGTGGAATACCAGAACAGATGTTGTGTTTGTCTGAGTCAAAGTTAGCTAGACTGACAAAATAGCTTCTGCCTGTTAGGTAAGAGTGAAACCAAGACAGGGCTGTGCCTGACAAACCAATCCAGTACTCCAAACGTTGTAGTAGAATTGTGTGATCAATCGTATCAAAAGCAGCGGTTAAGTCAAGGAGTAGGAGAACAGATACATTTTTGTCGTCAGCGGACACCCTAAGATCATTAATTACTTTTACAAGTGCTGTTTCTGTACTATGACCTTTCCTGAAGCCAGATTGGAATTTGTTATGAACCTTATTGTTCTGTAGGAACACATCCAGTTGATGAAAGATAGTTTTTTCTAAGACCTTGCCCAAAAATGGCAGATTTGAGATTGGTCTATAATTACCCAGCACCAATGGATCAAGGTTGTGTTTCTTGAGTAGCGGCCTGACTACAGCCGTTTTCAGTGAGTCTGGAAAGACGCCTGAAAGTAGAGAGCTGTTTACAATTCTTAGGATATCTCCAATAACACTGTCTAAAACCTCTTTGAGAAACGGGGTGGGTATTACATCCAGTGAGCAAGATGATGATGTCATCTGTGATATAGTTTTACGGAGTTCCTCTTCATTAATTGCGCAGAATGATATTAGGCTTCCTCTGGAGGGATCTACATTTTTGCACCATGCACCATTTGCCGCATTTGCAGTGCTAGCAGCAGCATTCATAATACCAGCTCGAATGCTAAAAATTTTGTTTTCAAAAAAGGATGCGAACTCATCACACTTAGCTTTAGAAGCAGGGAGCGACTCCTTGTAAGCCTGGGGGGGGTTTAAGAGATGTTCAATGGTAGAGAATAAGACTCTGGCATTTTGCTTGTTGTCATTGATAATGCGCGAGAAATATGCCTGCCTTGCCAAGCGCAGTGCTTTGTTATAGGCCACTGTTGACTTCTTAAAGATCTCTAGGTGGACAGTGAGTTTGTTTTTTCTCCAAATTCGCTCAGCTTTACGACATTCTTTCTTGAGTGAGCGCATGTGCTCATCAATCCAAGGTGTTACTCTAGAGTTAAGTTTCTTTTTAGTTTTCATAGGAGCCACTATGTCGAGAGCTGACTCTAATTTGAGATTAAGATGTTGAACCATATCATTCACTGAGGGAGCATCAAGTAGGGGGGGCACCTGCACACACGCCAGATGACGAGGAAACTCGTTTGCTGCAGATGAGATAAAAAAACGTTTTTTTATAGTATATTCTGTATTGTTTTTCCCTAGATCAGAGACAGTCATATTAAAACACAATAAATAGTGGTCTGTTAGTTCGGGCTTATCAATAATACTGTCAACAGTGATATTCAAACCTTTAGTGATCACCAAGTCCAGGGTATGGCCATGTTTATGTGTTGGCCCAACAACATGTTGAATAAAGTCAAAGTTGTGCAGTAACTGTAGGAAACCCATAGCCACAACATCCGAAACAATGTCAACATGTAGATTAGCATCTCCAGTAATCAGAGTTCTGTCATAATTAGTGGAACAGATAGATAAAAGTTCTGATATTTCTGTTAGAAATAAGGCTTTGCTGCACTTTGGAGGTCGATACATACTAATCATAAGCACAGAGGATTGACTCTCCAATATGGTGGCCTGGTATTCAAATGATTTAAAACTGCCGAGGTTTGGCAGAGGTTTGAATTTTAAAGTGTCAGAAAAGATATTCGCCAGACCACCTCCTCTTTTTCCCTCACGTCCTGAGTGAATGAAACTGTACTTTGGTGGGCATGCTGCAGCTAGGGGCACCGCTCCATCAGATCCAAGCCAAGTCTCTGTTAAAAAAATAATATCTAGTTTCTCTTTACAGATGATATCATTTACAGAGGAAGACTTGTCATTAAGTGACCTGATGTTAAATAGGGCCAGGTTTAGCTTCAGGCATTCAACTATCTGGCTGTTGCCTCTACAGGGAATGCGTGTTAAATTTGCTATATTTGCAGAGTGTTTAAAGTCACTCCTTGTCCCGGAGGCTCTATTTGTCATGAACGTGGCCTCCGATTTCCGTGAAACTTTGTACGCACATCCCCACTAGGCCAAGGAAGAAATGCCACCCTACATTTTTCAAATCAGCCTTATGGTGGCGCTGTAACAGGCAGATTCACGTTTTGGCCTAAGTTATAGGCCAAAACTAATAAAATAACCCTTGTTGTAAAAAAGCAAAGTTGTCCTTTAAAGGGTGGTCAGGAACGGTTGGCATCAGGTGTGAAAAAAGTACCGTCTCCGTCGTGCGTCACAGCGAGGCTCTGACGCATGCATGCTGCCTCCATCAGGGCAGATTCATCAGGGTGGGGAATAAAAACACATGTGTGGTTGAGGTAGAAACCAGTATGGGATTATTTAGAAACCACACAGATAAAGTCACCGATAAAATGTCCATAATAACTAAACTAAACTAAACTATTAAAATGTATTAAAGCTAGTAACTAAACCATACAAATAATCTGTGTAGGACCACACAAAAGGATACCAAGAAGCAGACATATAGACTATATACAGTGGTGGAAAGTAACTAAGTACATTTCCTTAAGTACTGTACTTAAGTACAATTTTGAGGTATTTGTACTTTACTTGAGTATTTCCAATTTCCAATACTTCTACTTCTACTCCACTACATCTCAGAGGCAAATATTGTACTTTTACTCCACTACAATTATTTGAAAACCTTAGTTACTAGTTACTTTGCAGGTATAGATTATTACATTATAAAACATACATTAACCACTTTAGCCCTATTTTATACCTAGGCTATTTGAAAATAGCCGATCTATAAGCTCACAACGCGTCGCATCGCGACGCGTTGTGAGCTTGTAGATCTGCTATTTTCAAACATTTAGTACTTTTACTTTTGGTACATTAAGTACATTTTGATGCCAATACTTTTGTGCTTTTACTCAAGTAATTTTTTAATTCGGGACTTATACTTGTAACAGAGTACTTCTACATTGCAGTATTGATACTTTTACTTAAGTAAAACATTTGAGTACTTTTTCCACCACTGACTATGTAAAACATCTTGTGGTCAGGTTTCTGCCAGATATCATGGAGTTAATAAAAGGTACTGTAGGTTACTTCTGCCTTTGGAATACAAACTGCATACTGCACTGGCAGGGTTATAATCAGGCCTTCTCTGTCTCTTTCCAACCTCCATTGAAGCAAATATAAATGTATGAATGAATGAGATGGTTAAGATGCCATTGCCTGTACTTTCAAAGTGCAGGGAAGAGGCAGAGAAAGTGAGCCTGCTTCCCAAAGGGAACAAACGCCCTGCAACTCCACTGCTGTGACATCTATAGACTGAAAGCAGAGAAAGACATGGCCTGTCAGAGTGCACTAGAAGGACAGCATGAGAATGTACAATTATTGTTCAGTGGTGGAAAAGGTACTCAAATATTTTACTTAAGTAAATGTATCAATACTGCAATGTAGAAATACTCTGTTACAAGTAAAAGCCCGGAATTGAAAATGCTATTTTTCAAATGGCCAAAATGTTTATTATGTTTTGTAATAATAATCAAAATCTACAATTCAACTATTAACTAAAGTTACAAAATAATTGTAGTGGGGTAAAAGTACAATATTTGCCTCTGAGATGTAGTGGAGTAGAAGTAAAAGTACTGAAAATTGGAAATACTCCAGTAAAGTAAAAGTACCTCAAAATTGTACTTGAGTAAATGTACTTAGTTACTTTACACCACTGGTAGATTTAGATGAGTTGATGTAGTTATGGACAACATTATGAACATAAGGACTGAGAAGGAGAGAGAGGCATAACATGATATCTGACCCAGAATCTGTGGTCATGTGGTTGTGAAAGCAGAAGTGGAAAGTACTTATGTGAAGCTGTACCAGTAAACAGTGGTGGAGGAAGTACTCACATTTTTACTTAAGTAAAAGTATCAATACCACAATGTAAAAATACTCAAAGTCAAAGTTTGGCATTAAAAGTATAAAGGTATTGGCATAAAAATATACTTAAAGTACCAAAAGGAAAAGTACTCATTATGCAGAATGCAAGTTCTCAAATTTATACAAATTCTTTGAAATTAGCAGATCTACAAGCTCACAACTTCGTCACTGTGAGCTTGTAGATCGGCTATTTTCAAATAGCCAAAATATAGGGCTGGAGTGTTTAATGTATGTTTTATAATAATAATCCAAATCAACAAAGTAACTAGTAATTAAGTTTTCAAATGATTGTAGTGTAAAAGTACAATATTTGTCTCTAAGATGTAGTGGAGTAGAAGTAAAAGTATTGAAAATTGGAAATACTCCAATAAAGTAAAAAAAAAAAAAGTACTTAAGGACAGTACTTGAGTACCACTTTCCACCACTGCCAGTAAATGGGGTAGGACCTAAGCTAAGCCACAGAGCACTGTGCGATTACACCATTCAATGTTTAATGTCTCTAAATAAACATTGTGTTATTGCTTCATATTTGATGCCTTTTCTTAATTTAATGCTTACTATACTCATGAAATTCTCAAAATAATTTAGTTTACAGTGTCCTGTACACACTTTGTATGCATCTGTGTTCCTTTGGGGTCAATTTGACCCCAGGCTGTTTTAGCTGTATAAAACATAAAAATATCGACATTTTACAGACATTTGCCATTAGAACTGCCATTAAGAGACTAAGATTTCCGGTGCTCGGGTGGCGCAGTGGTAAAGTCACTGCCCACCAGCACGGAGGTTGTGGGTTCGAATCCACCGTGGTGCATCCGGCTTTGTCGAGCGTCTACACAAACGCAATTGTCCCGTGTTCGGAGGAGGGAGGCGGGGAGGGGGATATTGGTCATTGCAGGTACTCCTACGGGCTGGGGCAGCACCTGTCAGCGGGGAGTGTTGGGTGGGAGGAGTAGGACGAAGGCCCTACGTTCTCCTGGTGGGGGCTCCTCACTGGCAGCAGGTGAGTCAGTAGGATATGACAGCAGTGACAACACATACGTGTGTGGGGAGGAATCAATTGACATAACGACTAAATTGGGGAGAAAAAGGGGTGAAAAATTATAATAGAAGTGAAAAAGAAACTAGGCTTTCCATATGGTGTATTTAAATCTTACAAAGTTTATGAATTTATTTCGTGCAAGTTCTTACATCTTGACCATTTTATACAAGATATGGCAAAGTGCAGATAGGCCAAGTTTTCTGAAGGTTGCAAGATCCCAGGTATTTTAAACATTTGTTGTCTGACATTCAGATCCCTTTGTTTTTATTCTTGCTTGTCTTGTTTTATTTCTTTGAATCCTATGAGCAGCTGTATCTTTGAGTATCTTATGTGAGGATGTTGTGTGATAATATTAATGAATGAATGGTTTCATTTATTAATTTCCAGTCAACCTGTAGTCAAGTGTAGAATAGAACATACAGTAAATAGGGCCCGAGCTCGTCTCCTGATGAGAAATGGGGAACATAATGATGAAACATCAAAATGAGAAAATAGAAATGGAAAGGGCGTCTTCTTTTGATCTACTGCATGTGAGAGTTTTTGAAGATTCTCACCATATCACAATCCCCCAGCATGGATCGGCATCTTCTTCTTAGAGCTGGCAGTGCTGGCCTGCAAGATCCTGACAGTGTTGCCAGATCTGCTTATTATAAGCGACTTTGGGCTTGTTTTCCTTTTTTTCCTTTTGTTTGGGCTTGTTTCTGAAGTGTAGTTGCTTATTTGGTGCGCATCGGCCGACAGTTTATGCTGAACTAAATGCCAACTTTTGCCAACAGACTGCCAGTCTGTTGTAGTCTGTTGTAGTCTGAAGTAGTCTGTTTGGTGGAGAGTCACCTTAAGATAATCATCTGGGGACCCCCCAAAATAAAATAATGGGGGACCACCCTGGGGGTCCCGACCCCCAGTTTGGGAACCACTGTCTTAACAGATCTAGGAGTTCATGCACTGCAAGCCTATACTGTTGCAACTCACCATAAACACGAGGGGGTCTACCCGCAATTTTGTTCTCTTAGTCAGCAGGAGAGTTCCTGGAATCAAAATGCATCAAATCTCTATAAATCGGTCATAAAGCCTCTATAAATACTGTAGGCTATATATGTTTAGGCCAGACAGAGCTGAAGTTTTCAGATACTTTGACACAGGCTGCAAAACGGGGGAGTCCCTTCACCACAGTGAAGCTGTGACAGAGCACATGCATCCCTAAACTCAGCGCTGTCACTGTAGCCCACTCACGATGTGAGATAGCACCTATCTCCCATCAGTGCACCAACCTGTGGGTCGGGGGTCCCCACTTGATTTTCGGGGGGTCCCCAGATGACAGTACATTTGTGACACTTTAAGGACTTTTAAGACATTTTTAATACCTAAAAACAAAAAGAAAAAACAAAACAAAAGTAATCAACAAACGATTACAATAAAAACTAGTCAAAGAGGCAAACAATGTGCAGTAACCACCAGCAGTGGTGACCATGGGGGGGATCCCATTGCTACGTGTTGTTGGTAACTGTGCTTTTCTTTTTTTCTTTCCCACATCCTTTTGACATTATAAGTGGGGCTTTATAAAACAAGCATATACCCATCAACACAAAATATTTTATTTTCCATGAAAAGGTTTGAACTGTTTCAGGTTTCCACGCACTCTCTCTGTTGCTGTCTGTCTGTCTGTCTGTCTATCTGTCTACGTGCGGAGAAAAAGTGTGTAGTCCTTGTGAAAAGTAGGTAGACTCATGGAAACTTTCCTCTTCTACCTCGGATTTGAATCCGGTTTCCTGCGCAAGTGCTGATTTTTTATTTTTTTTCCTACCATTGAGCTAATAGAGCCTGCCTGCTTGCTTAGGCCGAACCTGGTCGGACAGCTTGGAGAGATTTCCGGTGGTGGAAAATATTCTCCATTTATACATTTTCTGGAAAGTGGAATCGTTTTCTTCAAATGTCTTGCAGATAGCTTTAAAACCCCTGCCTACATTGGGCATTAACCATTTTCAGGTCTTTCGGGGCTCTTTTGATCTTGCCATGATGCTATACCACACAAGTCAACATCTACTTAAACCAGATTTTCAGTGGTTGGTTGCAGGGTTTGCATATTATTAGGCTATATGAGGCAGGGATGTTGATATTACCACAGAGTAGAGAGACAGAAGGCAAATTATTTGCCCGTGTCCACGTAATGTAGCACCATATAGACCAATTATTTGTTTACCAACATTTAGACTGGACGCACACTCCACAGGTGATTGTTTCATGCAATCAATTCCCAACATATTGTTTCGGGGTTTCGCTGGTTTCAGTACATTCAACCTCCTCTTGTGTGTTGGCTATGAGGCGCGTCCTAGCGAGACATGACAGAATGGGTTTCATTTGGTGCCGGCCTGCGCGCGCATAATGGTTCTTATCAGTGTGACGTCGTCTGTTAAGGGGTCTATTGGATGTGTATAATTTTAATAGGTTTAATAGGACATTAAATTGCATGGTCAAACTTAAACCAAAACCTGTTCTATGATGGTATAACCAACCACTTCAACCTGTGTTCAATCTAGAACATGTGACTATTGAGGCAGGAGAGTGTGTCACAAAAAAGTAATAATAATTATTTGTAACGCACTTTACATTATACAAGTGCTACAGTATTTAAAAACAGTGGCACAAAAAATAGCAAAAGCAGAAAAACAACGACAGCAACATAAGACCCTACTTGGGGTAAAAAGTAGATTAAAAGCCAATTAAATAAAAAGGCATAGAAAAAGAGACCTAAGAAAAAAACGAAGAAAATGCTTTGTTAAAAAGGTGTGTTTTTAGACTCTCAAGTGGTCGGGGAGGGCATTCCATAGCCGTGGGGCAGTGGAGCAGAACGCCTGGTCACCCATGGTGCGGAAAAAGTGCCAGCTCAGTACCACCAGAGTTCTAATATTCTGGTGGTACTATACTTTAATGATGCTCATCTTGCCCCTTGAGTTTACCTGACAATATTGTATTTTGGTGTTATTTTTTATGCTATGTTGATGAATTGAATACATACTGTAGGACCACAATGGAAATAAGTCGCCAGGACTTCTTTTTGTTATCCTTTTAGCCCAAAAGTCTGACTGTACCTCGTGCTGTTTGCATTTCTGTCTAATAAAGTATTCAATCAATCAATCAATTGATAAGTTGAAGGAGTCAGGGATTTACTTACTTCTTCCACATGAAATTCACATTTATTCCTGTTGTTTAAGTCATGGCAAAGTGAAGCGTTGAATGACATTATGATCATCTTCATAATAATCTATCACCTTCCCTTTCTCTCTGTCCTCTCTCTCTCTTATCCTATGGTTAAACTAGTCTAATAAATTGGATTGATTTAGGTACGGTTATGGTATTGTTTGTCTCCTGTACATTAACCCTTTAAGACCGGGAACGCGTCTGTGTGTCATTTTAAGATTTCTTTGGCTGTATAAAAATAGCAGATATACAAGCTCATAGCGCGGCACCGCTATGAGCTTGTATATCTGCTATTTTTTTTCAAAATCTTGAAAATGTGTGCAAATCTTTAGTTTGAATATATATATACTTTTTTAAAGCGAAAGTTTTGAACTCAAATCTTTGCTTCTGGGGATTTTGCAAATGTCTTCTAAATCCTAACAGTTATTTTACTCATGTTGCTATATTATCAATGGTTTTCAAACTTTTTTCATGTCAAGGACCCCCAAAATAATATGTATTTGTCCGCGGACCCCCTCCCATCTAAAGATATTTTGTTCCAGGGACCCCCAGAAGCAAAGATTTTACTTAAAAATGTATATAAAAGATTTGCACAAATTTTCAAGATTTTTCTAAAAATAGCAGATCTACAAGCTGTCATTGCTATACAGTGTTTGCTCAATTACAGAGGTCTCCCCATCTCTCCTCTTCAGGTGGATTCCCAAGTTCAACCGATCAGGAGAGAGAACCAATTTATCAGCTTCAATTTTATAGTGTTCCAGTTCCAATTTCATCTGCTCACTTTTTTATGTCATCACTTCCGATTTCACTGGTTTATTCAGTATCCTGTATGAGTTCCCTCTCCTGGTTGGATAGGGGGTCATCCCTATGTTCCCCGGGTTCTATGTTCCCCACTAAGGTTAGGGTTAGGGTTAGGTTTAGGTTAGGTCCTATATTCCCCGCTCTCCCTAGGAAAGCGGGGAACATAGGACCCGGGGAACATAGGACCCGGGGAACATAGGTACGGGAATTGGTATCATGACCTGAAAATGCCTTTTCTGTTTACTTACTCTCACTGCCAAGAACGACTTGTGACAAGACATCGTCTATGTTCAGTTTGAACATACTCAGCTATCAGGGACTCAGGGATATCCCCCCCCCCCCCCCCACACACACTTTTGGGATCTACACTTCATGGATTACATTTTTTGTACCTAATTAACCAAAATAAAGTAACAAAAATGCGCAGGCACACGCAGGGGACGCATGCACGCGTCCCGGCACACGTGTGCATGCGTCCCTTTCGGTTCTAAAATGCCCTCTGCGTCCTTGCCTAAGAGCAGGAGAGACAGGAAGGCTATGTTACTGAACAAACACTCTATTGCAATGATTGAATATAGAGCTATTTAACATTTGCTTTAACAAACAAATATAACTAACTGCACCTTTAAGTCCTGTGTGCAATGATTATGGAAAACTTTTTTAATGAAGTGCTTTTAAAACTCTCTCTCTCTCTCTCTCCCTCTCTCTTGATCAGTGTCCCTCTCTATTTAGTGCATCTTCAGGTTCATAATGAGTCAGCCAATGTCAGAAACATGCCACAAACAAGTCAGTTCCTCACCACAATCCACCCCCCATAGCCATGACACCGTGTATACCAGGAGTACAGTACCAAAACGTGTGGGTGTCTTGTCCAAGAAATGTGCCCTTTCAATCCCCGTGTGAATGAAATGGAAAGTTACGAGACCTTATTGTTTTTACAAGAAATGTGGGCCGTAGATCATCCGATTAATTTATAAACATCAAATTTATGAGAACAAATAAGATTGGGGCTCGCTTTGTGACAGGAAGTTTTGGCTGTAATAATCCCAGGGTCTCTCTTTCCATCTCTCGGTCATTGTAGACAAAAACATGTTGCTGGATGTTAATGCTCGTGAACTATCAGTGTGTATATGGGCAGTGTTGCCAGATTTTGTGAGATAAATAAGCAACCAGGTCTATGGGAAAACAAGACAAAAAGAAGGGACTAGGCCACATGAGCACTTTAAACCTATTTGGATATAATTCCTTTAACAGGTCCGTTCATGAAAGTCCTTGCGGTCTTGTTTCCAATGAGGGCCTGTGAGCAATTACGGGTTAAGAGTCTTGCTCAGGGACAAATTTCATTTCATCGACACATTTGCTGGCCTGGCCTGGAATCGTACCTGAGGCAACCAGGGCCTCTGGCTCCCTAGGCGGGCTCACTAACCACTCAGCTATGGCCGCCCCTAAGTTTACTGTATACTATTTGAAAATAGCCGATCTTGTAGATCTGCTATTTAAAAAAGATTCTTGAAATAAAATGTGGAATACTTGGAAGATGTTTTAAACATTATAACAACACAAATATGGCACGGGGCTCCCCGGCACAAAATATTTTCAGATGGAGGTTAGGGACAAGACAAATACATATTCATTTGAGGGTTCATGACATAAAAATATTTGAGAACTACTGGTTTAAATGATAATACTGGAAGCAAATGATAATACTTGCTTCCAAATCTGGAAGCAAGCCCAAATAAGCAACTTCACTTTAGAAACAAGGCCAAAAACCGCAACTCGCAGCTACTAATATTTACAAGCAACTTTACAGAAAAGGAATCCAAAAGTCGCTTATAATAAGCAGACATGGCAACACTGTATATGGGCTAGTGTAGTTCCAGGAAAGTCTTCTCATGACCTTGTTAAAAAGAAACCACAGGAAATGTGGTTATTTGAGACTATTCTCATAATGTACATGATTTGGCAAAGGATCAATATGGAAGATCAAAGAGAATGTGCACTACACCATTCCCTAATACTGTTTGTATACTTATACTAAATATAGTACATTTACTGTAGCTGTGTGACCTCTCTCTCTCTCTCTCTCTCTCTCTCTCTCTCTCTCTCTCTCTCTCTCTCTCTCTCTCTCTCTCTCTCTCTCTCTCTCTCTCTCTCTCTCTCTCTCTCTCTCTCTCTCCATCATGTCCCTTTGACGTCGTCTTATATCCTCTCCTTGAGAGATGCCACTGAAACTGACATGATAAGTGATAATAACCATGATACTGACATGATACTGTTCATCCATATACAATTCTACTTATAATTGTAACAGGTTTTTTTTCTCTCCCTGGGAAGTAGGCTAATAATTACATAATAATCACATACTAACAGTCCAGATTAATGTAAAATCTGATATTTGGAAATTGATGAGATGTTTCTCATCAACACAAAATGGCACTTTCAATGACTACGCAGTCTTACAAGTATTCAGCCCCTTCATGACAAGCGTCTTTAGCACCCTTTTTGTGTTAAGACATGCTGCAAATGTGATACATATAGGCAGACACCAGCTTTTGGCAGTGTTCCTGAGGAATCTGTCCTCTGTGCAATGCATGGCCTCCACTTCACTAATATTATTGGGTTCACGTTTTGCAGTCTTTGACCACCTGCCTCCTCAGGAATCTTCTGGCTGCTGTTGATAGCTTCCTCTTTTTGACATCCATGTACGTCACTGAGTAACATTGAACTTGCGAACTATACTTCCAAGTTCCAACTGTAAAGGCGGTTACACACCGGCGAATGTGCGAATATACGCAAAATTCGGACTCGTTCCGAATAATTAAAAGACGCTTTTTCGCTTCGCTTTTCCGCTTTTTCGCGCCATGTACGCTTGCATTGACTTTATAAGGTTTTTAAAAAAAGCGTATTATTCGCACGAAAAAATCGCCCCGGTGTGTAAGGACCTTAAGGCTTGGTTTCAGAGGCAGACCGGGAAGATTATAGAATGGCCGTCACAGTCTCCTAAACAAGTGAAAAAGCACGCACATCCAGTCATTTAAGTGCCATGTTCAGATGGCATACTATGAGATCTGTGACCAGCTACAGTATGTTCTGCTGGCAAATGTAAACACACTGTGCTGCTACTTCCTGTGCCTCCGCAGGATATTTCCCCCACCAGGCCTTTGCCACTACAGTAAATTCCCAAGGAAACAGGTGGATAACCACCACAGAAACGTGACGTATCAATCCTAAGTGGCTCTTAAGGGCCACTTAGGATCGAGACGTCACGTTCTTGAGGCATGGCCAATATGTTGCCAAAAAGACAGGCTCGCAGTGCATCCAAATGACCACTGAAGTCACTCCTCTCATACAGTGACACCAAGTCATGCCAAAACAAAACTCTTCACTGACATCAGTCAGCAGCCATGGAGAAATACTTGAAAGCTCTTCCATTTCTGACAGCGGTTTCAGAGCATACAAAGGTTATGGTACACCTGGATATTGACACCAAACACCATGAAGAGAGCCAAGGAAAAAAGGAGGCAGAAAGTGTTATGACAATAACAGCTGTAATCAAAACAAGTGAACCAGGGGACCTGGTACTGCCAGACCCCTAGTGGTTGAAATCTGAATGGCCGGAAATCTGAATGGCCGACAGAGCACTACGTCACGCTAAGCTTGGCCAATCAAAAAGAGGGACATGTAAGCACCATATATGGACGAAAATGTTGAAAAAGAGGGAAAGAGGGACCGACAAAGCCTCATGTAGGCCTGACCCCCTGGGTCTGGCAAACATACATACTGTATGTGAAGAACAGGAGCTGATTAACAGGCAGAATAACATGTTTAAACAGGTTTTTAACAGGTTTAAGTGTGCTAAACTAGAGTCAAACTGGTCTGATCAGCAGGCAGAGAATAGTGGAAAGAGTGAGGCAATAAATACGGTGGCTACTCAGTGGAAACAGGCACAGGTGTGGAAGTGGGCACAGGTGTGTGTGAGCTCCCGTGGGCGTGGGCATGATGAAATGTCACAGTCTCCTGAGTTGAACCCCAAAGAAAATCTTTTGTGGTACAGAGACAGACTGACATTGTGAGCTTGTAGCTTTCTTTTGGCATATAAATTTGACGTAGTGTAAAAAAGCGCAGTCGTACCTCAGATCTGTTCCACTAAGAATAACAATGCTAGATTCAAGAACCTGCTCCCAAGTGATCTCTTCAACGCTTCGCTTGGCTGTTTGTCTACTACTGTAAAGGATGCTGCCCATAACTTGGGCATGATTTTTGACTCTCTCTCTTTTGATAGCCAAGTGACAAGGGTTGTACAATCATGTTTTCTCCCAACTGAGGATCATAGTCAAAATGAAGTCAGTTTTATCATTTGCACTGGTCTTGAACAGAACAGGTCATACATGCTCTTATCTCATCACATTTAGACTCTTACCTATACTCCCACTAATATCGCGCCGAGAGACGATCAGAGATCTCCGGTTACGTCTGGTAACATCGGCGAGGGAGCTACAACCAGGTGAAAACATAACAAATAAATAAATAACAGCATCACAGAATCAATGCAAAGAGTTTAGGCCCCTTCTTCATATGGGATGGTATCAGGATTGCTTTTCAAAGTAGTGGGCGTAGGTTTGTTACCACTGGTTTGTGCATTTGTAAAATGCACCAAAAAAGAGAAAAATAAATGATGCCACTGATGCCACAATATGACCTTAGCGATTTGTTTCTGATGTAGGCTATTGCCTACCTACTGTATGAGGTAGGTCAATGAGAATTAGAAAGGTTGGAAAAGTGTGTCACTTTCAAAATAGTCGAGCTCACCTGACTGTACCACTTAAACTTTAAGCCACCCCTTGTGGTTTAGTGTGTGTTAAAAAATATCCGCATTTAAAAGTGAGTAGATTTACCTTCAACCTCAGTTATCGTTTCCTTTCATGTTGTGTGAAACCCACATTTGTGTGTATATATGAATGTATGCGACGTTGTGATGCATAGCTGTGTTTGTGTGTGCCATACTGTGCGAGTGAGAGTGGGACATTTTTCGTCTGCCCCCGTCACCAGACATCTAAACAGGAAGTCAGCTGACCTGTGTGGTGCAGGGTCTGCTGTGTCTGTGGGGGATTTTTGTCACAACGGAAAGACACCAGAGGTGCAACTAGATGACAACCAAATACCATGTTTAAATAACAAGTACAGTATCCTGCACCTCCGCTAGTTTGTTCAAGAGTATAGGGAAAGATGGATGACGTTGAAGACAGCCAAGGTAGAGACACACATACAGTACATCTATTGATCTATTGTACATGTGTTTACACACACACAAACGCATGCACGCATGCATGCACGTACACACGCATGCGTGCGCGCACACACACACACACACACACACACACACACACACACACACACACACACACACACACACACACACACACACAGAGTGGTAGGTGTTTATGTGCACTCAAAGGATACTGTTGCAAACTTCCAAACTCACTGCTGATCATGCTTTTAGGATAAGATACCAACGATCAAACTTTGTTTTCACAAAAATGTGTCTTGCATCACATGCAACAGTGTGACATCGCTGCATTTAATTACAGTACCGTTGCTAAATTGTCACATTTAATTTGTCGATGTCATCGACACCTTTTGCTCGACAGGAACTCACTCATATTTGTTCTCGCACACAGTCATGATAGACAACCTGGGACCATGCCTTACACTTCGAGAGGGGATGTCTGAGTCAATCGAAGAATCAAGTTGGTTTTAAGCAATTTAGTACCATTCACACATTGGCCAAGCAGATCAGTCATACTGATGGACTCAGGTCTGGGTGGAAAGACCTTTGGCAACCCGCAAAGTTTCCATGTTCATCATAGGGGAAATATCAACAAATTACACCCACTTGTTTGATATGGAAAGACGAAGGTGTAAGTGCGAATTCTCAGCGTTATCTGGACATTTGGCTGTCATCTGTGGTAGAAAAGGCTTAGCAACTGCTCCTTAGGTGTATCATAGGGGAATAACCATGAAGATAACCAGAGTTGAACTGGAGGATTGAAAGCTTCTGTGAGGCAGAGTAATGCCTTCACCTGCTCGCTGTTGCCTTATTTTTCAACTATGGCCACTTGTCCCAAAGCTGTACATAATTTATTTTCAAAATTCTTTACTTATATGAAAGGTGCCTCATTATTTACAAAATGTATGCATACCTTTACCCCTGTCCCTCATCAAGACTTTCAATCTTATACTTCAGATTTTACTGGCAAAAACATTATTAAAAATATCTTTATGCATTCCACTGTATAAATAAATAGCCACATAAATAAGTTAGCCCATTTCCACTCCTGAGTTTTGTTCGCAATTACAATTGTTAGGGTTTTCCTTCCTCACAATTGTGAATTGATGGTATCTCACATTTCTGAGGTTTTCTCAAAATTGCGACTTGATATCTCATAATACTGAGATTGTTTCTCACTATTCCAATTTTGTATCTCAGAATTCAGTTTTTTGTCTTTAGCTCACTGTAGTGTCCAGTGCCACTTACTGTATTTGGAGAACACGTACCAGGATGTTGGACACAGGTGTATCATATGTGATTAACACACAAGTGAATGTGATCAAATGCACACAGGTGTTACTTGATTATTGGGAATCGGAGAAGTAAATGGAGTAAAAGGCAGTCCTGTCTCCAAGTGTTTGTATATGAATATTCTGGATATAGAACACTACACTCACAATTGTGAGAAAACCGATGTGAACCGGGTGCTATGGGCAGTGATTCTGAACCATTTTAATACCAAGGACCCCCAGTTTGACATGCATTAGGTCACGGACCCCCATTTGATACCATTTTGATCTCTGGGACCCCAATCTACACTGTACCAGTGTTAATTTAACCCTGAGAGTCCTGGAGTTACTGACGGGTTCATTTGGTCCATTTGATTCCTAACTTTTCAGGCAGTTTCACGCCGATCGGTCAAACGGTGCCGGAGATTAGCTGATTAGCAGACGGTCGGACGCGCGCGCGCGCACACACACAGACACAGACGGACGGACGGACGGACGGACAGAGGGCAAAACATAGTCTCGGGCACGCCTTCGGCCTGGCGGAGACAAAAAAAGTCCAAACAGAAATCCATACAAGAACATAATCCCCAGAAAGTAAGAAAGTAATCCAATTTAATGTTCAGTCTCCACAACGGCAAAAACAAACGCCCACGCTGATTTTTACAAAATAAAAGATAAACAGTCTGACCAGTTTGACAAAAGTCCCGGGTGTAATCCTTTCAACCGTGAGTAGTAGGCTACTAGTGTTGTTGGCTTTAACTATGTTCCACCGAATAGCATTTAGACGAGATTACATGAATCAAACATTCCCAGTTCACACCTGGACTCCCCGACAACCTTGGCAGAGCTGATTTTCCACCATGATGGGTTGTTTTTTGTAGTTTTTTTCAACTTTAAAATAAGCTACCTGGCCTGACAGAGACCTGTAGTCCGATGAGCAAATTCTTCTAGTTATTAGAGAATGTTTTCACTCTTTTACAGCCATTGTGATATCAATAGGAATCAAAGAATAATGACTACTGGTGCCTCCACTAGTTTTACATGACATTATGAAATAACATTTATTTTATTGTCTCCGCCGTGTCTGTCTGTGAACAGCTAATCTCCTGCACCGTTGGCTTGATTGCAGCAAAACTGTGCACACACACTCCCTGGATGCCAATTCAGAACCTCTGCCGAGGGACATTTTTCACATGGGCCTTTTATAGCGCCACCAGGAGGCCGATTTGTGCAAAACATATTTTTTGACAGTACTCCTACAGATTTTGTCCAAAAATCCCGCAAATCGGTACACAGTATCTCTATAGTCATTAAACAAAACGGGTCTTTCGGATTTTTTTTGATTGGCAAAAAATGGCTTCCAAAGTTTACAGGAATACTTCAAATCATGAACACAGCATGCAATTTCCGTGAAATTTTGCTCGCATATTTCCACTATGCTGAGGAAGAAATGGCACTTGAAATTTTTCAAATCAGCCTCATGGTGGCGCTATAACAGGCCAATTCATGTTTGTACCTATCTGCACCGATCTGTGTAAAACTTTGTATGCACACTCCCTAGAGGTCAAGGAAAAACCTTTGCCCAGCATTTTTCACATCTGCCTTTTATAGCGCCACCAGGAGGCCGACTTACGTAAAACTTTTTTTTTTATATTACTCCTTCCGATTTTATCCAAATTTCACGCAAATCGGTACACATGATCTCCATAGTCATGTGATCAAGACGGATGTGTTTGATTTTTCATATTCCATTCTCATTGGGTAAGATTGACTTCTAAAGTTTGCAGTAGTGGCTTGTTTTGGAAAAAAATCCGCAAATCATGAAAGTACCGTCCGATTGCGGTCAAACTTTGCACGCACCTTCACACTATGTTGAGGAACAAATGCCACCCTTTTAACATTGGCCTGTTATAGCGCCACCAGCAGGTTTAATTTAGCAAAACAATTTTTTTGCATTCATGGCCTCAAGCCATGAATGCAGTGTCCGATTGCCGTGCAAGGCTTAATAAGGAATGGCACCCTTTTCACATTGGCCTATTATAGCGCCACCAGGAGGCCACAATAACCTACCTGACCTGGCGGAGGAGCACTTTTTCTAGTTATTACTATTATCATACTGTGCACAGTACCATTTTAAATAAACTGAAAGGAGTGCAATGGGATCCATTAAATTCCAAATCTTATTATAGTCACAAAGTAAAAATGGAAAACTTCTTTCAATTAAATATTTGAACATGAATATTTCATTTGAATTAAATCAGCTGATAAGCAGTATACAGTGTTGACTGTTACTAATTGAACTTGAGTTGAACTTGAGATCAAAAGTTGGTCCGAAGGGCCATGCACCATTATAAGAATTGTTTTACAGTAGGCTACATAATATCTTAGGTTGCACAATGTAGCAGAGTATCATAGTGCCTAAAACATTAGTTCTCAAAGTGGGGTCCGGGGACCCCCAGGGGTCCTTGAGGGAGTTCCAGGCGGTCCCCAGCTAAATGATGGATAGTTAGGAACCAAATGGACCCTTATGGGTCTGTAACTCTGATAGTGTACAAATGGAACCAAATGGACCCTAACGGTCCATTTGGTTCCATTTGTACACTATCAGAGTTAAATTAACATTGATTTTACAATATAAAGTGGGGTCCCAGAGAAAGAAATGCCATTAAATGGGGGTCCGTAGCCTAACGCATGTCAAACTGGGGGTCCTTGAAATCTAAATGGTTGAGAATCACTGCTAGAGCTGTAAAAATCTTCTCTTATGGGGGTCCCTGGCATATCTTTTCAAATGGGGGTCCGCGGGCTAATAAGTGTCAATTTGAGGGTCCTTGACATGAAAAAGTTTGAGAACCACTGGCCTAGAAGAGATTTAGCACAGCGGGTACTGCTGTATGTACTGTTGTTGTTTTTTTTATTGAATACTTGTCAGAAATGTAAACAGCACGCACATGGTACAGTCAGACAAGGCTATAAGGATAACACAAAAAACTCCTGGGACTTGTTTCCATTGTGGTCCTATGTATTCAATTCATCAACTTAGCATAAACAACACAATAATACATGTTATCAACAAATACAATATGTACAATAGAGATGGAACATTTGCATTTACCTCCCCTTGTGGTCTCCTGATAGATGTTTTTTCAGGCTGTTGTAATGGGAGAGCGGAGCAGAAACAGAACTCTATTGCTGTGGCTGTGTGGGTGTAGACAGTTACAGAGAGGTTTAGTGACATTTACTCAAAGTTCATGTTTATGTGTACTTGCATTTTAAAAGAAAAAAGTCCTTAATTTATACGGGACTTTGATGCCATGGTATTGAAAAACAATACATTACTTTTTACCCAATTGTAACTGGGTAAACTTAGTTACAATTTGCAATTTGCTTTGAAGACGAAAAGTGAACTGTTTAGTTCAGTGTTTCTCAACCTTTTTTGGTCCAGTCCTCCTTATCCAATATCCAGCTCCCTTACTGCCCCCACACCCAATTCAAATGTAAGCTTTATTTCTATTGTGTATTGTGTTGCTTATATAATTTAGAAAACATCTTATCAATTTCCAAATATCATATTTTACATTAAACTGGACTGTTAGTTTGTGATTATTATGTAATTATTAGCCCACTTCCCAGGGAGAAAAAAAAGCCTGTTACGGTTATAAGTACAATTGTATATGGATGTCAGGCCCTGTCACATCAGGCCCCTCTTACAGCAATGAATGGCAGGGTTGTCATGGCCCTGTCACAGGCCATGACACTGACAAGTTACTGACCACGATACTGACATGATACTGATAAGTTCAGTATCATGGTCTGTATTATGGTGAAAATGCTTCCAGCGCCCCCTGAACTTCTCTATATACCCCCGGGGGGGCTGTATCGCACCTGTTGAGAAACACTAGTTTATTTAGTTAACGTTTAATTGAAAATAATAAAAAGTTTTTTCTCAAACAGCTATCAACCTAAGTGAACTATTTTAGAGCAATTCCGTTTTAACATAAAGTATACGTCTTTCATCAACTGCCATGGTAAAAATTCAAAAAGATATATATAGTATAGTTCATCCATCACCCATAAGCATTAGTATGAATAAAGCCTGCTCTTAGACTGGGCTTCACCAGAAACATCTCCTTCGGTTTCCATTGATGTTTTTCTAACTTACTGTATGACCACAGAATACACTGACCCGCAGGAATTCTGATCCAGTTTCAGAATGTGTTGACTCATGGGAAACACATGTAGGCTATACCGTATGTGAATGTCTATCTTAAAATGGCTCACTATACAGTATCATTCCAGCTATAAACACCAAACTCTGACAACTCTTTTCATTGCTCAATCTCAGGAATGTCCATTTCCCCTTTGTCGGATTTCAAAGATGCGGAAAAAGCTATTTTTCTCATCAGGTTTATCATTCTTCTCCTTGAAGAGGAGGTAGACACTGCTTTCCTTGAAGAGCTCCAGCTCTGTGCCAAAGTGCGAGTCCTCGGAGTCAATGATTTTGACAGGTTTTTGACTTTTCCAACGGTGAACAAGCTGGTAAACAAGCCCTTTGCTGCTCTTGTCTCGGTGCCTCACTTGTACGTAGATGAAGTAGTGAGCGTTCTTTGAGGCAGTGAAGATGTCGTATCTGCCCGGCTCACAACTCTCTAAGAAAAGAAGAGAAAAAAGGACAAACAAACACTAGTAAAGTAACCTTTCGGTATAGATACTGTAAGTTGAAACATAAGATTTTTTAGTGATATATATATATATATATATATTACACTCTGTACCTTTCAGGCTACCGTTTATGTAGACTTTCTCTGTGTGGTTTCGTGGCCCAGGGTCCTGTAGATTGCATTTCATGCATGTGGAATTCAGTCTACTTATCTGTACAAAATAAGGATAAAAGGAATTAATGCTTCAAGTTGGGCCCGTTTCTGGGTCAGTAACTTTCTGCAGTGGTGGAAAGTAACTAAGTACATTTACTTAAGTACTGTACTTAAGTACAATTTTGAGGTATTTGTACTTTACTTGAGTATTTCCAATTTCCAATACTTTTACTTCTACTCCACTACATCTCAGAGGCAAATATTGTACTTTTACTCCACTACATTTACTTGAAAACTTTAGTTACTAGTTACTTTTCAGATATAAACTATGATATAATGAAACATTAACCACTTTAGCCCTATTTTATACATAGGCTATTTGAAAATAGCCGATCTACAAGCTCACAACGTGTTGCATCGCGACGCGTTGTGAGCTTGTAGATCTGCTATTTTCAAATATTTAGTACTTTTACTTTTGGTACTTTAAGTACATTTTGATGCCAATACTTTTGTACTTTTACTCAAGTACATTTTTAATTCTGGACTTTTTCTTGTAACAGAGTATTTCTATATTGCAGTATTGGTACTTTTACTTAAGTAAAGAATTTGAGTACTTTTTCCACCACTGACTTTCTGTCAGTGGTTCTCTCACCTGTTTGCCTGCTGGCTTGTAGATCACCATGGCGAGGATGAAACCCACGACCAGGCCCAAGATGACCAGTCCCATCATTCGGACCAGAGAGGCCATACCCTGGAAGCAGTGTTTGGGGAGTTCAGGTGAAGCTGTGGATCTAGTAGGTAGGAAGTCCATCTCCTCTGGTATCACGTTCACCTCCAGCAGTGTGTTCTCCTGTCCTGCTTGCTGTGTCTTCATCGTTCAATGCTGTACCTGCTTTCAGAGAACTCCTTGATATATATACTGTATAGCCCATGACTTCCCACGCACTGAGAGGAGAGAGGGATCCCCATCCACCCACGCACAATAAAAATAGTTTCTCTGCATGCATGCACAAACACGCACACGCACACACACACACACACACACACACACACACACACACACACACACACACACACACACACACACACAGATTTTATGTTTTTATTTGCTTAGTCCTGATAACAAGATGACTTCTTGTTATCAGGAGTTGCAGTTGGCACACCCTCTCTCTCTGTGTGTGTGTGTGTGTGTGTGTGTGTGTGTGTGTGTGTGTGTGTGTGTGTGTGTGTGTGTGTGTGTGTGTTAGAGTGTGTGTGTGTGTGTGTGTGTGTGTGTGTGTGTGTGTGTGTGTGTGTGTGTGTGTGTGTGTGTGTGTGTGTGTGTGTGTGTGTGTGTGTGTGTGTGTGTGTGTGTGTGTGTGTTTTGCATACTATATTGCCTTGAACTGTTCAAGACGATACAGTAAGCAAAACATACACACATGCTGGCTGCCGGTGTATATGAAAACACACACACATACTCGTACAGTACATGTAAATGTTTGTGCATTTTTTTAAATAATTGACGTGAATAATTGACATGAATTTGTGTTTGTATGGTTTGCTCCAAGGCTTGGTCGTATCGTATGCGAAACAAACCCACGTGAAATTATGAATAATGTGGTATATTGGACATAATTACCGGGGAGGGAATAAAACGGCAATCGTATACAAGGAGTCAGATCAGTAGCGCAATAGTTCATAAGATCAATTTTACGTTCTCTCTATGAAAATGTCCCCCCGGTCTCTGCTAATTATACTGTCTTTCTATTCTCACTCTAATTTTGTATCAGATCCACAAGGGAATCCCTTCCTAATGAGAAACTGAGAGTTGTTGGTAATAAAGGTTTGTTGCGTCACGCAGTGATGCAAGACCTAGATCTTATTGGGTGATGCAATGTCTAGCCATATCTGTCTTCTTGTTTGGAGTTGTGACATAATTGATATGGACAAAGAAGTATCCACGCACAGGTGCACATGCATGCATGCATGCACGCACGTACACACACACACACACACACACACACACACACACACACACACACACACACACACACACACACACACACACACACACACACACACAGTAAGAAATCAGTCTCTGTTGAAAATACTTCCCCCACCAGCGCACAGCGCACAGAAAGACACTCTCACTGATACAAATAAAAAAGACAATAAAACCTGGATAACAACTGCTTATCTTTCTTACTGCAAGTCTTGAGTGTTTTTTTTTTGTCATTGCATTGGTTTGCTTGCATGTGCATATTTGTGTGTTTAGTCCCATTTTCATATGTTCTGCATGCATATGCATGTCTGCACATTGTTTATTGAGGATAGATTTGGATAGACATGGCAGTATCGACAGCTAAGTTGACACAACTTAGCTGGAACTTAAATGGCATGTCTGGAATTCTTTCACTTTGTGAATCATGGCAAAATGTGGTCCTGGAGACACCTTTGCATGAACTTCCTCAGAGGCGTTTTTCAGTACTTTGAAAGGTTTATATGTACGCGACACCTCTCCAAAACAGGTATTGTATCACACCAGACAAGATAAAACGTGTTCCTGTTACACTGAACTTGACTGTCTGATGAATCAGTTGAAATGTAAGAATATTAACTCCCACACAGTTTGGTGAGTTCCATTCACATTCAGGTGATTGACACCTGATATGTATTGTTTGTGAAATAGTGAAACCAAAAGATGATCTAAAAATAGAGAGGGTTTTCCCCAGATTGGACAGCCACTCTCATGTTAATTATTAAGGTGTCACAGATTCTTAAGAAGCCTTAAGATTTGGTTGCCAAAATCAACAGAAAGAAATATTGAATGAAAGCTTGAATGATCGCAGAAACACAAAAATGAAAGCATCTTGGTTAAATGACATGCACATCTGTAAATATTGTTTTAACAAACTCAAGGAGCATAGCATAGGACAAGATGTATTACAAAATGCATATGTTGAGCCTTAAGGTCCTTACACACCGGCGAATGTGCGAATATACGCAAAATTCGGACTCGTTCCGAATAATTAAAAGACGCTTTTTCGCTTCGCTTTTCCGCTTTTTCGCGCCATGTACGCTTGCATTGACTTTAGGTTTTTAAAAAAAGCGTATTATTCGCACGAAAAAATCGCCCCGGTGTGTAAGGACCTTTATTCAGTACATCAGTGCATGTGCCTTTTAGATCACAATCCTTTTTACAATCTAATGAAGAATGAGGTACTTTGCTCTTTGGAATAATTGTTTCACAAGGCAATAACCTCTCAATAACTGCACAAAAGTATTGCTCGTCTTTCATTACATTTCAAAGGAAACTAGGTTACCATTGTACGTACACTGATATCAGTGTAAAAATAAACTTTACTGGTCATACAATTCATACCACAAAAGGGTGTGCACACAGAAGATTTTGTCACCTGGCAAGTGTAATTGGGCTCTTGCGCAAACTGTATCCCTGACTTATCTTATCCTTGCATTATAAACTTAAATTACTGGAAGTATATTTCATATCCTTCAAAGATATTCCTAATTAAAAAATGTGTGAAAGGTTCCCCCCCATGAATAGACATGCAATTTTTTTTAAGTTGATGGGGTCATGAAACTGATGTCTTCAGATGAAACCCACACAAAACTGTATAATGGAACTTGATGCGTGCACAGACACAGTGCCAGAATCCCGTGTGACGTCAGCGGGATTCCTTTGCTTTCCCACTTTCACATTTGATTGAGCAATGACGCAACACGTACAAACAGTAGTGGGAGTGAAATGATGATGAAACCCTGCAGCGTTTGAAGCGTACAGTAACAGCAGCACAGTGTGTTCGGAGCAAGACAGAAACTAAATTACTTTATGAACGTTTGCTAATCATTGACAGGTTGTGGTAATATTTGACAGTGCAGTGAAACTGTCTATTACCAAATATCACAATGCAGTAGGCCTACACTTGCAGCATGTGTAAAAGATAACTTGTTGCTGGTCTCTTATATTACAATAAACATTTGACACTACAGATTTCAATAATGCAACAATAATGAAAATTAAATTCACTAGACCATACCCGTCGGGGGATATGAGCACCCTCGCGCTCGTCATGGTGGCAGTGGCTCAGGGGCCGGTAGAGCGGCCGGATAGAAGCCGTGAGGTTTCCAGTTCGATCCCGGGCTCCCCCAGAAGAGTTACTGTCGAAGTGTCCTTGAGCAAGACGCTGAACCCCTAATTGCTCCCGATGAGCAGGTTGGTGCCTTGCATGGTTTCCTCCTCCATCGGTGTATGAATGTGTGTGTGAATGGGTGAATGTAATGCACAATCTATGTAAAGCGCTTTGGATAAAAGCGCTATATAAATGCACCATTTACCATTTACCATGGTCCTCTTGTTTCACGGATGTGGCAACACCGGCGCTTGTTTCACGCACATGATTTGGCAACCTGGGAGCCAGCGAACACAAAAACGCTAATAAACAGCTGACATTTTGGGAAAGCGAAAAGCGGCCTTCGGTGTTCCGTGCACATGGTAATGGTCAATGGCTGTGTGCAAATGCAGATCAATTGCTCCAGCCACTGAGGAGAACGGGGCAGAAGAGTTTGGGCACGCACAGACAGACAGACAGGATGATTTCCAGGCCTGAACTGTAGTAAAAAAACTTTACGTTTCTGAGACCGAGGAGGACTCAACACTGCCTCAACTGGATCCTGGACTTCTGACAGAAAGAGAAGTCCAGGATCTGTGGGTCCAGATGGATTTGCACCAGCACCTCCTCAACATTGACACTGGTCTCAAGGATGTGTGCTAAGCCTCCTCCTTTACTCCCTGCACACTCATTACTTTGGGACTACGCTCCATCATAAAGTTTGCAGACTGCCATTGGCCTGGTGACAGTCAAGGATGAGACAGACTAATGAGCAGAAGTGAGATAACAACTTTCAAGTTTTGCTAGTTGTACATCGTAGTGACTGTTCTAGGTATATTGGCCTACACTGTAAACAGGCATATGCAGGGGGGGCTTTGGGGGCTTGAGCATCTGTCCCTTTGCTCCATGATAAGGATAAGGATAATTCCTTTTAACAGGTCGTTCATGAAAGTCCTTGCGGTCTTGTTTCCAATGAGAACCTGTGAGCAATTGGGGTTAAGAGTCTTGCTCAGGGACAAATTTCATATCATCGGCACATATGCTGGGATAGCCTGGAATCGAACCTGGGGCAACCAGGGCCAGCTGGTTCCCCAGGCGGGCTCACTAACCACTCAGCTATGGCCGCCCCCATGATGCCCAAAGTGCCCTTAAAAAAGGGCCCTTACAGTAGGTTTCATTCACCACTGTATTTTGTAATTTTTCCTAGCTCCGCAACAAGGTTATTATAATGTAAATGTAGTTTGCATTTTCATTCTTTTTTTCTTCTTTTTTTGACTTGACTTTTTGTTTAAAATGTTTGTATATAAAGCGGGTTGCATTTCTCTTTCTTTCCTCACACCCATAAGCATAATTCCTCTGCTTCCTCATGACTCATGTCATGGCTGTCCATTGTCTTTTTTGTTTGTTACAGTTTGAATAGGGTTGGGGTTAGGGTTAGGCCTGAATAGAATCCTGTTAGGATCCGGCATAGAAAACGTGTTCTTTGGTTGACTTTTCTGATTACTTTTGTTGCCATTTTTACCAGCTTGCTCGAAGAGCAAGCTGGTAAAAATGGGAGACGTCCCATACTCTGAACGGTGGTCGTCCTCCCATGCTATGGCATCATAACCCCATGTGCACGCTCTGTTTACAAACAGCTGCTGCTGACTAACGTGCAGCGGCGTGCGCACACACACACACACACACACACACAGTTTAGCAATTTAATTATGTCCACACACAGGGAAAGCATACAGGGACACAAATATTTTAGGTGCAGTAAAGGTTACATTCACAAACTCATGGATATGTCCTCATGATACAACACGCATGTCACTCAGCACTCCAAGTAGCGGCGGCTCCGCTACATATGGCAGCAGAGACAGCACAATACTTTGCCAGCCTTTCTGCCTCGTCTTAGGGCATCCCAAGTTGTTCAAAACCCTCCAACAACCAGTCTGTGGGTATAATGTCCTTGGCTGGATCACCAGAGGAAACAAACTGCTTAGTCTTGCACTGCTGCTTGGTGTTAAAGCGCCCTCTGTAGTTGTTCTCATGGGCCTGGAGGTCCACCCGTTGCTATTCCGACAGCGGACGGACATACCACTGGAAGGCCGCCGGGTCTATTGCCTCTCTTCCCGCTAGCTGTTCACGGGAAGCAGGGGCCGTCAGGTAGTGTCGGCTGTTGGTAGATTCCACCAGTGAGAAGTGCCTTCTTGTATGCAAGCTACATAGTCCACATAGTTTAACGTCATGCCCAGGACACACACACACACACACACACACACACACACACACACACACACACACACACACACACACACACACACACACACACACACACACACACACACACACACACACACACACACACACACACACACACACACACACACACACACACACACACACACAGAACCTTTCCACTGTAAACATTGTGATAAGAGTTTCAGGTGGTCAGGTGCTCTGAAAAGACATCAGTGCTGATGAAGCGAATTTATATTATTATATTTTATTGCTTAGCATTGATTAGTTTGTGTTGCTAAAGTTTGAGAGCTGAGAACCAGAACCTCTTTGCCGATAAGGCCGGAATAGGGAGTTCAGGTCGGCAGGTCACAGCTGCCAGTAAGTCATCACTTACTGGCAGAGTATTTGGAAGGGGCCGATACACTTGCGGAGTATTTGGAAGGGGCCCGGTAAGTCATCACTTACTGGCGGAGTATTTGGAAGGGGCCCACTAATGGCAGGTACAGACTGCAGGAGTTTATTTCTTGAAATCGGCTGTCATAATATCGTTGTGGTCTTCACAACAGGATTGATCCCCGACAAGGGCTGACACACTGTAGGATAGTTCACTAGGATGCTATCTCCAGAGTCAGACCCAATACATACATTTGAGTTTATTCCAATTCATTTTAATCGACGTATCCCGTGATATGCCTCTTCCTCTCCCCCCTCTCTCGCTCTTTCTCTCTCTCTCCCTCTCTCTCGCTCGCACGTCAAAGTGCGCAGAAGCGGTCAGTGACAGAGTTGCCATGTCCGCTTATTATAAGCGACTTTGGGATAGTTTTTCTGTAAAGTTGCTTTTTTGGCCTTGTTTCCTAATGTTGTTTGAACCAGTTATTCTCAAACATTTTCATGGCAAGGACCCCCAAAATAATATTTGTCCGCAGAGGCGCAGACCTCCCCCTTCTGAAAATATGTCGTGCCATAGACCCTCATACAAGATCTGCGTGGATTTGGAAAATATTCCACAATTCCCCCCCCCCAGATATCTTCTTTAAAAATAGCCTATCTACAACGTGAGCTTGTAGATCGTCTATTTTCAAGTATCCACTGTATTTATTTATATATATAGGCTTACAGTTGTTTGGCTTGTTTTCACAAACCTGGTTGCTTATTTCTCTCGCAAAATCTGGCAACACTCACTCACAGACAAACACATACACACACACACACACACACACACACACACACACACACATACATACAGATCGCTCGCTCTCTGTGTGTGTCTCTCTCTCTCTCTCTCTCTATCTCTGTGCAATAGTCTCAAATAAACAGCCCCCTTCGAGCACGCTCGCTCACTCTCATTCTGTTTTATAATAATGTTTAACTTAATACAGGACTGGACAGTAACTATGCGGGGGAGGGATCTGTTTGTTGTGGTCAGGCCACGGTGGCTGTAATGTGCTCTCATTGGCTGTAGCGTGCATCTCCTCGCAAGGTGGTCGCAGCCCCGTTCATAGTGTATGATATTGTCTGCTGTCCTGTCCCAGACAGAGCTGAATATCTAACATGGTAGTTATCTGAAAACGGTCGGAAAGCCGTCGCAGAGCGGATAATCGCGGCCATATCGTCTCGCGGAACCTTTCACACACAGCGAGCATTATCTCGCAGATCAAAGGCCGATCTGCGTCAGATCGGGAGGTTTTGTCGGCGAGCGCCAAAAAATGTCGGCGACAGCAATATCGGACCCAATCTCCTGCAGTCTGTACGGGCCCTAAGTCATCACTTAGGGCCCGTACAGACTGCAGGAGATTGGGTCCGATATTGCGGGGATCAATCCTGTTGTGAAGACCACAACGATATTATGACAGCCGATTTCAAGAAATAAACTCCTGCAGTGTGTTATGCTTAACGATCAGATGACCCCCCGACCACTTTAAGGTCGGGCAGTCTGTACCTGCCATTACTGGCGGCTGTGACCTGCCGACCTGAACTCCCTATTCCGGCCTTATCGGCAAAGAGGTTCTGGTTCTCAGCTCTCAAACTTTAGCAACACAAACTAATCAATGCTAAGCAATAAAATATAATAATATAAATGCACTTGCGGAGTATTTGGAAGGGGCCTGGGACAGACGGGCAAAAAGAACATACATATGATGTATAATTTATTTTATTTATTTTTGTTTTGTTTTGGATGTTTACCAAACGTTTTCCTTTGTGCAGTCTTCTATGAAGAGAATTTGAATTTGATATTGTTTATTTATGTTTTGGTGTCTACTGTCTAATAATCCCATAAGGGATGGGTCTTTTTTTGACAAGACACGGGAAAAAAAATTCTTTCATTCATTCATTCATTCATTCATTCATTCACGCACGCACGCACGCACGCACGCACGCACGCACACACGCACACACGCACACACGCACACACGCACACACACACACACACACACACACACACACACACACACACACACACACACACACACACACACTGTTGAATGGACAGTTATGCTGTGCTCACAACAATGTGATGGAAATGTTATGGCCAAGACCGAAAATGTTTATTCCCACCAGACATCCTGACGATTAAAAAACGCACATTAATTTATTATTATCACTGTCTGCAAATCAGACACATTTCAAATGTTGCTTCTTCTCTCTCTCTCTCTCCCTCCCTCTCTCTCTCTTTCTCTCCTTCTCTCTCTCCGTCTCTCTCTCTCTCTCTCACACTCGCGTCAGAGACACTTTCACAGCAGACTCAGAGCTGCTCTGTTTCACAGGAGTAGGCTCTGTGGAGTTCTGTGATTTAATGAATACACGAAGTTGTCTTACCACAAACCAAGAACAATGCACACGTATTTCATTGAAGACGAAGCAGAGACAACAGCTGTCCATTTCAGCGTCAGGTTGCGTAGCATATGCATAGGATATAGAAAATAACTACAGCTTCATCTTGCATAAGGGGATTAATTATCTGGGCTACAATCGTGCAGCTTAATTGCGTAATGATTTCTCAACAAGGTGTTGCATCATTAGTTTCATGGTAAAATGTTCTTCAGAATAATGAGCAATATAGTCTACAAGTCGGGTCTGCGCAAATCTTTCATAAGGTTGATCGATTCATCTGGCCAGCAATAAATCAAAATATAGGCTACTCGCCATATATGGTCATATGGTGACATGCATCTGTTATTATGCAACTTTGGGAAAGTTGAATAAGCTTTTGCGGTGATCTTCTACTACAGTCTCCTGACTCCTCATAAAGAGTTTCAATTCAAGTGTTAATGTTTATTTATCCTACGGGACGGGTTGGGTTGGGACCGTGTGTGCATTCCATCTTCCTGGTTAAACCGTGTGTGCATTCCATCTTCCTGGTTAAACCGTGTGTGATGGAATGCACACACGGTCCCAACCCAACCCGTCCCGTAGAATAAATAAACATTAACCCGACTTGTAGACTATATTGCTCATTATGCTGAAGAACATTTTACCATGAAACTAATGATGCAACACATTGTTGAGAAATCATTACACAATTAACCTGCGCGATTGTAGCCCAGATAATTAATCCCCTTATGATGAAGCTGTAGTTATTTTCTATATCCTACTCCTTTACATTCAAATCGTTTTCAGTCCCAAATATAATGCTTTAACTGTTATTATTGGCTCCTTTTACTCACCTGCTTGTCATTCATGCATAAATGATTATGTCCGTTATTTTTTATCTGATCGTAATCATCCCGGACACGGTGACCGGCAGTTTAAAATCCTAGACCTCTGGGTCCTCTGGGTGTGTTTGCCCGAGTCCACCTCACGAGTCACCTCATGGGGTGCACCTCATGACGACTGCACCCCATGACTCACAGTGCTGGGAGGGCAACACAGCCTGGTGGAGATCTGCGCTCCGAGGGTCACGTACGTGAGTATGTGACAATAAATCTTGAACTTTTAGATGAGAGATTATGCATTTGTCTGCGTGTCTGTCTGCAAATAATCTCAAATACTACTTGGCCGATCAGCACCACATTTCTTGTTCACGATGCCAGCAGACCAAGGACCTCAATTCCCAAATCTTTGCCAAAGTAGTCTACAACAAACCATGTAATTTCTTTAAATTAATTATGGCACATTCATCACTCAGGCTATGGGATAAGCATCCCACGACTCAACACCAGAAATGACTCCACCCCCCACTGTTTACTGTACAATATGTTTTATTGCTAATAGTGTTGATGATGTCTGGTATATTATTATGTCTTTAAATGTCTCTATGAATTGAATACACAGGACCACAATGGCCCCCTCAGGGCTTTTTGTGTTATCCTTTTAGCACCATTGTATAATCGTACCACTGTACTATTTGCAAACTGTTAATAAAGTATTCAATCAATCAATCAATCAGTAACTAACCAATTACAATAGTGTTTTCTTGTCATACCAGATCTAGCCAATTGCATAAATACACGTTTGTCGGTGTGAGCAGATGATCGGCAAAGCAGAGAGAAAGATGGAGAGATGGAGACAGTGGCCCTCATTTATCAATGGAGCGTATAAACCGGCTTATATTTTTCCATATATTCGGCGGTTGGGTCGGAGCCTTGATAAATGTCACGGCTGAAACCGAGCGTCATTTAAATAACACGCCCTTAAATATTCTCGAAACGCCCTGATTTTATGACATGGAGAACCAGAATACGACCAAATAAAACATGGGAAGCCAAAAGAGTTTTGCCGGCTCGCCTCGCCTCGCTGCCTGTCAAGTCACACACGCACACGCACACGCCTCTCTCTCTCACACACACACATACACACACACGCCCAACTGTGTCTTTCATGTAATCCGTAGCGGTACAATCTTTGTCACGCAGGCTTGTAGCCTACATGAATGACATATTATGATACCAATCACATCGCCATGAATGGGGTTTGTATATTAATGTATTTAACCAAGCAGTCATGTAGGATATTCCCATAGAGGTATAATATAGGATATTCCCCGTGAGACTCGGACGGGCGGCAGTGATCCCGTGCTGCCACGTTAATAAGAGATTCGATCGTCGGGTTTATATCCTTAACCCAGCCAGGTTGTGTAGCCTACATAACTCTCTATGACATAACTCCATAACATAGGACAAGCTACTGTAAGTTTGTAGACCTCACTGTCCATGAAAAGATGGTCGGGGCTCCCGAAAATCCTCTCGCAGAAGCGCTCGTATATTTTGAAAATAGCAGATCTACAAGCTCACGACGAGTCGGGATGGGACCTGTTGTGAGCTTGTAGATCTGCTATTTTCAAATAGCCAATGCAGCCAGATCTGCAAGCTTAACCAAATGACTGTTAAAGCAGTTTGTTTAAATTACTTTATAAAATGTTATATTTTCACAGGGATTATTTATTAGTGTAGATATACATTTAGGAGTGGATTATGTGTCCAGATGCCTGTCAGACAGTCAGACAATCCTGCTCCGCAGGTCTAGAATGGAATAAACGGGCGCAGCCAAAGTCAACAACTGCTATCGACCAGACGTGAGATCTCAGCGTACGGTAGGATGAAGCCAACGTCAGGATATATTGATAAATGCCGAAAGTTGCGGTGATCTCGCCGTACGCCCATTATTTGGTCTGCGCGCGTTGATAAATGAGGGCCATTGGCCATCACGTCTGGTCGATAGCAGTTGTTGACTTTGGCTACTTTATAACATTTTATAAAGTAATTTAAACAAACAGCTTTAACAGTCATTCGGTTAAGCTTGCAGATCTGGCTGCATTGGCTATTTGAAAATGGCAGATCTACAAGCTCACAACAGGTCCCATCCCGACGCGTTGTGAGCTTGTAGATCTGCTATTTTCAAAATATACGAGCGCTTCTGCGAGAGGATTTTCGGGAGCCCCGACCATCTTTTCATGGACAGTGAGGTCTACAAACTTACAGTAGCTTGTCCTATGTTATGGAGTTATGTCATAGAGAGTTATGTAGGCTACACAACCTGGCTGGGTTAAGGATATAAACCCGACGATCGAATCTCTTATTAACGTGGCAGCACGGGATCACTGCCGCCCTTCCGAGTCTCACGGGAATATCCTATATTATACCTCTATGGGAATATCCTACATGACTGCTTGTGCACTGCTCGGTATGGGTTAAATAAATTAATATACAAACCCTATTCATGGCGATGTGATTAGTATCATAATATGTCATTCATGTAGGCTACAAGCCTACGTGACAAAGATTGTACCGCTACGGATTACATGAAAGACACAGTTGGGCGTGTGTGTGTATGTGTGTGTGAGAGAGAGAGAGGCGTGTGCGTGTGCGTGTGTGACTTGACAGGTAGCGAGGCGAGCCGGCGAAACTTGGCTTCCCATGCTTTATTTGGTCGTATTCTGGTTCTCCATGTCGAAAAATCAGGGCGTTTCGAGAATATTTAAGGGCGTGTTATTTAAATGACGCTCGGTTTCAGCCGTGACATTTATCAAGGCTCCGACCCAATGTACGCTAGGATTGGCTGTGTAGGATTCGTTGATAAATGTGACTTCGACGTTGGTGTACGGCCGAATATATGGAAAAATATAAGCCAGTTTATACGCTCCGTTGATAAATGAGGGCCATTGTGTATGAGAGAGAGAGAGGACGACAGTAGAGATGATAACGTAGCCTACTGGTAATCACACGCCATGAATGGGGTTTGTATATTAAGTCTTTCATGGCTGTAGGTAGAAATTGTACTGCATTCTATTGCTATTATTATTATGGTATCCCTCCTGGCTGAGATTTTGTTCTCTACTGTGAGTGTGCACCTTTTTTATTTTTTATTTGACATATTCAAGATGAGTTCACAAAAAACAAACCGCTTCATTCGGCTGTTTTGCAAGGCTAATTGCCAGACCTCCTGTTTTGCCATTTGGCAGTCTGTTTAGCCACATTAACCCTGGTGACCCTATTTTGGGCACGTCTTTATAATGTAGGTGAAAAGGTTCACAATTTGTCAAGATTCTTTGAAAAAAAAGTTTAAAAAAAAAAAAGTTGTGAAAATAGCTGATCTAAAGCTTTGAAGTATAATATTAAGAACGTAAAGATTAGTAAAACAGTTTTACAGGCTGTTTGGGCCATTGCCATTTGTTGTGCTGAGCAGCAGAGCAAAAATGTTTTGCTTTTAACAGCATGGCTCTGCAGGAGGCTGGCTGTCTATAAGAGGGTCAGTCTATGTGTCTGTCTGTGTTTGTCTGGAGCTAATATCGCAAACCACTGGACCAATCACCAGCACCAATTTTCTTATGCACACTGCCAGTAGGCTAACGCAGTAGATACCTCAGTACCTGAATTACAACAAATAGTATTTCCTGCAACAACAAAAAAAGTTTTGATTCATACAACTTCGGCAACTCTGACACAAAATGTAATTTATTTAATATCCATTCAAAATTCAAAATCCATTAGTGCTTAACAGATGTTTCTCAAATCATACCCTTTTTTTTGCTTTACAGCATACTGTGGAAGTATTATACTTAATCCCCATTACAATATGGAAATTAAATTCTGAAGACACCATAGCATCATGTGTACATAGTATTTACAAATCAATTCATCCGCTTTGGTCTGAAGACATAAACACACGCGCGCACGCACGTACGCACACACGCACACAATTATATACGTACTATGAACTCATGGCAGCAGACAGACAATGAGGCAACATACAATGCATATATTTTCTGAAATACGTTCATCTCCTTCTTTCATCTCCATTAGACTCAGTGTGATGAATTTGAAAAGCCTCCACACATAACAATAAAGCTAGATAGTAATTGTTCAATTGTTTAAATATTCTTGCAGTCATACTGGGGAAAAAACAAATTCAAAATATATTCATGAGAAAGATATGTTTTAAGAGTAAAAAAGTAAAAACAATTTACAGTAAATTAGAATAACAAAATAGAAAAACATTATGTTGAATAAGAAGCTTATACTAGAACCCCAGCATGCCTATTCTGGGGGGAACATTCACCAAAGAATTGCAGATCTACACGACGCGCTGTGAGCTTGTAGATGGGCCATTTTTGACGACGACATTTGTTGTAGACGGGAAAAACGGTCCAAGTACAGTTGAAACTCAGCTCCATTTTACTAAGAACAGAGGTTTTCGGTCATGGGGACCCTGAATTGCCTTCAACTGCAGTTTCTGGTGTAAATTAGTCCCTGATTTAGACATCTACAATACAAACTGGTCATGGAACCCCAGTACCAAAATGGAGAGCTGTGCTTAGTCATGGTCCAGTCCTTTATAACAAACGGAATCCTGAGTATTCTACAGTAGTAACTACTGTTACTACTGTAGAACTGCAGATGTGATATGAATGTGGAGGGGGGGGGGTTCTCACTTCATCCCATTCAGGACTGACTGTTGTTCTTCATAAGTTTAGGCCGGTACAGTGATCCCACTCAAAAGTAACAGTATGACCCCAGCAGGTAGGTGAGGCCCAAATTGTCGATGGCGGTGATACGAAGATTATTGCTGATGAAGTGCAGAGTAGCGTTGTCCTTCTTACTGAGGTGCACCACCTTGTGGAGCCCCGTACATTCCTTCTTAGCCGTGGGTGCATGCATGGTGAAATCACTGGTGAAATTGCGGTCGGCTCCCTTAACTTGTAGACTCAGATTCCCGTTGCCAACGCCTTCAACGCCTTCATAGCACACATTCATGTACAAGATGTACGGTCCGGTACATTTGATGTTGATCTGGTTGTTGTTATTCACATCCATCTGGTTGTTATTCTGACCATCTAGCACAAGCTCGACTCCCGTGCTAGCATACATGTTAGCTGTAGGAAGGGCAAAGGAAAACCGAATGACTGAGAGTGAGATAGAGGGACTATCTATTATATAACACACTTCTAGTAATATAAAAGACACAACACAGTTTATATTTTCTCTGTCTTGGTTTATAAAGATATTTCTTAAATGACTCACCAATTGGTCCAAATCTTATGTAGATACCTTTGCCCTCATGCCTGTTGGACTCCTGGAAAGACATAAGAACACATAACAGTTAGGCACTGGGAAGGTATATACTGTATGTGTATACACACGCACACACACACACACACACACACACACACACACACACACACTGACACACACACAAGACATACCGACACAAGTCTTGCCGTCGGTGCTGAACTGGTAACCATGGTGACACTGGCATCGGAACGTTCCTGGTTCCACACACACACACACACACACACAATATACAGTACATATATACACATCACAACGCATTGTGAGCTTGTAGGTCGGCTATTTAAAAAAAACAATCCTGTGGAAGAGTTCTGAAACATTTTAACAACACAAATCTTGTATGGGGGACCCTGGCAAAAAAACTACTACTACTGTTATTATTATGTTTCCTGCTGTTGGATGTCTCAATAAACCTTTAACCTGGCATGAAACTTTTGTTCACTATGGAATGAATAGTATTTTTTGATGACGTCATAAGTATACTGTACCTTGGCTCACTAAACAATCAATAATCTATATATCTATCTATCTATTTATACATTTTAAGGTGCAGTGACTGAATGCAAGAGGATAATAATCATTAGGCATCATTAAAACCTCCTATGGTAAGGCAGGCTTAAAAACACAAGCCAATTCACTATGATAGTTTTATCCTCAAAACGAGCTGCTCTGTTTCTGAAAGGTCTGACAGAGAGGAGAGAGTGGGAAAGAGAGAAATAGATTGATAAGGAGCCTATAGCGCAGCATATAACTTGAAGCTATCACTATTTTTTTGATTGAAGAGAGTGCACCATCTTGAATCATTAAAAAGTCCAAAAGTAAAATTATTTCATAATATTGTTCTATTGTTCTATCTTTCTTTCCTGGCTACTGATTATTTTAAGATCGAACCGAAAATACAGTCTTGAACTGTTTTAGATTAGTTTGGATGAGGGCAAAATTATTATAATATGCAACATATTCTATATTCTAGAAATTATTAACTAGCATTTAAAATGGGTTGCATTTTTGTCCCTTTCTGTGCTGTAAACTGAACACCAGAATGGATTGTTCTATTCATTCTTCAAAACCTACAAGTCTTCGGTGAATTCAAGCACTGCCAGAGAGCATGGGTGAACGCTTGAATGAATGAATGAAATGAATGAACAAAGATGAATGAATCTACTGTATGACGTATGTATGAATGAAAGAACAGTTGAGCAACTACAAATCAACAGATTAATGTATCACTTGGAGCACAAAGAAAAACTCACACCTGTACATTCACCCAGCCAATACAAGGCAGTTTGTGAATTTCCATATTGACAGGCAGAGGTGTCCTAGCTGTGTCATACTGAATCCACAGGTTTTAGCCTACACAGTAAGTGTAGTGACTATGTACAGTAGTCTATATCTTGTGGTGGGGGGACATGAAAGTTCAGTAACCCAATAACTAATGCAGTGACCAAGTAAACCTAAATCGATAAAAATAAATCACAAAAAAAATATTGAAAAACTATTTGGTTTGTAGTGTAAACTATATATATATATATATATATATATATATATATATATATATATATATATATATATATATATATATATATATATATATTGGAAGGACAAACAGACAGCAACATTACCAGTGGTGTAAAGTAACTAAAGTACTAGTACTAGTTTTCAGTACTTTAGTACCACTACATCTCAGAGGCAAATATTGTACTACTGTAAGTATACTTACTTTACTTTGGATTAGATTTGGATTATTATTACAAAACGTACATTAACCACTTCAGCCCTATTTAAACTTTGACTATTTGAAAAAAAATAGCCGATCTACAAGCTCACAATGAGTCGCCATAATGTGAGCTTGTAGATCTGCTATTTTCAGATTTGTATTTAAAGATTTGTATACATTTTAAAAGTTGTGAAATGGGACATTCTGTATAATGAGTACTTTCTACTTTTGGTACTTTAAGTACATTTTGATACCAATACTTTTGTACTTTTACTTAAGTAAATTTTGAATTCCAGACTTTTACTTGTACATTGCGGTATTGATTTACTTTTACTTAAGTGAAAAAACACTTTTTACACCACTGAATATATCACAACAAAATTATAATCGAAAAACAATTTCATTTGTAGTGTCTACTCTTAGTTTTAAAAAAAAATCATCAATTATAACAAAACCCAAATTGGGAGGACAGAGCACTCACCTGTTGGGGAGCGTTCCAGTGCACATAGAGAGTGACTGCCAGGCACAGAGCCACCAGCAGGTTCTGCGCGGTCACCACCAGCGCCAGTCTCCATCTGCTGCTGCGGCTGCGTCGTGACCGCTGCGGCTGCTGCGTGCGTTTCTCCACGCCTGGAGGAGCCTTGTGCGAAGAAGGCACGTTATCGTACACGACAGCATCCATCGAATATCTCTGCATCAATGAACTGTTAGGCTCCTCACACCGACGTTTTTGACACGAGTGGGCATGATCAGAAAGGAGGGACTGACTGGAGGAAAACAAAAAAATCCCCATGATGATGATGCATGATCAAATAAAAAAAAATTGGTCCTGATCCTGTGTTTGTTGTGTGTGTGTGTGTGTGTGTGTGTGTGTGTGCGCGCGCGCGCGCGCGCGCGCGCTGGGTAGCGAGAGTGAAAGAGAGAGATATAGATCAGTGATCACATAGGCCTACTAGAAACCAGGAGTAGCAGGCTACAGGTGCTTTATGGCTGCATTCGTATACTAGCGGCCACTGGTTCCCAAACTCTGGGTCCGGGACCCATTTGTGGGTCAGACACATTTTCATGGGTCACCAGTAAATATCCCTACATTTTTAGTTAACTACTTTTTTTTTTAAATTATGATTAAAAAACAAAATCTATCCCCAAAAATGCTAATGTAAACAAATGCAATGATTTTTCAAAAGAATTTCGTAAAGAAATAAAATGTATCAAACAAATTCCATTAATTAGAAAACAATGCTTAAGAAGTAGTGAAAATAACCGATCTACATGCTGCTGTGAGCTTGTAGATCTACTATTTTCACTAGTTTGGGTCCCAGGGGGGAGACATCAAATTTCTCTTTTGGGTCTCGAGCGAGCCCTGAAACATGACTGTCATAACAGACGCGCGTGACATCTTGAAAACGTCAGAATCATAAATACGTCTACGAGAGTTGTATTCTACAGCTAGAGCGTCATGTCAGCCATGGCTATAGGTCTCGAGCTAAAAGGTTTGGGAACCAGTTTACTAGGCTAAAAGTTCACCTTTAGAATTGGTACGCAAGCAAGGGTGACGTCTGGCATGAATGGCCACTTTATTTAATTTGTCATTTGCAAATTTGCGTCCTAAAGATCCCTAGCCCCTTTCTTCCTGAGTGGTAATCAGTCTTAGCCTTAATGTGGTGCCAAACCCAGCCCAACTCCGAGAAGGATTGAGCGCCAGTAATCAAAGTTGGTTGGCTAAGGACCAGATCCTCCCTGGCAGAGAGAAAGACCCTGGCTGGGTTCCAATACAGAGCATCTGCCCTTTATGTTCCTACTCTCTCCATCTAGTCCTCCTCCTCTCTGGACGGACGTACCCTCCCTGGGTTCACAGACGGTCAAAAGACACAGGCGTGCGTGTACACAAAATGCAACTCTGTCTGCTGCCTGCAAATTTGTAAGTGAGTGTGCACTCTTTATATTGATGCACACGCTGTATTGTTCACATTGTTATATAGTCCCTGCGAGAATGTGCCTTTTAGCGGCTGGAAATCAGTACAGAGCCATGTAGTAGGTTGCAACCAGAAGGTGTTTGTATTCACCAGAGACAATACATACAGGGCATGAACATCACAGTTGGTCTTCACCCTCAACAGACCTCTCGTCCACAGTGGCAACTGACAGCTTTTTATGCTCAGCTAGCTAATGAGACAGCCTTGACCATACCACTATAAGGGGTGTATTCTAACTCAGAGCATAACATAACATAAATAAACATACATACAATACAAACACACCATAAATACTTAAATACCCTTAACCCCCCCCCCCCCCCCCCAAGTATATCAAAACTCACTGAACTACAAAATACTCTTTCCGCAACGCTAAAACACATCACAACCACCCCTCTGCCATTCTGACTTAGTCCAGCCCAATTATACTGGACAGAACAGCTCCACTTGAACAGTAACTGACTGTTAAGATTCCAATCATCACTCAACATTACCTATCTTACACTTCTATACATATTGCACTGAAGTCTCTATTGCACTCATTCTTATTCTACACATTGCATTGCCCATCCTGATTACCACTAAACATTTCTGTCTCCAGGTGGAACGAATTAGCTGAGTGGCCAGCTCAACAAACAGGAAACACATTTCAAATGTTCAGTTAAAAATGTATTCAATCAACAATAAAACCAGGACTGTGCAAAATACAACTGTGCAGATTAATAAAGTGCCAATACCTAAAGTGCCCATATGCTGTGCAAATACAGTTCAATTAATAAGTGGTTAAATTAAGGGTTAAATTACATGTTTAAACATAGTAACAGAGGTCCTCTCTATTACAATCTCAGAGTGGTGTGAATCCATATCCTCCCTTACATAAAAGGGAGGATATGGAAGGATAAAAGACTCATCTACTGTACATGTATCCTTTTGGCATTGCCGCTATCTTATCAGGAGGATCTTGACCACTGTTTGTGACACATTTCTATGAGTCACAAATTGTGTAACAAAACAATGTAACAAAACAATGTAACAAAACAAAAAACAATTTCACATTTTTCTAGAGAATTTCATGAATTAAAAAAAGAAAAACTTAAGAGGTAGTGAAAATAGCACATCAACAAGCCCACAACATGTCGCATGTCGCAACGCAACACGTGGGCTTGTTGATCTGCTATTTTCACTATAGTTTGGTTCAAAATTTCTCTCAGCCTAAAAAGGTTGGGAAAACCTGATCTTGACTATACCCAGATCCTCATGCACGTGCACATCCGTGCATGTGCGTGCGTCAAAAGACTGGCGGGACGGCGTGGTGCCGTGTGCACTACTGCCGCCGAAATAATACTGGGGAACGAGGTCAAGTGTGGGTCAAAAGATCAGTTGTATATGATTAGTGATGCGCAAAAAACAAATGGTGATGTACAGTGTGTACAATGTAGCCTATACCTCACTGTAAGTTGGTCGTTTCACTCTGGGCTAGCGGGGTGACCGTGGGACCCAAACGTTGGCCTTCTGACAGCAGGGTCATTGACAAAGAACAACTTTAACAGAGGGACGTTGTTTTATTGAATACATTTGGTCTGGACCTCATGGTCAGGGCAAAATGTGTGCCCCAACACGCACGTCTGGGCATGAGCAGGCAGGCACGCACGCATGTCCCAACAAGTCCCAACTGCAACGCTGACACTGACTCTAGCCTATTATGAAACATGTTTGTTTTCTCATCCTTTACCAAATCCTCTCAGATCCAAAAACACCGAAATGACTTGGCAGTGTCAAGAAGAGTGAGTAATCGTGTAAATGCAGGAAAGAGACTGCATGCTTTCACAGTAAACAGTTTCCCTTCTGTAGGTGTTAACAAATAACACACATTTTCACGCATGCACACACAAAGTAGATTATGAGGCCAATCATTACACTTTATAACAGAGCTACTGCAACTGTTGGCTTTGTTTGTACATTAAATGTCAGGTGGTAACTATGACCTCTTGTGGTAAGAGATGATTTGTAACTGAAGTATATGATCAAAGGGGAATTCCAAGCAGAAGCCCTGTAATAACACATAGGCTATCATATCATGTCAAAACACACAGGCCACGCGGAGACTTGACATTGACACACACAGGCCACACAGAGACTTGACGTTGACCTACACAGTAGGGAATGTTGTCTTGCGATTTGATTCATATGGAATGGAAGGGAATAGAGAAAATGTGACGATCAACAATGTTGTTTAGATGGGACAGAGGGCCATTTGAAATGAACTTGATAGACATCAAAACCAGACAGAGGAGGAAATTCCAGGTACGACGTTGGGGGCGCAACCATCACATCGTATCAAGCTGATCATTGACTATCACAGCCCACACACATCCTTTGACATACTGTAGGTGTTTTGTGTGTGTCTCAGATAAAATAATGGCAAACAGCTAGCCTCACTGAAAAAAGCCTAAGAACTAAATGTTCTGATAAAAAACTAAGAACTAAGTTTTGTGCACAGGAACATCCTGTACGGAGGAAATGATGACAACGTAGAAACCTTGTCTAAATAGACATTATTTTAATATTTGAAAATGTACCCAACCATACATCTGACTTTATCGTCCCCTCACATCAGTAGCATTCTCACTGTACAGTATGGCACTTTCTTACACACACACGCACGCACACACACACACACACACACACACACACACACACACACACACACACACACACACACACACACACACACACACACACACACACACACACACACACACACACACACACACACACACACACACACACACACACACACACACACACACATATATATATATACACACACACACACACACACAAGAAAGTTTGATAACATTATTGTTCGCATATTTAGTCTCTTTAACACTATTTAACAAGTTAGTTTCATATGTACACACTGGCTGGGCAGGTTGGGTTCATTACCATCTTTGCTGACATCAAAGTGGAATTCAAATTGTCATTCTCTTCGGACTATAAGAAACGATGGACCGTCTTGACGAATGGATACTGACTCAATCTCTCAACCGCTTCTCAGTCACCTAGCGAACCCATCTCAACAGTATGTTCTAAAATTGTTGTACCGCTCTCCTGTATCTTTTACTACTTCACCAGCACCAGGAGCTTGGTAGTTTTGGTGGGGGGTGGGGTCGTGGGATATGGCCAATATCGCACCCTTCTCTTCTGACTTGTCTCCATAACTCTCCAAGCTCAGTCTTATGGCCTAAGCTTTCCCCCTGGGGGAAACGTTGGACAATAATGGAGGTTTTGGCACAAGGCATGTATGTATGCATTATCATTACACAGCCAGTAGTAGTTAATAGTAGTAGTAGTAGTAGAAGACGTGGGAGCATTCAGATATACAGCAGATACTGTCCAAGTGCACAAAAGTCCTGAGGGAAAGTTTATAACGCGTGGGACCACAGACACGAGGAGTTCAAATGCTTTTACAAAAGATGCTTTCACCTCTTGAACCGTGGCATTTTTTTCCCCTCCACTCCTCTCTGGCTGGTGACACAGTGTGAAAAACGCACTCGTCAACCCTTTTATCCACACCGCCATGTCGTTTCTTACAAACCAGGCGGTTCCTGCTCTCAGAATGGTTCATTACGTCGGCCTCCTCCTCACATCTCTCAGCTCTCTTGTCTTCCTTGAGGCATAGGAGGTAAAGTGAAGTCAAGTTCTGGCCCCCTTCCTTGGTCTTCTCTCCTCGCTCCTGCTATAGTTATTGGTTGTCGTTTGTTCTTTAAGGGTGGGGCAGGTTCATTCGATCTTCGATCAGAGTGTTGTCGGCCCCATGGGACTCCATGCACTGCTTGACGGTCGCAATGACCCCTGACAGACGCCTGTCCAGGGCGGCCATGTGTGGCTCGGCCAGGATGGGGTTAATGGGGTCGAAGGCCAAGGCCTGGCGCAGGGCCGTGCTCAGAGCCCCGCTCCTCAGCAGGTTTAGTCTGTTCCATGTAGACACACGCACCCTAGAACACAGAGAACACCGTTAATGCTTTGATGTGATCACCATCTGCTTGGGAAATATTTGACATTTTCCATGGACTTTTTAAGAGAGTGAAAAAGCAATGAAGCACAAAGCTCCTTGAATGCAGCAAAAGCATATCATGTCAATCAATCAGTCAGGTGTATATTTTCCCTCTCTCTCCCCCTGTCACTCTCTTACCACAAAAATGTGGGGTAAAGGCTTCCAAACTGGCCCAAAAGTATGAAAAAGTAACAAAGGAGGAAGCTCCACCTGAAGGTTAGCAGAAATAATGATCAGTATTAGGGTAATGCACAGAGTTAAGGCAGCACTTAAAAAGCAAGGAACACTGGCTGTCGACATAGCCATAGGCAACACGTGTTTCTATAGGTCAGTGTCCGGGTAGCTCGGTCGGTATAGAGCACTCGCCGCAGGCACGGCCAACTCAACGTATGAGTAGCACGGCTTGGGTGCGGCAAGTACTGGGATCGGATGGTAGATTCAGTTTGATACGACAATAAACCTCTCTGACCTACTTATAAAGGCATGGGCACTCTTGACCATCTTTCCTGAAATCTAACCATATCCTGAGCTATCCATTTACCTGAACTCTAACCATGATATCCTGACCCGAGTTTTAGAGACACATTCTTTTCTGTTTGAGCATAATCACCTCAAAGGTCAAGTACTTAACCTACTGTATGCAGACTACTTGCCTTGTCTCACCTGCACATGAGCCTATTTTTGCACAAAGGCCAATGCTCCATTGCTCCATTTCTCTGCAGTTGTATTGCTGCAACTTATGTACACATCTGCTCCTACTGCTGTTTAATTATGAAGTGCTATTATTATTCTCATGTATATACCTGTTACGCTATTATGTTCTGTATATTTGCTCTATCTCAGTTTCAGTTCATTTTTATTTACCGTATATAGCAACATCACCCCAAAGGAATCTCTGTGCACTTCACAACAGGTCATACAAAAAAGACATAGTAGCCAAGAAACACAGTAAAATGTGCCCGCATGCATGGTCATACAAATTACCATGGGGCAGTACACGGTTCTGAAAAAGTACAGAACGACAAAAAAAGGAAAAGAAAAGAGAATACATTTTGAACAATATTTAAAACCACAGGGCAAGAACGTAGCAATAAACCACATAGCAATAAATTCAATAAAACTAGGGGGAACCATAATGCAGGGAAAAAAATATTTTTTTAGCCTAGATTTAAAAATGCCCAGAGTCGGCATCTCTTAACAACTTGAGGGAGAGCATTCCAGAGATAGGGGGCACGATGTGTGAATGCTCTGCCCCCAAAATGTTATTTTATTATATGTTGTGACTGTGAGGAGACCAGCATCCTGGGAGCGTAGTGGACGTCCAATCTCTGTTGTTCTGCCCATTCCTGGAAACTACAAATGGAAAAAAACTAATTTATTATACCTGTAAACCTCTGATGTACCAATAGTTTTTCTATTTTGATTCTGACAGGGTATTCTGGTCAGTTTTCTTTCGGAAGATGTTCATTATTGTTTTTTTGTGATGAGAATGTTGATCATCTCAGCTGATGTGGTAGGTTTGATTAATATGAACCGCCTACTTCAAATGCAGTGCGAAAGCCAAGCGACACTGCTGACAGTCAAGAGAGAAACGTGAGAAAGAAAGAGAACTTCAGTCTGTGGAAACGTTACCAGCTCAGTTAAAGAACAACTTCATCCATTTACAACACTCTTCATATAATTGGTCCTCACTAATGTTCATTATAAGATGGTCATGGTACCATTTTTGTCTACATTGTACTGTATGTCTCTCAGAGGAAGGGTGTGGACAGTTCAGTAAACCGCCTACCGGTGACATCTGTGCGATATACCTTTTTTTTTCACCGTTTTGTTTATTACAAGATTCAGAGAATGAGATATACAAGAATATGCAGTCAATATCAAAAGTAAAAATATATAAAAATAAATAAATTGTACAATCTTACTCCAGCAAGGAGGATATACCCTGAATCAGGTTTTCAAAACAAACAAACAAAGACAACACACGGACAAATGTGCAGATAGAAGAAAATAATAAATAAACAAACATTATACCACATAATACACATCACAACAAAACAAAACAAAACATGGCTTGATCACCCCACAAAGCAAAACATATAATGATGAACATAACAATACACCCACACATATCTCCCCAATAAAAGACTAGAATAACCCAACTGCGTCAGAGATCATGTCTCAATGTACTCAAATTCATGCCTATAGCAATACCGCCCCCATCTGGTAGAGTCAGGCTAGTCTGGAACAGCATGGAACTGCAAGTTGTTAACCAGTGCAAGAAAGGGGCCCCAGGTTTTTCCAAACTGTGATACCGAGCCTCTCAAAGTGGTTCTATCTGTGCGATATACCTGATGAAGGTCCAAGGATTCCCTTTTTGCCCATCTCATATATCTGTGTGCTCGCCACAGACACAGCTCGCCTCAATTTGATATAATACCTTACAAGTCCAGTACATACATATATGCAAATGAATGGTGAGCAGGTCATTGTTGAGAAATAACGACTTTAATTTAATTGCTTACTGTAAAAAAGAAAAAAAAGGTATTGATCAAATATTAATCAATATAATGTCAAAAACATTAGTACCGTTTTGCCGTAAAATGACATTATGTGTTTGTTTACATGGCTCTCTTCTTATATAGGCCTACTGCAAAAACTAAGAACCGCAGATTGCTTAATTAATTGGTTGATGCAGGTGCATTGTGTCCATCGGCCTGTTACTGATAGCAGCGGTCATCATTGAAAAATAACAGGCACTGAATTCAGTGACTGACCAATCTGTGTAATAAATGGGAATATCGTGTTCTGATTTGCACCGATGAAGCACTGTGTTATCAGCCCAGTCCACCACCCTTTCCTTCCTTCCTTTCGTTACTTGGTCATTATTTTTAGGCCAGTTTGGAAGCCATTCCCCCAGTTTTCAGAGAGAGGGAAATGTATGACATTTCTCACAATAAAAGGAGCCTTTTAAGAGAGAGTGACAGAGAGAGAGAGAAATAAGAGAGATGTTGGTAATGTGACAGAAAAGAACATTTACAGCAAGTTAATTTAGGAACCACATTGAGAGCAAATCAAGCTGGAAACTTCCCGGTTGGAAAAACGACGACGTGGGAAAATGACCCAACACATCGCTTCTTGAATGATTACTTCTGTAAATATTGTCCTACTGAGTTTATGTTTATTCCATTGCCAGGTTCAAGTTGCAAGTCATGATGAGCAAGTGTAATATTTAGCGTGCCATGGAGAAGTGCAATAGTATGGGAAGTTTGATCGTTAAGTTTGATTGAATGCTTAACCACACACACCTGTTGTTTCCAGTATAATTGGGCTGGACCATAGTCAGGATGGCAGAGGGGGTGGTTGCGATGTGTTTTGGTAATTGCTAATGATATTTAAGTTGTACTGAGAAGGAATTATTACTTCTGTAGTTCATTAAAATTGTTAATATAATATGTAGATTTATGTATTTATTGTGTTTATTTATGTATTAATGTATTTATTGTACGTTTGAGAACACACCCATTTGAATGGTGCAGTCTAGGTCACCTGGGCATAAAAGGCTGCTGCCAATTGACAACTAGTTAGGTTTGTCATGAGAGAACTGTGAGTGAAGCGCGACATGGGTGTTCAAATGCCGAATAAACACACCTTCGGGTTAAACCAACGTCATGGCTCTGTACTGTTTCAAGCCGATAAGTCGGGCATTCTAAGTCGGCATTCTCACAGGTCCTTGAGGAGTTATGGGTCTGTATAGACGAATCCACAGAAAGGCATTCATAACTGCAGTGTCAAGCGGCTGCCGCTCTGCACAGCGATACCGCAGCTATGGCAGCGCGGTGCCAGCGCTCTTGAGGATGCGTCAGAGTGTGTGCAAATGGAATCAAATGGACCCGTATTTGCACACTCTCTGACTATTTATAGTGAAGATAGGGGTCCCAGAGATAGAAAATGGTATCAAATGGGTGAGTCCGTGGCCTAATGCATATCAAACTGACGTGGGGGTCCTTGAAAACAAAAAGTTTGAGAACCACTGATATAGGGCAACGGTACAGGTTTGAATACTCACATGCAACACTGGTAGAGAGGCGCGAGGATGCTTCGTTCATCTAGAGCCGCATTCCCAAAGCTGCGTAGGAAAGAATTAAGAAAGCGTTAGCCCTTGTTTAACCCCCTATCCCCATCAATTCCTCAAGTAACTGTAATAACTAAATCCTTGATTACAGTTCACTGCTTCAAAGCTTCTATAGTTTTTTTTTTTCTTGATCAGTACAATATATGTTCATTTATCATCAAGTTCAGGAACAGTTCAAGACATTTCAAGTATGAATGCTGTTTTACCTACATGCACGGATGTTGCCGGCGATGTTGAATACCCTATATATTTATATGTACATTTTTGATAACCCAATTCACCCTTACTAAATAATTAGGTTCACATGGTCAGCATAAATGTAACAGTAAATGCTGTACACACAAAAAAGGAAAAAAAGAAAACACAGAAAGGATATGGTACAGGTTATAAACTGCATGCATAAAAACAACCCATGTACTCTTGTGGAAAATGATAAAAAAAACCTTTTTTGTTATGTCTAATGCAGTGTCTATCAACCTTTTTTGTGCCAAGGCACACCTGGCATAGCCAAAAAATCCCAGGGCACACCTAGATATACGGTATATATATATATAGAAAAAAAGCAAATGCAAACAAACATTTCTGTTTTTGCATTATTCAGACATGCAAACTTGTAGCTTTTCAGCTTCCACTAGCCGTTTTTAATCCAAATAGGGCAATAGTGTGACACCTGACCCGAAAAAAACAGCATGTTGTCACCCTTTTCACCTCGGGGCTGTTTGCATGCCAGATTATTATTATTGTTTAAAAAAAAAAAAAAAAAAAAGTTTTTTTTTTTTTCCAAAATTATATTTTTTCAAACCTTCTTCAAACGGCGCGGCACACCTCAGCAGTAGCCCCGGCCCAAAATTGGGACGTTTGCCAGGGTTGATATACACTGGTCTAATGCATAGCAGCAAGAATATATAAAACATTGTGGCACACAAGCATTCATCAAGGTGAAACATTTGTGAGGAACAAACAAGACATATACAGTATATACTAGGAAACAACACTATAGGGTGATAATATAGATTGAGCAAGTGACTAGAAAATGAAGAAGAAAAGTACGTAGACACAGTGTATATTACAAAATAGCACCATGAATAGAGTAGCAGAACATACAACATGAAAAATGTAATAAAACATGATGTAATACACCCTTAATAGGAAATGACAGGTCCATTACCATAATAGATTAGAAAAGAAATATAAGAGAAATGGAGTAAAAACAGACACACTATGGATAGGGTCATATCAAGATCACGATGCTGATTAGCGAGTTAGTAATATCAACTGCTGTGTTAGCTGATTAAAAACAACTGCGTAGAGCCATGGGCACTGCCAGGGCAGTCATTTTATGAAGAGGGGGAGAGACTAGGACTAGTGGGTGACCATGTAGGAGGAGGTGGAGGGACTGGGTAATGTGGGTGGTGGTACTCAGGTGCCAACCAGGTATACTTAACCCATTAAGACCTGAGGCGATTCTTAAAAATGTTTTCAAAATCCTAACAGTTTTTTGAAATAAATCTAAAAAAAAAATTTGAAAAGATTTTTCAAAAATAGCAGATCTACAATCTCATAGCGCGGCACTCGGTGCAGCGCTATGAGCTTGTATAGCTGCTATTGTATAGCTGCTATTTTTGAAAAAAAACGTTTTTCTTTTCTCCAAGATTTTTCAAAAATAGCAGATCTACAAGCTCACATGAGCTTGTGTCGGCTGCTATTTTTGCCGAAGAGATTTGGTGTAGACGGAAAAAGTGGTCAAAGAACAGTTGTAACTCATGTCCAGTTAAGGCTTTATCTGCAATTCAGTTTAGAAATGCCATCAATACACATTATCCACAGTCCCATCACTGTGCAGCACTACAGAGCAAGCATTCTATAGGTCCAGGACCCACTATAAAAGACAATATTTCTAGGACACAGTCAACTCGGCCAAGCCAACTAGGCCAGGACGGAGAATGTGATTCCTTAATAATGATTCCTTAATAATCATCAGATAACATTAAAACTAGTTCTACTTGCAGTGCAAGTATAACTAGTTTTACTATGTATAATAGTGGAACTGGTTTAAAAGATATTTTAGGTCACAAGGAAAAGAACGTGAATGAATTCCAGTGGAAGCTACAGTAAGGAAATAAATGTGATCATATTCCACCAACAAATCTAAGCTCTAGCTACTACAACTACAAATCCCTTTCCATGGACGTTGTTGTCAAATGGCTTTCAAATGTGATATGCATTTTCAGGCTTGGACGGCATGAGAGGAGATTATTACTGTCAAGGTGCCAAAATGCTCGTGTGGATGGAGATGTTTTTCATTTAAAAATGCCACTTTACAATTAAAACATATTTTACTGTATGTAGCCTCAGGAACCACACAATACCCTGCTGGCCTAGGATCTAACCCTAACCTCTATATACAGTAGTTCACTGCGTGACAAATAGCAAAAAAAGCTGATCTTGATCTACATGTTCACAACGCGTCACATCGGGAAACGTGTGCACTATTTTGATAAAGATTAGAAAAAGTTTTGACTATTAATAATGACATGCCCAGGTTGAAAGTGGTTAATCACACCAGAGCCTTCCTCGTGTGCTTCCCCATTACTGTCTGTCTCTTTTTAGACTTTATTGTCCCACAAGGGGAAATTCCTTTCCACAGTACTGTGCTTGTCAGACACCAATACATACAGCAACAATACAACAGCAATAACAGAAAATGACAGACAACACTCAATGACAATTACAAGTACTGTTTAGTCAGTGTCTGCTTGTGCTGCCCACAAAACATGTAAGCCAGCTTCCCTCCCATCGAGGGACGGCAATTATCTTTGCACCGAAACATTAAAAATGCAAACAACTAACAATTTTAGATGTAAAATTGCTACGATAATTCCATTGAGTAACACTCGCTTCGCCTGTCCTAGTTTCTGAGATGCTCTGATCATCACAGATGAAAAATACTTCAAGGAAGAATAAAGGAAATACGTTCTTACTGCATGAAAAACATTTCCAAAATGATTGTTATGGTTGAGTTTGGCGTGGAATTTATGATAAAAAACTTAAAAAAGACCCCATCTCAGTGGGGAGTTTGTGAGAAACCGTTAAAAACCACATGATACTCAAACCCAAACCAAATTATGCCACTCAAGTTTCATATGAGAGGGAACACTGTGTATCTATGGGTTTGTACGACCTTTAACAATGATGCTTGTTGATTTAAAGATAGATATTCTACTACACTTGTGTCTAGCTACTCATCAACAAACAATGATTGGTTTCTTGTTGTCTAACTTCTTACTTTAAGATATATTGTACGTATAATTATGGATAATCTCATTTTGTTCTTATTTTTGACACACTTTTAAGACTTGACTTGACGACCTAACAGTTTATGGCATAATGCTGCTGTACTTGTATTTGTATAACGATGCTGGAGAGGAGGTGGAGAGAGTCTCAGACTTTAGGTTCCTGCCCGGGCATGAACATCACAGAGAACCTGACCTGGAAAACAAACGCCGCTGCACTTCTGAAAAAGGTCAACAGAGACTGTATTTTCTGAGGGGGTACTGACTGAGGAACATCGACTGCCGCTGAGCTACGGCATTCCCCTGTGGTTTGCCAGCTGCACGGTGGCAGAAAGAAAGACACTTCAGGGTGTCAAACAAACACAGCTCAGAGAATCACTGCATGCCCTCTTCCATCTCTTGAGGACCTCTACAAGAAACATTTCAGAAGAGCCAACAGCATCCTCAGGGACTCCCACTGCCTGTTTGAACTGCTGCCCTCAGGGAGGCGCTATAGGGCCATCAAAGTTGAGGAATAGCTTTTATCCCAGAGCTGGTATTGCTCTAAACACTGCACAAACCTGAGACACTTGACTTTGCGTAGTAATATTAATTAATGCACCGAGTTGGAATGCTACCTCAATTGCGTTGTCTAGTACAATGACAATAAAGAAATTCTGAATCTATTTGAAGTGGGTGCACTAAACACAATTAGTTGTATTCTGATTACAGGGGAAAATAAACATCTTGTTTATCTTATCGTATTATGTGAGCCAAAAATACATTGTAAAAAAAAAGTGCTTAGGAGCCGAGATACAGCCTTTTTCAGTAAGAAGTTAAACAAGAAGTGAATGGAGCAGCAAATCTTCATCATATCTTAGGTTCTGAAAATTTTTTTCCCATTTTTTTTTTCATGACGTCGGCGACGTATTGGCACTCTGGGCTTATGAAAACGTGGCGACGTCATTGGCACTGAATGAGTTAAATCTGTTAATTAAGAAAGACAACTGATTTATACATAGTTGCATGGCAGTGTCATGCAAAATAGCATATCTGCAAGCTCATGGCGCATTGCACAGCAAGCTTGTAGATCTGCTATGTTCAGTGCGCAACACGATGCACAACCAACTATAACTCTGGCTTGATGTTGGTGGTTGGGCTGGAGGCCGGGACAGGTGAGGGCGGGCCCCATAAGGACAGCTTGGTTCATGCTGTGTATTAAGTATCCCCACTGTGACCCGGTTTGTTTTCAATTAGTTATTCACACTTTTAGAGGGTATCCGTGGTCACAATGAGGACATACCCAACAATAGATGCCAAATTGCTTTAGAAACAAAAATCTATTTTTGTGCATTTTTTATGTCACAAGTCCCTACAAATCCAATCTAAATTAGCTGGGGTTATAGAACCAAAACTATTTTTTTTCTCTCTCTCTCTCTCTCTCTCTCTCTCTCTCTCTCTCTCTCTCTCTCTCTCTCTCTCTCTCTCTCTCTCTCTCTCTCTCTCTCTCTCTCTCTCTCTCTCTCCCACTTGCAATGATAGAACGTTACATATATTTCTCTCTCACACAAACACACACACGCACGCAATGACAGAACATTACGTTTTCATGGGACAAAATATGTTATGTTATGATGCAGCTTCAGTTGGACTCATTCCTTGTCTTCAATAATATAGTAGCCTAGTAATATAGCAGACTACATGATATCAAAGTATTGTTATAACTACAGGATAGAACAAAACCAACTCACAAACATAATTCACCCAGACATGGTTGAGCCCAGCCTATAGGATATGGACACAGACTTCTGATAGCATGTATTGTGCAGCAAGCATCCAAGTCTGTTACCGTAATGGCGCTAATAGATGCTGCCCGCCGGCTGCGGTTGTAATGATAATTCAAATTACCGTAATAATTCAAAACGTGGTGGGACCAAAGGTCACCTCCTCTCCCCATTCCGGTGCCACTATCTAAAAGTGACAATAAAATAATGTAAAGAATGTCAGCATTACATTTTGGATAAAGAATGTGTGTGTGTTCACCTCTTGGCGTTGTCTAGGAGGATGAGCATGCTGGCTCCCCCATCGTCCTGGAAACTCTCGTAGTGATGGCGATCAGCGTTCCCGATGAGGTAATCAAAGATGGCCGTGTCGATGACGTCCAGCAGCCTGGGCCCTGCGTCGTATGGAGGCATCTTCTTCACCGCATCACAGTAGCTCTCGTCATACTCCCACCTACACACACACACACACACACACACACGCATTACTATACTTGTGAGGACGTCAACGTTTTAGGATGGTAATTTCATGAATGCCATTTTTTTAATTGACATTTTGAACTCTAACCCTAAAGCCAAAAATAGCAGATCTTCAAGCTCACAGCGCGTTGCAGCGTGCTTTAGCTGCAAGTCTAGCAGCAATCTTTTTGAGATGTGTGCAATTAGAAAGTTTGGCCTAAGGGTGGTGCTAGAGCAGTGGTTATCAACCTTTTTCATGCTAAGGACCCCTAAATTGATATACATTTGGCCGCAGACCCCCAGCTGAAAATGTTTTGTGCCAGGGACCCCCAGAAGCAAAGGTTTGAGTTACAAATGTTCGCTTTAAAAATATATTCAAAGATTTGCAAAAATATTCAAGATTTTTCAAAAATAGCAGATCTACAAGCTCATAGTGCGGCACTCGGTGCCGCGCTATGAGCTTGTAGATCTGCTATTTTTGAATAGCCAAAGCTAAGTGCTTAAAATGATTGTGACACTATGTTAACTAATTTCGCTGGGGACCCCCTGGTAGCCCCCCAAGGACCACTGGTGGTCCCCGGACCACTGGTTGAAAACCACTGTGCTAGAGGAAAGGCCTCGGGGGTCAACTAAATCAGTAGGGTTCACCACCGTGTCTCATTAAGGACAGAGTTTACAAGGCAAACAACATCCAAATAAAGTTGAAGTCATGTCTTTCTGTAAATGTATTTCCACTGACTTGCGGTTTCTTAAGTTGTCTTGTTATAGCGTCAGTTTCAGGCTTCAGTTTCAGAGCGAAGCCTTTCATTTGAAAAGCCAAGTCACTTCGCTATGAAAGTGAAACTTAACAGGCGTTTATAGAATACAAAGCCGCATTTCCCCCATGATGTGCCGCTTATTTGGAAGTGAATATTTATAGACGGCCAGAAACATTGGATATTTGATACATACACGTATATTTGGATGAATCCAACAGGATAAAATGTACGGTATGCAAGTTCTCTGGACTGAGCAGCAGGGTGGTTCATTCATCACGACTAGAGGCACACGTCAGCACTGTGCTGCTATGGCAGAAAACTCAGCGTGCGTCCTATATTAGAAGCAAGCACTTCTTTAACTAATTCACCACTTTAAGCCCTATTTTATACTTTGTCATACAACATAATTGCGCCATTTGTTTCGTAAATCTTCTGTAAATACAGTCTGACAACTGCCCGAGTGTCTTAACGCGGCTGGAGTAGCACAGTATTGTACGAGTTACAATTATATCTAATATTTTAATAACATGCTGTATTTACAGTATACGGGCTATTATTAATGTTGGGTTTATCAGTCCTAAATGGATGATTTAATTTCATGTATACAGTTAAAGGTGTACCCGCCCACATCCCTATACTCCATATGTCTGAAGTCTTAATTCCTTTCATAAGATGTACACTGTAGTAATTCAAGTTCAATGACTAGTAATGTTGTGTAATGTTAACTTCCACTCTAACTTCTTTTATGTACACATTTAGTTGCAATACATGGGTCAGCACAGTATTGAACAGCAGTATGACTGCTGTTCATGGTCCAGACACGGAACGCTCCTATTCCTGCCCCTGCCCTCAGCGTTCTGCCATGTGAGAAGGCGGCACACATGAGTATCCAACCTGATTGATTCTCTGCCAATGCTCTTATTGTAGGCAGCAGGCACCGCTGTGCCAGCTGTAACTGCCTGTGCTCAATTTTCAGATTGACGAGGCTTGGAACGAGTTTCCGCGGAAGACAACACTGTTGTCTCCACTTGCATCGCATCACTATTTCATGATGTGTTGAAATGGACACAATGCCGTTCCAACGTTCGAGGTAGTCTTTACAGTTACATCTTGTGTACAGGTACATAAGATAAAACTTGTTTTCGTTCGGCTTATTCAGATATTGCAGCAGCATAAGTAATAATAGAAATTAACCCATTAAGACCTGAAGCCGATTCTACAAATGCCTTCTAAATCTCAACAGTATTCTGAAAAATGTATGTTTCTATATCAGTGGTGCTTAAACTTTTTCATGTCAAGGACCCCCAAAATTATATTTATTTGGCCGCCGACCCCCATCTCAAAATGTTTTGTTCCAGGGAACCCCAGAAGCAGTGATTTGAGTTAAAATTTTTCGCTTTAAAATAATATATTCAAAGATTTGCACACATTTTCACGATTTTTCTAAAATAGCAGATCTACAAGCTTGTAGCACGGTACAGTCGCGATACAGTCAGTGGTTGTAATGGCTTGGATCTTTGATGATTCTGCGAGCTTTACTGACACAGCTTGGCAGGCTAACGGGTGGGGGTCGAGGCACGAGCACGAGTAGCAGCTTGCTGTTGATTAGCTCTCTGACCCGTTTCTCAAAGCATTTGCTCACTATGGGTGTGAGTGCTATAGGCCGGCAGTCATTTTAGACCAGTGACTTTACTCTTTTTTTGTCACTGGAATGATTATTGATGATTTAAAGCATGACAGGACTCACGGTGGGATTGGTTGAAAATAAAGACTCCTGCCAACTGTGCTGCACACGCTCAGTAGACACACCCTGAAATTCCTGGAATTTTCGAGGACAAACACAGGCTGGACACAAATATTTGTGAACTAGTGCGCCAAAGCTTTAATGAACTAACTACCCTGTTGGGGTCGAAATTATACATTGTGTGGTCTTATCTGAGAAAGAACAGAATTTAACATCCACCATGGATGTGTTGAACGAACGTTCCTCACCCCAGCTACGGATCCCCTCTGTCCATTTGAGAACACAGTGGGTGTAAACTTACTCAAATCTCATGGGGACAAAAGCCTCGAGTGTTTTGTGTTTTATCAGGGATGAAAGAGGGGGAAATGACAACAACGCAGATTAGCTTATCTGTTTGGAAAGTTGATGTGTACAGCATTACAGTGTTCAATCAAAGCCATTGTGTTGCGATGGCTTTTTACATACTCTATATATTGCATCACGCACAATTGGCATAGTCTGATAAAATGATGTGAATTAATGCGACACACACAGGTGAGCCCCCGCCTCTGGGCGTAACGTAGAGTTTTTCCTACATGACTTGTGAAAAGAACGGATCTACAAGCTAACTACGGCTCACCATGCAATGTGTTAGCTTGTAGATTGTTATTTTTGGCTTGCGACACCGTCGTATTACAGAGTATGAATTAGGCTGTAGGTATAACAATTTGGTACTGAACGAAAAGACATTTTCTCGGTGCTCGAAGGTATCGTGCTGCACTGTGAGCTTGTACATCTACTAATTTGGAAAAGTGCTTTTTTAAGTGATTTTGGGGGTCCTCAGCCAAATATATATCAATTTGGGGGTCCTTGGCACGAAAAGGTTTGAGGACCACTGATCTACACAGGTAGAGACCACCCACCTGGCCAGTTTGCCCTCTCTGTACGTGCGCCCCCAGGGGTGCCTGTGTTTCTGCAGGGGCCAGACGTCAGGCAGCCACAGGGTCAACGAGCCCTCCATGATCTCCCCCTCTGCACACGCTGGCTCAGTGTCTCTGCAGTAGTAACACTTCCCATAGAAACACGTATTATTACCTAGAGACACGGAGACAGACAGACAGGAGACAGAATAGGTATATGTACATAACATAAAGAAAGAGCATACCTAGAAGCAACACGCTCATACTTAACCACTTAAGCCCTAACCTAATATACGTCGCACGTTGAATAGCGGAAATAAGACAAACTACAAGCCCATGACACGGCACATTGGCACACGTTGTGAGTTGTAGACCTATTTTTTGCGATTGCAAAAGAAATGCACATTTTTGACAACAATTTTTTTTTGCCTAATGACATGCCTAAAATAGAAACACTTGGTTAAGAGTGGTTAAAGATAGTGTAAGTGATATAATTATTTTGATTAACCCATTTAGACCTGGAAAGCCTATAAGTTGTTACACCTTTCAATTAGGAAAAGCATCTGTCATTTTAGTTTTTGCTGTAGATAAACTGTAGCTACATGAATTGTTTTCAAGTTTTTCAGAAAACTTAGGTTAGGATTTAGAAGGCGTTTTTAGAATCGGCCTCTAAATGGGTTAAAAAAAAGTTACAGCTCTATATTCTGATAGTAATCATCGGTACAGAGTGTTTGTTCTATAACAAAGGTCTTTTTAATATAAAAAGAAAATACATTTTCAGGTGGTTTGCCAATTTCATCCAATCAGGAGAGAGTACCCATTTATCAGCTTCAATTTTATAGTGTTTTGATCTTATAGTGTACCAGTTCCAAATTTGTCTACTCATTTCTTTGTGTCATCCATTTTCAATTATTTAACCTGTTTCCTGTATGAATTCTCTCCCCTGATTGGATAAAATGGTATCTTGGACTGAAAATGTATTTTCTCTTTACTAAAGAGCTGAAGAGACGTGCAGAGCCCTGTTACTGAACACTCATATACAATGATTACTACTAATGGGAATATAGAGCTATTTAACACTTATTTCAACATAGAAATATCACTTACTGCACCTTTAAGCTCACTTGCAGCGCTTTTAGGCATGTGGTCTCTAAAAGTCACATAGTGTGAGTTAAAACACAGTGACTGTCTCCATTATTTCAATGTTTATGCTTTACATGTGACTGAGTGACAAGGAGCTGCCACACAGTCAGCAAACAGGACATGGTTGTAAAACGGTCTGGATGTACGTCAGTCAGTGGTGGAAAGTAACTAAGTACATTTATTTACTTAAGTACAATTTTGAGGTATTTGTACTTTACTTGAGTATTTCCAATTTCCAGTACTTTTACTTCTACTCCACTACATCTCAGAGGCAAACATTGTACTTTTACTCCACTACAATTATTTGAAAACTTTAGTTACTAGTTACTTTGCAGATGTAAATCATGAAACATACATTAACCACTTTAGCGCTATTTTATACGTAGGCTATTTGAAAATAGCCGATCTACAAGCTCACAACACGTTGCAGTTGCAGCGCGTTGTGAGCTTGTAGATCTGCTATTTTCAAACATTTTAGTACTTTTACTTTTGGTATTTAAGTACATTGTGATGCCAATACTTTTTTACTTTCACTCAAGTAAATTTTGAATTCCGGACTTTTACTTGTAACAGAGTACCTCTAAATTGCAGTATTGATACTTAAGTAAAATATCTGAGTACTTTTTACACCACTGGTTCAGTGTCATCTTTCAGAGTGTGGAACGAGAAGATAATCAGGGTAAGAGTAAAGATAGAAAGAGAGAAGGTTCCAGCGTTTTACTTTCACATCCACAGCCGTGGCAACATTGCAGGCAGTGAAAGCATCCTCAACGGTGTGGACAAAAATACAAATACAATAAGACAAAATACAAAATAGAGAAAATGGAAGCAAAGTGGGTGAGACAGGAAGCAGAGAGACAGAGAGAGAGAGCAGGAAAGCAACAAAAAAAAGAGTAGTCCAGAAAGAGAGCAAGAGATACTAACCCTGCATAAGAAACGTGCTCAACAGCTGATCAGTGGCCACAGGTTTGATCTCGGTGCGCAGGTTGACGTACCTCCCCACCACCAGAGGAGCTCTCCTGAACCCCAGGATCCTGTGGGACAGGCAGAATAATACACAAACTATGGTTTGCTTCTGTCATTTTTTTACTAGATTAAATAGAAGCTTATCATATAAGCAGTGCAAAATCATTGTTTAGTTAACATCATTGACTGTCTTCCATCCTACGTTCAAGGCTTCTGGAGAAACTAAACCTTTCAGGTGCTTGTGACAGTTTTATGGGAGGGGGCAGTGAATTATTCAACTTTTGTGTGTCCCTGATTATTAGTAATTATTTCTAGGCTTGAGTACCAGTGATATCTACCGAAAAAACACACACACACACACACACACACACACACACACACACACACCCCCACACACACACACACAAATACGATTTATTAAAAAAAACAACACTTCTCCATTTTTTGATTAATCCAAAATAAAAAAATTAATATTAATACATATTTTTATTCATATTATCATCACCAACATTACTATTTTAACTTATTTTATTCTTTTATTTTGTATTATCCATGCTGTTTAAGAAGTACAAGAATGTCATCGCCTACAATGTTACAACCAGCTGTATTGTATGTTAAAGGTGTGACAATAAAAAACACCCAATTAAAGGTGTGACAATAAAAAAACACCCTTGAACTTTGCACTTCTGCCTCTGCACACGCCTCCCGTGCTGCAGATAGCAAGCTCATGGCAGGTGATGCAATATAGGATTTGAGAGTAACAGCATTAAGTCAAGTAACAGCATTATGTACTGTATGCAGTGACTTCCGTTTTCAACAGGTGTTAAGCTGCACTATGTAACTTTCCTCTTCTACCGCGGATTTAAACCCGGTTTCCTGCGCAAGTGCTGACATTGTTGTTGTTTTTTTTACCATTGAGCTAATAGAGCCTGCCTGCTTGCTCAGGGGAGAAATAGAATTTTGACAATCAGGTCAAAATCCGTGTCAGATCCTGTGTCTAGGTGAGACATGACCTTTGACACGATCTAAATGTCTCAATAGAAGGGTAGAGAGACAAAATAGAACCACCGCAATTGTATACGTTATATTGTATTAACATACTCTACCATACAGATTGGACAAAATGACATTTTATTCATTAAAAAAAGGTTACATAACGATACAATTAGTGTTTGAATAGCGAACCATCATCTAACAGCCCTAGCATATACAGGCTGAGTGCACCTCTATGCAGTGGTGGAAAAAGTACTCAAATGTTTTACTTAAGTAAAAGTATCAATACTGCAATTTAGAAGTACTCTGTTACAAGTAAAAGTCCGGAATTCAAAATGTACTTGAGTAAAAGTACAAAAGTATTGGTATCAAAATGTACTTAAAGTACCAAAAGTAAAAGTACAAAAATATTTGAAAATAGCAGATCTACAAGCTCACAACGCGTCGCAGCTTGTAGATCGGCTATTTTCAAATAGCCTCGGTTTCAAATAGCCTCGGTATAAAATAGCGCTAAAGTGGTTCATGTATGTTTCATAATATCATAATTTCAAAATCTGAAAAGTAACTAGTAACTAAAGTTTTCAAATAATTGTAGTGGAGTAAAAGTACAATATTTTCCTCTGAGATGTAGTGGAGTAGAAGTAAAAGTATTGGAAATTGGAAATACTCAAGTAAAGCACAAATACCTCAAAATTGTACTCAAGTACAGTACTTAAGTAAATATACTTAGTTACTTTCCACCACTGCCTCTATGGCAGTTCCCAAGTTCCTTTTTTTGGATGAGGGCCCACTTGACAATCTTGAGAGCGTTCACGGCCAACCACTTAACATGGTCAGTCATTCAGCTGCCATTTGGCTGACCACTTAACGCGGCAGGCCAAATTAAGTGGTCAGCCAAATGAAGTGGTCAGATGGGTGGGCCGTGCGTACTGTCAGAGCAAGTTCATTTTAATGATCCATCAATTGACGTGTTCCAGCTTGGATCAATGGAACCAACGTACGTAGTATTACCTTAAGTCCCTATTAATCAGTATGAAAACAACCTTATCAAGGTTTTAAAGAAGAAAAAATCCATGTCTTTTTTTTTTTTAAATACGTTTATTTTATATTAATGCTATCATCATTCAAATGTTAGTGTTGTAGTGTTTTGCCAATTGTTTGGGGCCCACAAGTTGGGAATCACTGCTCTAGGGGCAGTGGTTCTCAAACATTTTTGGCTCAGGGCATCCCTGTAAATAACCTTTCCATCCATGGCACCCCTGAATTACATTTACTTTACAGCACCTTACATTTATGTCAAATATGTCAATCTTTCCCTCTAAGATACAATGTCAGGAGGAGGAAAACTTGAGAAAATATCGGTTTCCATTTGGACAGATTGAAAATAACTTTTATACTTGGCATTTAACCACTTAAATCCCAGCATCCCTATTCTGGAGGGATACAGTCACCAAAAATAGCCGATCTACAAGCTCACAACGCGTCACAACGTGGCGCGTTGTGAGCTTGTAGATCTGCAATTTTTGGTGAAGAGAATTGTTGTACTGTAGGCTGAAAAAGATCGCACCAAGTACAGTGCATCTCAGGTCCGTCTCACAAAGTTTAGAGGGTCTTAAGTGGTTAAACTGAAGTGATATTGACACATTCCAAATATTATGAAAGTATTCTGAGGCACCCCTGGACTTGTCATGGCACCCTAGGGTGCCATGACAAGTCCCACTTTGAGAAACCCTGGTCTAGGGCACCCCTTGCTTTAAGCATCATATGAAATACTTCAATAACGAGCCACATGCATAAGAAGAGAGACTGGTATTGAAGAGGACACCCTACCTGTCCAGGTGAAAAGCAGCCACCTCAGCATTATGTCTGTCATAACCTGCATACGGCTCTCCTTCCACCACATACTCTCTGCTATACCTGGCGGACAGAAAAGGGGACAGCTACAATATTACACTGATCTCTTTAAGGACGTACGCGTTGAGTCAGTGCATGAATGTCTTTAATAACAGTATGACAGTTACCTAGGCATCCTATAGTTTCAATGTACAGATTATATTTTTTTGATATTATATTTCTTAGACTGACGCTAGGTTCTTGGTTTACCTATGATCCTAGATTACTGAGAAACTACACTGTCTCCCTGCATTTGATGTATGTGTTAGTTTACCTTGCTTACTCTAAAGGCCAGTCCACACAAATGCAACTCCTTGCAACACCTTGCAACATGCAACAACTTGCAACTACTTGCAACCATTACCCTCAAAGGCAGTTGCAAGGAGTTGCATTGGTGTGGATTGGCCTTGAAACTGTTTTGTTGCAAGGTGTTGTGACTAGTGCGACTGACATATAAAAAACATGGTGAAGCAACATTCTGCTTCTACGAACCGACAGCGTGGAATAAACTCCCATCACACCTAAGACAGGCAGCCTCTGTCGATAGCTTTAAAGCACAGCTCAAGACCTACTTCTTCACTCTTAGCTGATTTTTTGGTTGATTTTTAAATCTCTGTGTTGTTATCCATGTCCTCACTGTATTGCCTGATTCACTGCCTTTTGCTATTATTTTAATATTGTTTTATGCTTTTGCTTTTCTTTTTTGCTTTGTTAAATTAGTTGTAACTGTAATTGTATTCTTGCTCTGTAAAGCACTTTGAGCTGCATTTCATGTCATGAAAGGTGCTATACAAATAAATTATTATTATTATTAGTTGCATTGGTGCAGCCTGGCCTTAAGTCGCTCTGAATAAAGAGCGTCTGCTAAATGCCTATTAAATTGTAAATTGCAGTATAACTCCATATCATCTAATCTAGTGATACTTAAGTCAAAGCACTTCATTCTTTGAATATAAATTCACAGTATGTACATATGTGTGTGTGTGTGTGTGTGTGTGTGTGTGTGTGTGTGTGTGTGTGTGTGTGTGTGTGTGTGTGTGTGTGTGTGTGTGTGTGTGTGTGTGTGTGTGTGTGTGTGTGTGTGTGTGTGTGTGTGTGTGTGTGTGTGTGTGTGTGTGTGTGTGTGTGTGTGTGTGCGCGCGCGCGCGCGTGCGCGCGTGTGTCATCTACACATGCAATACAATTCCACAGCTGACCTCTTGGGCTTGAAGACCACCTTCTGTCCACCATCCAGCACTACCAGAGCTTTCAGCTGGGTTCCTTTGTAGCCGACGTCTGCACGCTCTATCTTGGCAGTGCTCAGGGAAGTGAGCACGGCGGCCAGTTCTGGGGTCTCCTCCGGGTAGACCTCTCGGGGCCCGACCCATTGGCTTGCGATCTCCCAGGGCGACTGGAGCGTGTGGGTGAGACGAGCGCCTCGGGAGAGCGGAAGACCAGCTTCCATCTGCCAACAACACATCAGGTATAGGTAATGAGATTTGGGTACATGCACTGATATAGTCAATGTAGTGCTGGGGGAAAATCTGGTGCTGGGAGTACATTCGGCAGTGATATCTGTTTTGGGGTAAAGCTTGAGTTACACTTATATATACGGTATTGTGTGCCGACAATAGCCAATGTACAAGCTCACAATACGCATGCAACAGCATCTTATCTTACGACCAAGTATATGTATGTATTAAGCATACATGTCAAGTGCTCACTTGAGATGTGATTCCTTGCACATTCCTTGTCGGAAACATTATTATTCAATTGCCATCAATGTGTCATTCAGCTCATACACAAACACTTGACCGATGACAGTTTGAAAAGAAAAAAGTTTGCTTTGAGCGAGGGGTTCTGCTTATCAGAGCTACCAGAAATTGTTAGTCTGTGCTCACACACACACAACAATTTGAGTAAAAATACATAAAAACAAACAGTTTGAAGTTAAAACAGGCAACCGCTTTTGAACAAAAAATGTAATAGCCTCTAGGCTTGTAGAAAGCAGAAGTAGATGCGCCATCATGTTGGCTACTAAGCAGAACCCACGTACACTCTGAAAAGAAACCGGGCGCTCCGGTAACCGGCGAAATGCCTGGTAGAGCGACCAAAACACAGACTATAGAGAATACACCAGTACTGACCTTGCGGAAGGCCCGCAGGTCTCGTCGGCTGGCCGCGGATCCCTCCCCTCCATCCAGCAGGAAGATCTTGGCCAGGCCCAGCAGGAGAAGCACGGCACACAGCACCACCACACGCTGCTTGAGCTTCATCTCTGCAGAAACCAGCCCTGACCCCTCACCCCTGCACTGTGTGTATCCACCGCAGCGAGCCTTCCTCACCCCAGGAGCATGGCCCCTGCGACCTTCCCCCCCCTCGCCTGCTCTCCCGCCAGACGTGCACCTCCTCTGACAAATTGAGCCCTGAGCTCCTCTGCCTCTCGTTGGGAGCTATGGCCTAAGCAACAGAGCAGCCACCTGGGAAAAAGGAGAGAAAGAGGCAAGTGGGATGAAAAGAGAAGAAGAGGGGGATCAAGAGAGAGAGAGAGAGATAAAAGACGTGCTGTCAGTAATATGCAGGGAAAATGCCGATTGATCTGCTGCCCCTCTTGCCTGTTTCCCCTTAGGGGAGGCTATGACCCAGTACTGCAGCAAACAGAAGCCTCCCCAGCATACGTAACTACCAACCAACCGTGATGTGGTGTTGTGTGTGTATGGGTTTGTGTTATCTGCAACTGAGTCTACATTCAATGTTACTCCTCCCATTAACCGGTTCTACGCCACACAAATGGGACCGTGGGGGATATTGCATTAGCATGGAGAAGAGATACATACTAACAGTATGTCAGTATGAAGAGGAAGTGCAGTGTGTGTGCCCCTGAATTCCAACTTTCCAATTAGAAAACAGGATTCTTCCCGCGTGCTTAAGGTTTTTATATAGTTGACACGTGCACTTACAATACAGCCGTGGCAGCATTGCAGGCACTGACATTCTTGTAGATCCTCATCAACACAGTGAGAACCAAAATAACAATAGTCGAACAGGAAGAAACAAAAAAAGAAGTGCAGTTGACTGAATATTAGGGCTGTCACGATTTCAAATTTAAGTTGACGATTAATTATCACTCAAATAATTGCGATTAATGATTTAATTGTTTCTGTCGTTGAAAATTAATGCCACATTATGGATATAAATGACATTTCTGTTTGGCTTTTAGCTTTCGTCAACAAAAGTTGCACAGGGCAGATATGACAAATAACACATTTAATTACTTTATACTTAAAAACATTAGGACATAAGGAATGCAAACATTCACGTTGCACACCTCTGTCCCTCATAATACTTCTGCTAAACCCAGGACATTATCATAGATGGTTATCGTATTAGCTTAGTCTTTCAACATAACCAGTTACTGCATGAACAGACTGGCTAACATTACATAACACTGACTGAACTTCAGCTGACATGCCTCAGTCTGTTGTGTGCCATTAGTGTATGGTTGATGTGTGTGTAGTGATTGATGTAGTGCAGTGGTTCTCAACCAGTGGTCCATGGGGGGGGGGTACCAGGGGGTCTCCAGCTAAATTAGTTAACATAGCGTTACAATCAATTTAACTACCTAGCTTTGGCTATTCAAAAATAGCAGATCTGCTATTTTTGAAAAATCTTGAAAATGTGTGCGTATCTTTGAATATATACATTTTTAAATCTCAAAATCTTAAAATCTTTGCTTCACAAAACATTATCAGATGGGGGTCCACGGCCAAATGTATATCAATTTAGGGGTCCACTCCATGGCATGAAAAAGGTTGGAAACCACTGCCTTAGTGTATGGTTGATATATGTAGTGTGTTGCTGTTGTTAACTTGTTGTGTGTCGTCATCACATCAGTGTTGCTTCCTGGTTGTTGTGTTGTGTACATTGATCAGTGTTTTCATCAGTGGTGGAGGAAGTATGCAGATCTTTTTAAGTAAAAGTAGCAATACCACCATATGAAAATACTCTTGTTACAAGTAAAAGGCCTGTGTTCAAAATGTTACTTGAGTTAAAGTACACAAGTAATGGCATCAAAATATACTTAAAAAGTACCAAAAGTAAAAGTACTAAAATGTTTGAAAATCTACAGATCTACAAGCTCACAACGTGTTGCATGAGCTATCAAATAGCCTATGTACAAAATAGGGCTAAAGTGGTTAATGTATGTTTTATAATATAATAATTTATATCTGCAAAGTAACAATAATTGTAGTGGAGTAAAAGTACAATATTTGCCTCTGATGTAAGTGGAGTAGAAATAAAAGTAATGAAAATTGGAAACACTCCACTAAACAAAATACCTAAAAATTGTACTTATAAGTACAGTACTTGAGTAAATGTACGTAGTTACTTTACACCACTGGTATTAATGCTGTATTGTGTTGCTATTATTACACAACAGTAGCCAAATATGTCAAACTCACCGCAAATGTTGTTAGCTGACTTGAGCTAATAAGTCTGTGATATAAGATAAGATATTACCCAGATAGTGGGTTGAAAATGAGCGACTTAAAGCCACCGTAGTCGTAATGCTACATATTGTGTCGCTTGGTACATTTTGATACCAATACTTTTATATGTTTACTCAAGTAAATGTTTAATTCCGGACTTTTACTTAGCACCAGAGTATTTCTATATTGCAGTATTGATACTTTTACTTAAGTAAAAAATGTGAGTACTTTTTCCACCAATGGTACACACACAAAGAGAGAGAGCTGCTGCTATAAGCCACGCAGGCAAACCGACTCTCTTCTGCACAATCGCTCTTTCATGCCAGGCTTTTCAACACCACAACACGTCCAAAAACACCTCCTATATCGTAGTTATTCGTTATCCGTTCCCTATCGGCTTTACATTGGCCCCGATCAGACCATATATAGCTTCATCATAACACAGACAACAACAACCCTCCTCAAACGGCTTGTTGGTCGGCCAGTCTCAGCATTATTTATCTTTGATCCTGGGCTAATATTGCTGCATTGCATCTAGTGGGGTTAGTTAGCCACTTAGCTTAGCACAGGCAGCCCTCTGTATGTATGTAATACATGTACTACACCTTGGGTTAGAGGGAGCTAACGCTACTGCCGTTTACAGTCATGTTACATTAGCCTGGGGGTTGAAACGTACCTGATCGGCGATCAGTGGCGATTCTCCCGAGAAAGAATGGACTGTACGATCCAAATAGATTGTAAAAAAGTTGTTAATAATCAGCGATGAGGCTCGTCATTTCTCTCCATCCCCTTGGTTGGATCCCTTTCCTTCGATTCCTTCCTTCCTTGGCCTGGTGGTGTTGTCTGTCCACTCCTCCCTGGAATCATCTTCCTCCTCTACTTCCAGTAATGTTTTGGTTTGGCCACTAGGTGGCGGCAGAGCCTTATTATGGTGGCGGTATTGCATCGTATGCGAGGTGGGGGGGTGGGGGGGGGGTATTACTTATGAACCCAAAATGTCTTCTGAATCCTAACGGTTTCCTGAAAAACGTATGTTTCTGTATCAGTGGTGCTCAAACATTGGCATGTCAAGGACCCCCAAAATTATGTGTATTTGGCCGCCGACCCCCATCTCAAAATATTTTGTTCTAGTAGGGACCCCCCCCCCCCCCCCCAGAAGCAACGATTTGAGTAAAATGTTTTGCTATAAAATAAGATTCCAAGATTTGCACACATTTTCACGATTTTTCAAAAATAGTAGATCTACAAGCTCGTAGTGGGCACAAAGTGACGCTTGACAAGCTTGTATATCTGCTATTTGTGAATAGCCAAAGTATAAAATAATGTTTAGCTCAAATCCAAAATGACAGATGCTTTCCCGGTATTAATGCGTTAAACCCCTAAAGCAGCAGGGCTCCATTATATTCCCTATACTACTTCAAAGTGACTGAAAGAGGGACTTGAACAGTCTGAAAAGGCGTTTGAAAGTTTCAAATTTTATTTCAGTGATATGAATTGTTGGCAAACATTTTTTGTTAGTACTTAAGTGACACAGCTCCGGGGTGACACAAATCAGTAAACACCCTTCTTGCACACGTACAGCTATCCCACTCAGCATCCGCTGTCCTCCAATATCCCACATAATCGATCATAAACAACTCAATGTACATTCAACACGAAAATAAGCAAGATACGAATGAGTGGAGTAAAAAAGGGCAGAGTGTTTATTGGTTCTCGTCTTAATGGCCGGGGAGCGCGTCACTCTGGTTAGAGGTCATAGCGCTAGTACCAAGTCATGACAGGAGGGTAGACACACGCACACGCACACACACGCGCACACACACACACACACACACACACACACGGTACAGGGTGGGGACTAAAAGGTATAGCATATCTACATCTCACCTTCTTCATGTGACATGAACAATGCCGGCGGACATCCTTGATGAGTCACAAATGACAGACTCTCAAAGCAGAGAGTGTAGAACTAAAAACTGTACATTCATGCTGGTTCCACTTGTCTGAACAGAACACGACGTTGCATAATGATGCCAAAGGTTAATTTATACTCTTTTTAAAGTAACTGTTCTTTTCAGTTACGCAACGCTGCTGTACTAAAGGAGTATAACTTAAGCTTAACACCGTCTCTGATTGAAACCCAGTCCATTCACTTCATCTGAGCGGTTAAACATTTGTAATAAAAGAAAGAAAGAAAAAGAAAACAATTCAAAATGCTGTGTGTACGTTTCCTTGTACAGAACTAAATCTATCATCCGTTGGAGGGGGTTTACAAATTTCTATTGCTACCAAACCAAACCAAGGAAAGTAGGTATTACCACCTTCGTCCAATGATGCAGTTATTAAACAGAGCAGTCCTCTGGCGGTGACATTTAATTGCCTTATTGCGAAGACAACCGATATTCACCACCACACTAAATGATGCAAACTCAGCATTTAAGGAAGCTTCTGAAATGGAGTTAACTCTTCATATGAAGAAGTCGTTATGGAGTGATAAGCACGAGAAATTAGACCACCCCAATACAGAGCCAACATGGCCGAGTTAATGTTGTGACAGAAAAAGAAAGAAGAAAAACACACATTAAACTCAGGTACAATGGTAAAAACCCAGAAAGAAAAGCTCTTTGGACAATTGGGGTATTTCTAAAGAGAAAGGTTGTTAAGCAAAGTATTCAAAGCAGAGCACTCCGAAGTTCCACCACAAGTCTGGTGTAGTATGCTATGATAGAATCACTCACATTGAACTGATGCAAATCTGAGTCACTGTCATTGCAACTGTCTTTTTCCACTTTTCATTGTCATTTCAAATCAACATAAAAAGAGAAGTCAAGGGACAGAGGGGCTCGCATGAGATGAGAGGATGCAGTTAATACTTCTAAACACGAACACCACTGACAGCATCTGTCAGCCTCAACCCAAGGTATTTGTGATAGTCTAATAATGATTATTGTGGGGCTTAATAAAGTGGTGCCAAGCTGGCAGTCTTGACTGACTGCATTGGAAACGACAGCAGGTTAATGGCCTTCTCTACTGTGACTCTGCATGGTAATCAGCTTCCTTATTTCATTGGCAACCCGTTTGTCCTCAACTCACTGATGGCATTCTGGAAACTGGAAAAACATGTTTTTCGACCACTAGCCGAACAAAATGACCACATTACAGTATACCCTCAAGCTGCACTCAACAGTATTAATGTTGAACTGAACATTCGTGGTTAAAAACATCAGATTGTACTCTTCTCTGATTCCATACAATTCATTCGTCTACAGCTCTGGGAATTTGGCATTTCATAATGGTGCGCCTCCACGTTTTCTAAAATACCGGGAAAAAAAGCTCTCCCAAATCCCAGTGAAGCCCCCCCCCCACTCCCACCACACACATACAATGGATGCAGATAAGTCCGTTACATTTCTATATGCTGACCAGTTCCTCCTCTTTTCACACTCATCACACTTCAGTACGAATGAAGCCGGCTTAGTGCACTTTGTGTGAGCTGGCAACGATACAGATGATTAGCTAGCCAGTCCCCCACTGCATCAATGCCATCTTTGGGGGGAAACAGATTATCTGGCTTTAATTGCTATATTAGAAAAATAGAGGCAAGGTACTGTAACTGTATCTATCCACCCACCCACCCCATTCATCTTTGGCTTCCTCATTCATGAATTCATCCCTCCACAGGTTAATCCACTACCGTTTCTTCTATAGAAAAGCTGCTCTACAAAGGACTGATCATGTGCATGGACTGGAGTAACCGACTTCCTATTTATGCGAATGTCTGGCAGACTCTATCCACACGGTGTTGGCCAAGGTGCATAACGTCTGCAGGAGTGTTCCATCCAAGGCATTGATGGGGATGCATGCCTCAGCAGCACACTCACTGACAGTGTCAACAGGGTATTACTGTAGACTGTGTGAGGGGGCTGAATGTGGACCATTAAATAAGTATAAGTGTCAATGCGACACTTTTCTTTTTGTCATAGCATAAATTAGGCTTAAATCAATCCCAGTAGAAAGTGTGTCGGTGGAGTACATTAGTGGTATCTTTCAGCACCACGTTTTAACAGCTAGAAACTGAATACCAAGCTAAAGTGAGCCCAATAATGGAGTGGAAACGGAATTCCCCGCACCTAGAGCAGGTAATGAAATGTGAAAGAGTTGTGATGCTACGCTAAGGATTGTGTAAACATTCTATGTAAACGGTCGTTTCCAATACGAGAGGCTGACAATTATGGAAAACACAACCCATCATCATCATCATCATCATGCAGGCAATGCAACTTTGTCCTTTTTTCCAAATAAATCATTTGTTCATGGGGCCTCCGGGTGGCAAGAGGTAAAGTACCTGCCCACCACAGTAGAGACCGTCGCCACACAGTGTTTATGGCTTGACCGGGCATTTCAACAAACACAATCAGCTCTGTGCTATAACTGTAGTCCCAGTTTTCAGAAGGTGGCATACCCATTTCCTGTTCCAGTCCATTTCCCCACAGCTTCGTTTGATTGGCTCGGCAGCAAGTTCGAACCGGACACACACGAGACACCTTCACACGTTCAGTTTCCAGTTCAAATCTGCTGCCGAGCCAACCAAACAGAGCTATGGGGAAATGGAAACGAGAAACGGGTAATGCCACCTTCTGAAAACTGGGACTTACAGCTAGGCACAGAGCTGATTGGCCGTGGTTGTGAGTGGGTGAGAAAAACTGTGAGGGAGAGCATGTTCCTACACACGCGTTACGCACTCCTGGTGAAACTCCTCACCATAAAGTGAAAAGAAGTGGCTGGCGAATCCATGTATACTGAAGGAGATGTGGTTATCAACACCCTTCGTAGAGCAAACAGTAGCAGTGACAGACAGGGCCTATACACATGGGGGGATTGGCAACAACTGAAAAATTAAATTAAATTAAAAAAGGAGAAAAATTACAAATAAAAAAATAATTTGTTCATCCGGATTATGTTTTTAACACTCGCTCCCAACGAAAATAAATGAGAATCAGTGCATTTGTGGCGCACCAAAACCCATGTGTGTAATACACACTGGAAACTGTGAACACAGAGTTTTCCCAGTGAAACTAGCCAAATAGCTCCTTTTCCATGAAAAAAACCCAATGCCTGATTCCATGGCAGCCTTGCACTTTGCCCTTAACAAACTCCCACCAAACTGAAGGAATAGAGGGGCCAGCAATACCACTTATCACTTGTCACAGATTATAACCAAGGAAACTAATCCAATTCATAGTCAATGGGATTTAGAGCCTAAAAGTTGAGCCGGATACTGTAATGATAGGTCAGCTCTGTAGTACTCACTATAGAAAGGGGGGACTAAATCAAATTGAAACTACTAAAAGGTACAAAACAAGCGCTCCAAAAAAGGGAGGCAAAAAAAAAAGCAAATAGTCCAAAAAACTTAAATGTAACATACAAGTGTAACAGACATTTAAAACAACCTAGACATGTGCAAGTCACCTACAACAACAACATCATAATACTGCAAATCCCACCCCGTCCCTCCAAAAGAAAAAGAGACAAGAAAAGGAACAATGCAAAAAAAAACAATGACGAAGACGATTTCAAATGGATTCTGAATGGCTCCAGATAGCTTCGAGTCTCTGCAGCGGAGTGAATTGTGTGTCTCTCATGCACACACACACACAAACGCTCCCTCTCGTCTTCACTTGTAAAGCAGGCCCGCTCTCCAGCCCCCTACTGTATTAAAGCAACAAAAGGAAGCAGTGATAAAATCATGTATCACAGGTTCTCATTGCCCTCTCCCTTGGATTCTTTCACAGCTTATCTTTAGTGTTTCATGAGTGTGTGTGTGTGTGTGTGTGTGTGTGTGTGTGTGTGTGTGTGTGTGTGTGTGTGTGTGTGTGTGTGTGTGTGTGTGTGTGTGTGTGTGTGTGTGTGCTGTGTCTCCCCTATCTAACTCAAGGGTGGCCAACCCTTGGTTTAGAGAAGACAATAGTCTGGAGAACACAAAACGTATATATACACTTCTACAAAAAAAAGAAAGAAAGGAATTAAGGTTTCTTTCTATATAGAATGGAGGGAAATACTTAGCTTAGTCTCTGGGATTATCGTACCCATGTGTTGGAACTGAAGACTGATGATTCCTGGAATCAAAACAGATCTGCAGAGTGGTTGATTTTTATCCCTCACTTCACAGCTATACACACACACACACACACGTACAGTACACATAGTGAGTATACGGTATGACACGGGGGTAGTAGTTCTGTAATAAAAACTAGACACATTCAGGGAGTGTGGGAGTCCTTTCTGCTGGGATCGGTCGAGAATCAGAGCCCTTATTTTTTTAAATGCTGCAATCAAACAGGCGTGTGTGTGACTGTGTGTGTGTGCGTGTGTGTGTGTGAGTGAAACTGATAGCAATTCTGTGATCCCAAGTCAACTTTTGTACGAAGAGACCAACAAGGTCTGTGTTCAACACGTGATTCGAGTCATAATAAAGTAAAACGTTTAGGTTCAAACCCTCCATAGTTCATCAGGTTAGTCCAGTGTAAGAGTGTGTGTGTGTGTGTGTGTGTGTGTGTGTGTGTGTGTGTGTGTGTGTGTGTGTGTGTGTGTGTGTGTGTGTGTGTGTGTGTGTGTGTGTGTGTGTGTGTGTTGTGACCGAGTATATGCGGGTTGCCCAGCCTATTTGAAGGGGGGGAAATCTTCCATTGGAGCACATTGAAGTTGCCAGTAAAAAAAATGGGTCCTCCTCCTTTGGAAAAAAAAACAAAACAAAAACGAAAGCAGATGATTATTCATGTCCATCCAGCCCTGAAGGACAGTCCGCGAGAGAGGAGAAGAGAAGTCAAATGGCACCGCTGGAGCCGAGCACACAGAGGGAGCGTGACCGAGAGCCCACATGATAACGGAGCAGTGGCGCACATCTGTGTTCAGTAGTCAATGCAGCCAAAATGAGTTACTTCCACACAAAGACACACACACACACCGACTCTTCTCAACGCACAAACACACACATACAACACGATCCTCTGGTTAAGGCAGTGGTGGCACGTGAGGCTGGGGCTCGGGAATCAGTGGCTCAGGGCTCATGGCAGTGAAAGCTCCCATTACCGAGTCAGTCCTCAACTTCCTCTTCATCCTCTTCCCCTCCTCCGTTTTCCTCATCCCTCTGTCCCGTCGCTCAAGTCATGCTGCACTCTTCACCATCGATCACTCGAATGACATCAGATTGGCTGGCACCTATGGGAAGATTTATGCTTAGTTTTAACCCATTAAGACCTGAGGCGATTCTTAAAAAAATTCTAAATCCTTACAGTAAAAAAAACAAATCAACAAAAAAAATTATCAAGATTTTTCAAAAATAGCAGATCTATAAGCTCATAGCGCATTCACACACACTCATACACCGATGGCAGAGGAAACCATGTTCATCGGGAGCAATTAGGGGTTTAGCGTCTTGCTCATGGACACTTCGACACCAACTCTGAGGGAGCGCCCCAGCCTGGGATCGAACCGGGAACCTTGCGGTTTCTGGTTCACTCTACCCGGCCACTCTACCCCTGAGCCACTGCCGCCCCCAGTATTTATACTTAATTGTACAATACTGTCCGGTGCCGAAAACAGCAGATCTACAAGCTCAGGTTGTGAGCGACAGAAGTTACACATAAGATAACGTACTTACTTACTTACTGAATTTGTGTGTGGATTCTAACATACCTGTTGTCTGTTGCTCTGACAGGCTGCACTCAGATGTTTGAACCAGAGCAGAGCGTTCATTCGGTTCCCTGCCTGATACTTGTAGGTGTTACCTAGGAAACCGAGACAAACACGGGGTCAAATACAATATACGTTTTGTCCCTCTACCCCCCACAGAGTACAGTCTATTGAGTCTTCAGCCACGTTCAGCCCTGCACAAATCAAATCCACTGCACATGTGGAAGTAGTGAAAACCGTAATATACTGTACAAGGACCAATAGCCTTCGTGTCTGTGCGCGCATAATGCTGTGAACGAAAGGCTACGACCGTTCAATATCACCAGTATGCAGTCCACATGCTACTAACTGACAGTAAAGGGGTTACTGCTCGGTCAGATAGACAGGATTTCATGTCCCTGGTGTGTCTGAATGATGTATAAGTACCTATTCACAGACTTAATCTCAATTTACAGAGTTCACTGATAACATTAACCTGTCTTCAATATTACAGTTAGTCATTTCCAGACTCAACGTCTATTGATAATGGTAGAACTTAAGACTGCAAGAGTGTTTGAGAGATGAAAAGCCTTGAGTGAGTACATTGTGCACGTCCTCACTTTTCAAGGGGCTATTCAGGAGTAAAAGGGCTTAGATTTAGAGGTAGTGGTAGAATTAAGTAATAATAAGCAAGAGGTAGAGTTATACCGTGAGATATTGACGCAGGTTTGCTGCAGTCATAGATGCGATGCGATGCCGAAAGTTGAATGCCATAGCATCCCAGAGGCAGCTCCACGAATCATGTTCAACCCAGATTTGGCTCAACAAAGGGAATGAACTCGTTCTCATGCTATTCAACAAAAATGTGGAATGCCCTACCAAAAGGAGTAAAGGAGTGTAAAACCCTACTCACTTTCAAAACTGCCCTGAAGAAAGACCTTCAGGAGGCTGCAATTCGAAAATGGCCCCTGTCAAAGTCTTAACCTAACCCCCCCCCCTCCCCGAACTCTTCCTCTTTTTTCTCTTGTACATATTTTTTATATTTTTTATTTTTTCATACGAGTAACCTGTAAGCTGATTGTATGACGTTCTGTATAGTAGGGTGTATATCTGTCTATCTCTTATATGTCATCATGATTTGTGTGCATGGGGATCTCATTTGTGTGCTTAGTGCTTTATGAGACTTCCAGTTTAGTAGACCTTGTATTGTGAATGTGTACTTCCATGTACTGTTGTTCTCATGTCTTACTAAATAAAGTACATTAATCAATCAATCAATATCTTAACTGTTTCATGAATAATATTTCTGACTGGAAAGGAAAAAGCTAACTGCAGCTGCTGGTGGCCATTGCCAAGTTAAGGTAGATACATTTGTCGTGCGATTATGAAGAGATATTGGCACTCATTACAATGCCTCCCAGCCAGTAACAATGCAAGGTTGGAACTAACTGTTATAATGACATTACAGTATATCACATTAGATCTAGACAGGCATTTCTAATGAGTGCTAATATCTCCTGATATACTGTAGCACTCCAAACCCACTTTATTTACTGTACCTTACCTGTTACAGTACCTAGCCAAGGTATAGCACACCCTCTCATGTGTTATTGCTTAATTAGATTAAAGGGAGTGTAAATAATTGAAAAGTTTTAAATAGATCTATATTCTGATAGCAATCATTGCTAAAGTGTTATTGTGGGGGGAAAAGAAAGAAACACTATATAGCAATGATTGCTTTTGGAATAGCTTGAAGTAAAAAAAAAAAAAAAAATAGTTGATGGAAAACAATGGAAGGTCCACACTCCACACATAGAAACCTACAGTAAAATCCTCATTGTCATTTAACTCTGAGCGTGTACAAATGGGACCAAATGGACCCTTATGGGTCCACATGGTGTGTTCTATCAGTGTGAGACTATCACAGTCTCACCGTGTTCAGAGTCAGTCAACAGGAAGATGTCAGGATGCTCGGGGTCGTCCGCCATCATGGCCATCAGGCCCACCACACACACCGTCTTGCTGGCTGTCGACTTGAACTGGGCAAGTGAACAGAGAGAAAAAAAACTATTAATTGTGTCTGAAATAATGCCGTTATGCTGTTAGCTAAATTCTAGTTGAGACCAAAGATATACGACGAGACGAAACCATTTTAAGAACGTTGCAGAGAAGAATCGCAGCAGTTTGAATTACCCTTAAGACAGACAGCCCGGGGGCGCCGTTAGCGGATTGGTTAAGGCACCAGAGGCGGTACTAGGGGGTGGCCTCGGGTGGCACAGGCCACCCCTGGAATGAGGTGCCCATTGAGGTACCAGCCCAGGTGCCTCCGCACTACACACCACTGTGCATTCTGAAATATGCCCCAAGAGCGCTTGAGTGCACGCAGGCCGCGGGATGTTCTTTCTTGGTTGCTCAGAGAGCGCTCAAAGCATTGCCGATTGAAACTGGTTTCACCGGTTTTCTAAGCGTGTTATTAACATTAATTAACAAGACACTACAATGACGGTCGGATGAAGTGTCAATGCAAAATGCGCCAGTTGGCTTCTTTGCTACTCTATACACAAAACGGGTTATAATCATCATGTTTATAGTTATACACAAGGCATGGCAAAAGACAAATATGGAAAAAGATCATTCGTAAATAAATTATGTATTTTATGAGTATGACGCCAAAGCGCTCTGGAATCGGAGAAGATTCACACAACATAGGTTATTTATAATTGCACCCAAATATTAGGCCTACATTTGTAGTATGTATGGTGCCACACACTCATTGCCACTGGTAGGTGCATAATCTTTTAAATTAAACTTGAATATTATGTTCTGTAGATAAGATTGAACATGCTGATTTGTATGGCAATAGAGCATGTATCTCTAGAAAATAGAAAAACTAGGCTAAGTAAAATAAAAAAGTACCGTAGTTATTAAAGAAGATATATGCGCAGTAGTGGAGAAAGAAATGCTATTCCGACACGTGTGTGCGCATATGTGCGCCCTGTGTGCGCGTGTGCACGCGGCAACAGAGCCATCCCAGTCAAAATAGTCTGGACAACGGACATGCCACTGTAAGGCACATACAACACATGCTCTGATGCCTGACTACGAGTCCCGGGTTCAAATCCCGAGCCCAACGGACCTCTTCTGCTGCATGTCACTCCCCGATCCCTGTCTCTCTTCACTATGGACTTTCAATAAAAGGCAGAAAAAGGCCCCCAAAATTTCTTTTTTTTAAAACAGCCCAAGACGGGAAATACCAACAAAGACGTTTAGGTGTACCGACGTGGTTCCTGCGTTTTGTAATGTGTGCTCCCACAAGGTTCCCATTACGGTAAGAATGACACCCAGGACTGTGGGTGATGTCATGGCTCTAATTATTCAATGAGTGCTACCATCTGTCCGTCCCCTGCTGAGCCAGGCCTACCTCCCTAACATGACAGTACAACCCCCTGCGCTTATTAGCATTCTGCTTTTCACTCTCCTTTTTCTCCGATGCTCCTTACATCACACACACACACACACACACGCACGCACATACACTCCTGTGCCGTTTCAGCAAATGTCCTCCCGTCAAATATATACAGTCTGGGGTAGGCCTGTCACAATTATTAGATAATCGTCTAGTCGCAATTATTTTATATAATCGCAATTATTTTTGCATAATCGTCATAATCAATTCCATGTAAAAAAAATTCATATACTTTCAAAAAATGACAAAAATAGTGGAAATAGCCGATCTATAAGCTCAAAACGCGTCGCGAGCTTATAGATCGGCTATTTCCACTATTTGTAATTTTTTGACGCGTTTTGAGCTTATAGATCGGCTATTTCCACTATTAATGTTTATTAAGTATAAAGTAATTAAATATGTGTTATTTGTCATAGCTGCCCTGTGCAACTTTTGATTACGAAAGCTAAACAGAAATGTCATTTTTATTCATAATGTTCCATTCATTTTCAACAACAGAAACACAATTAAATCGTTAATCGCAATTATTTGAGTGCTAATTAATCATCAACTTAAATTTGTAATCGTGACAGCCCTAGGCCTGGGCGATATGGACAAAATGAAATATCATTTTTCCCCCCCAAATATTGATATTGTGATATAAATAGCTAAATCGGTTAATTTAGCTATTTAAGAACAATTTGGTACAAATTATAAAATGGGCCTTGAGTGATTAAAACCAGGAAAAGGCAACACTTATGACATATCACGATATTAGGATTAGGAAATCCCAGACAATATCAGTCTCATATCACAATATCAATATAATATTGATTTATTGCCAAGCCCTGACCTAGGGGCGATCGGGTGGCACAGGGGTATAGTTCATGCCCACCACTGGAGATTAGGGGTTTGAATCCTCTGCAGCGCCCATACAAGCACAACTGGCCTTGTTTGTGGGCGGGGAAGCCACGCAGGCAGTGGTGGAAAGTAACCAAGTACATTTACTCAAGTACTGTACAGTACTTCAGTACAATTTTGAGTAACCAATTTTCAATACTTTTACTTCTAGTCCACCACACACATCTCAGAGGCAAATATTGTGCTTTTACTTCACTACAATTATTTGAAAATTTCAGTTACTAGTTTTTGCAATTTTTTTAAAATTATTACAAAACAGACATTAACCAGTTCAGCCCTATATATACTTGGGCTATTTGAAAATAGCCAATCTACTGGTAGATCGGCTATGAGGAATTGGGTGTTCCTCTGCACGCTCTACATACTCCCGGCGAGGTTAGCAATGACAAGACTTGCACAAGTGTGCAGGGACCATTGTAACTGATCTACTTCATTACCACCATCAACAACACATCTGTAACCATTTGGAGTGTCCCATCTACCATCAAGTCAGCCAGGGTTACGCCGCTCCTCAAGAAACCAACCCTTGACCCCCTCAGACGTCAAGACCTTGCCCTTCTTTCTAAAACTCTTGAAACGTGTTGTTTCCAATCAGCTTTCTTTCCATCTCTCACAGACTAACCTGTTGAATCCCATTCCCAACCGGTCAGGATTCAAACCAGCCCACTCCACAGAAACTGCTCTCCTTGCAGTCACAGTCAGAAGCACTCGATGCATCAGCACACGGCAGCACAGAGAACCACCAGCTGTTCCTGGACACCCTTGCTGACCTTGGCATCGCTGGAACAGCACTAAAGTGGTCCTCCTCCTACCCGACTGACCAGACCTACCAGGTTTCATGAAAAGGTTTGCTTTCATCGCCCCCGCACCCTCCTAACCGGGGTTGTTCTCATGTTATTTAAACAGATGCTAGGTTCATTGTTTAAATGGTATGCTATAGTTTCAATATACATTATTTTGATAGTATTTTGTTTAGACTGATGCTAGGTTCTTGGTTTACCTGTGATCCTAGTTTCCTGAGGCAGAGGCACTGCACTGTCTCTCTGCATTCTATGGAAGCGTTTTCCTTGCTTATTGTAAGTAGCTCTAGATAAGAGCATCTGCTAAATGCCTAAATTGTAAATTGTAATTGAGGAATTGGGATAACGACTAAATCGTGAGAAAAGGGCGGCAAAATGAGCAAAAATAAAACAAAGAAAATTGATACACACACACACACACACACACACGGTCTGGTGTACTGTGCTGTGTTCTTTCTACAGGCCTGGTTTCAATTGCACGAAAACAATGACCAGCTGCTTTATTGGTGTTGAGAACATGTAGGAGCAATTTGAGGTTGGTAAGAGGAGAGGACAGTGACATAACAGTTATGTGTGACCGGCAGACTTGTGTGACTTACATGCTTTCTCTCTGTGGCCTTTAGGGACTTGGCAGGGTAGTAGTAGAGCTGCGTTCCACACAGAGCGACCCAATACTTGGTCCAGGATGCCACCTGAAGACAAAAGGCCACATCCAGTCACATTCACCCTCAAGCGTACATGTCACGTAACATCTGTCTTTGAAGTTTAACCGTTGTTATGTATGCTGTGCCTGGCACTGAAATGTACAGTATGTGGTGCATAAATGTGATGCCTGTATGACAATAACAATCTAAAAGTTGAAACAAGGAAATGTGAAACAAGCCCTTTCTTAACCACTTTCAACCCTATTTTGAGCATGTCAGTATAAAGAATAGCAGATATTCAAGCTCACAACGTGGTGCATGTTGTGAGCTTGTTGATCAGATATTTTAGCTGTGTAACACCATCATACTAAACAGTATAAAATAGAGCTCAAGTGGTAAAGTGGTTGGTGAATATCTTCTAATAGACATATAAATGGCAGTTTGGAAAGACAAATCCTTTTAAAGTGTAAAATCTGTGGGAAATTGGTTGTGGCTTTATGTCTGGTTCTGCCTTGTTTGACATACTTAGAAACCCCTCGACTTGGACTAAAGATAAAGAGAGAAGCGAAGATTACAGAGGCGGAAAGAGAGAAAGGAAATTCAAGGGAATGGAGACCGTATGTCCACTGATGGTTTGCGGAAGAAAAAGAAAAATAGATTTTTCCAGTTCATGCCTGGTTAGGTAATTGGAGAATGAATGCACTTTTAAAAATTAGCAATAAGTTATACTGAGAGCACAAAAACCCTCCGAGACTAATAAATGGAAAATCATGCAGGGGGGGTGGATGCAAGTAATGTGAAACAAACCAAAGAGGCCAGTAAACAGCTAATTCATGCTCGCCACACCAAAGAGCTATCCCCCACATTGGTTCTCTGTTACCTCATCATCACCAAAAGCTTGTATATCACCTATATGATCACAGACCGCTGTCTGTCTCATGAGTTACAGCTGCTCTATAAAGAGCTCCAGATTTGTTTCCAGGCACAGGGAGTGAGAGAAAGAGATGCTCAGCATGAATAGACAGGAAAAAAATATGTTTTTTGAAACATGAGGACGACATAAAGAAAAGCAGCGAGAGCGAGCGAGAGAGAGAGATAGAGAGAGGGCGATCGAGAGAGGATTGTTCAGTGTGGAAAGAATGAAGGGTAAAGACAAACAGAGAGAGGGAGGAAGGAAGTTCTCTGTGATTCTCTGAGGCCCACTCTTGTTCTGGGGATGGTCTTTATAGATGCTGTTCTCTAGACCTCACCCTCAACATGCAGCTGCACAGGCCAGGTGTTTCTCTGTGTGTGTCTGTGTCTGTGTGTGGGGGTGTGTGTGTGTGTGTGTGTGTGTGTGTGTGTGTGTGTGTGTGTGTGTGTGTGTGTGTGTGTGTGTGTGTGTGTGTGTGGATGTGTACACATGCTCTTACCGTGGGCTTCTTGCCCTCCTTCAGGACAGTCTTACGTCTTAGGACCCCCTGGACTGTGACTGCTCCAGGATACAGGTGGACTGCCAGCTCCTCAGACTCCGCGGAGCTACAGCAGGATGGACACAGCGTCGATAAACACACAAACACTCAACATTTAAATCAATTCAACGCCAAGTACACACACTCGCGCGCGCGCACACACACACACACGCACTCGTGAGATCAAAACAAAAAGGTGCAGTGAATACAGGCGGACACAATCTGCAAACTCTCTCCTCGATCAAAACAAAACAAACAACAACGTCGCTTTATGTCATGAATCGTTGATGTTAATATCACCAAATTGCCAAATTGAATTCCACAAATCTCCGCATGGCTTTCTGCAAAGTGAGGAGCAGACGGAGAGAGGAAGGCGGTGTGCAGATTGTGTTTGTCTGGAGGATCAGAGCAGGAAAGCCCCAAGTGCAGAAACCCACTGAAGCCCGGTGGACTGAGAGTGAGAGAAAGGGCGAGAGATAGAGAGAGAAGGAGAGAGAGAGAGACCTCAGACACCCCAGCCCTATCTGTAAGCGACTCTCTTGACCAGATGAACCCTATAGCATCCATATTATGGGCATGGTCATAATAGGTGAACATTCGGTGACAACAGGGGAGCATTTGGTCAAAAATAAGTGGACATTCAACGAAAGTAAGTCTACAAGCTCACGACATGTTGTGAGCTTGTACACCATTTGATGTACAGCGACGTATGTTAAGGTTTTAAGTGGTTAATACCTTATGGTCTATGGGAACTGGCTACAATCATACTTAATAATCCCTGTCTGTTCTCTCTCTCTACCGTAGGAATGAGAATGCGTCTTTCCAGCCACACGTGGAGCTCATTGTGAACTATGGAAACTCACTCTGAGCTCCAAGCTCTGAAATATGTTGGAAACCAATGAGAATTACTCTAGGTCTACTGAGTCTCAACAACGCTATGTGTGTGTGTGAGTGTGAGTGTGTGTGTGTGTGTGTGTGTGTGTGTTTCTGTGTGTGTGTGTGTGTGTGTGTGTGTGTGTGTGTGTGTGTGTGTGTGTGAGTGTGTGCGTGTTCAAAATGACAGATTGATGGTGGGCAGTAAAGACCAAAGACAGAATTATGTCTCCGAGGCAACAAAAGTCTCCTTTACCTTTTGCCGAGTAGAAGGAAAAAAACACACACACACACACACACACACACACACACACACACACACACACACACACACACACACACAAATGCACTCCCAAGACTCCCAAACACGCAATTTCACGCCACACACCCAGCTCCCATCAGCTGCTTATCCCAACACCGCACACCCTCTAAAGCACCAGCAAACAGTGGCCCCAGCAGGGGAGGAGGGGCATGGAGAGAGGAGGGGTGGGGGGTTTATTTTAGGTCGGTTCGGTTTCGGGTCGGGTTGTGTATACCTGCTGGGCCTCAGGACTCCTCTGTAGGGGATGCGAGCCACGCGGGTCACAGGGCCCAGAGAGTGATAGAACCGAGTCCTGTTCAGAATAGGATAGGAATAGGATAGGTGGGGGGGGGGGCACGGAACGGAACACTGTTAAGGTTGTATGTGTGTGTTTGTGGTGCGTTTTGTGTGTTTCCATGAATTAAAGTTGGATGGAGGAGGTTGGAGCTGTCATTTGGCACATTATTAGAAGAGTTATGGATGGATTGGTGGTTGCAGCGTTAAAGGATTTAGAAGATTGGTGTTTTGGAAAAGAAGGTTGCGTTGCTTTTCAGGGCCTATTGGGTTTCTGGGCCGGGACGATGTTTGTCTGAGGGCTATCGGGTTTTTTGGCAGCAGACAGTTATTGGCGTGCAGGGACTGTCATTGAGTGGATTGATACATGCTGGCTAAGGGGTGACTTTTGCATCTTCACTAACAGGGGAAGGAGCGGTGGAGCGATGATGAGGCGGGGTGGTCTTATAGGCTGGATTATACAATCGTCGCTGATTCATGTCACCCATCCGCATCACACAGCAAATATTATTGCCGTGTGACGCGCTTGTGTGACGAAGCATTCATTAACCTTTAGATGCGAGGCTACAGACAATGCTTTGCTCAGGGCGTATCATTGTGCATAGTGTAGCAGCGTTTCGAGGCCAGAGCTTCACACACCATTCAATCACAACAGAGTTCAGGGCGACACGTGGCCTGTTTTTCTTTTTTTAAATGTGGATGGGAGAAGAATGCACACACCATGTGTATAATGGACTTACCTCTCAAAAGCTGGCCAGGACATCTCCTCACTGAGCTCAGAGCCCTCGCTACTCCCTGCACGCACACAAACACAATTAAAAATGTAGTACTCCGGACAGGAATGAGAAATTGTGCTGTGTATGTAGCTGTATACATCTTTGGGGGTTGTCCATAGCTTAGTGGGTAGAGAAGCTTGGTCACTGGTTCGTCCCCAAGACTTTCCCAGCATACAGTACAATATATCGAAGTGTCACTTGCACACAGGGACGTCCCCCCTGAGCAAGATACAGACTCACAGACCCCTGAATTTCCCTCACAGGATCAATAAAGGTCTAACTTACAACCTCTTGCTAGGTGCCTGGATGAGTTTAAAGCCAATGAACAGAAGGGGATCCCTGCATTTTAGGCTTATTCTATTTAACCCATTAAGACCTGAGGCGATTCTTTAAAATGTTTTCTAAATCCTAACAGTTTTTTGAAAGAAAAAAAAAGATTTTTTTTTTTTCAAAAATAGCAGATCTACAATTACTTAATTAATCTACAAAAATAAAATATTTTTTAATAGCCAAAGAAATCTAAAGTGACACAGATGCGTTCCAGGTCTTAATGGGTTAATGTGACACAAATACATTCAGGACCTTACAAAAAAGGTCCCCACAGGACAGAAACATTGTCACATTAAATGGAGGAGCAGGAAAGTCTAGAGTGCAGGCTTTTCTCTTTGTTTAATAAAAGTGCAAAGGTCTTACCAAGTGAGATACCACTGGACAGAGTGGAGCTCTCTGCATGTCCCCTGGTGGGGGTGTTGCTCTCCAGGACGCTGTCATCCAACAGATGGCGAGAGCCGGCATTGGGGAACGTAGCGCTCTTAAACTCCACCGTGTTCATTTTGTGAATAAAGCTATGTAGACGATGAAACAAAATAGGAAAAAGGATGGACAGAGGGCAGGAAGATGGAAGGGAGGAGAGAGAGAGAGATGGGGGAGATCAATATTTTGGTACAACCTTGTGTATAATTAGCTTTTTCTCAAACCTAGCATTGTACACGTTATCTTCCATATACAAAGGAGAATGCACACACACACGGATATCGAACTAATAAAATATTGTGAAAAAAGAAAATTACGTTTGCACACTGAGACACTGAAGCACACCTTCAGTATATTGTATTTCACCTAAGGCGACTGGTGAATTTTTTTTACGGTCTACAATATTAAAGAGTAATGAAACACTATATCATGTTTCTTGAGCTGTGAACATATTATTCCTTATACAGTATGGTAAAACATGTCAATCCTAGTCATGTCGTCAACATTTCCAAGGTGATATGGTATAAAAACGAAAATAGAGGTATGAAGTGTTATCACTATTTTTGAAACTGCAAAGCGATGGGATCTTGTACAAAAAAAATAATCACCCACTCTTTTACGCATGTAAACTTGTGACGAAACAAAAAAAAAATTGTTCAAGAAGTCAGTGCTACCATCTACACTACAGGTTGACATTTTCACACTGCTGCACCGTCTTGCCTTGCCTAAAATTTGTCAGGCTGTACTTTGGGACACTTTGACTTTTAACGTGAGACTCTGTAAGCTAGACATACGGGACGGCTATTGATCTCCCTCAGAATCATAACTTTTCACTGTTTTTATTGCCAGGTATGTTCGCATATACAGTATGAGGAATGTGTCTCGGTGTGGTTGGTTAACTACAGTGAATAACAACGGTAATGATAAAATACACAGTAGGCTCTCAAAAATATATTATAAGGATAAAGAAAGTACAACATGCAACAATATAGAGAGCAGGGCTTAACATTTTAATATAATTTTGACAGGAAGGCTGTACACTCAGCCTGGGTGCTCGGTGTGTTGCTAGACAGCGTTGCCAATTTGGCTTGATGTTCTGTCATCTGAAATAATCTGTATCTGGGATCGAGAAATAACGCACACCGATACAATGAAGGCTAAGCGAGACGTGATGTAGATCGATCTAAAGACATTTGGGAGTTTAGACAGAAATACAATATCTTCCTTATAATACTTTTTTTTTTTTTTTTGCATTGTCATGCTTTACAGTCACAGTGAGAGAGAGACAAGAAACAAGGAGAGAGATGGGGAAGGACATGCAGCAAAGAGCCTCAGGTCAGATTTTTTTAATGCACAAGCCACCTTCTTATGAGGCATTAATTGCAAATGAAGACAAATCAAACGTATTTTTAAATAGTATAGAAGCATCCGGCATTAACCGGTAGTAGAATTTTTAAATTAAGGTTTATGTTTGAACAATTATTACATTTCTGTTTCACTTGTATGATTAAATAAATATGAATTATTTCACGTGTTCAACGATGTACTGTACACAGAGGGTAGCAGCGTATACATTCCACTTAATACGAATGATTGCACTTGTTGCACAGAAGCATATAAATGACATTCCGCCTCACACATTGTAATAATCATGTACACAGGCGGTCGTGGTGGCGACGACCCTAGGAAAGCGGTGCCAGACAATCACAGACCCTGATTTACCCCCCCCCCCCCAAATCCCTCTACCCCACTTTGATTGATTGTGTGTAGTACAGTATAAGCGGGAGACCGGCTGTAAGTGTGTTTTCATTACTGTTTAATGTGTGGCTCTGCTCTGTGTCCTATTGAGGAGGGTGTGACTTTGACTGACTTGTAGCCCAGACTGTGGCACTTCCTGTGCCCATAGGGCAGTAGGTTCCTGGGGGAGGGAGGCGTGGCGGGGATGATCATGGTTCCGTCTGCTGCTGCTCCCGTCCCTTTGCGGCAGCAGAGCGGGGACGCCGATGCCTCCTGGCCTGTGAGCAGGGGAGACAGGAGAGTTGACAAACTTTTCATCTGTTCGTTTTTTTTACCGTTATTTTTTAGCGTCCCTATTCTGGGCATGTCATAATAGTAGGGCTGTCGCGCGATTACAAATTTAAAGGGATATTTCACTTTCAAAAAAACTTTGGGTCATTTTATCGTCTACTCAGGCTTTTGTGAGCCCCCCCAGACCGTTTTTAAGTTGCTTGATTCAATATTTAGATATTTAATATTCATTTTATCAGACACGCCCCCTTCCTATACAAACCCATTATAACTTCAAACTCCATTTTTAACATGTTAGATTCATCAAAAACACCCGTCCTTGGTTCTGGTGACTCACCCTGCCCTCCTAATACGCGAGGGGGCCATGTTTTTTCGATTACTTTTTTCATTTATTTTATTTTATTTATTTATTGTATTTAATTTTTTTCATTTTCCCCAAAAAATATTAAAAATAAATGAAAAACGTTATGTAAAAAACACGGCCCCTCGCGTATTAGGAGGGCAGGGTGAGTTACCAGAACCAAGGACGGGTGTTTTTATTGAATCTAACATGTTAAAAATGGAGTTTGAAGTTACAAAGTTTTTTTGAAAGTGAAATATCCCTTTAAGTTGACAATTAATTGTCACTCAAATAATTGCGATTAACAATTTAATTGTGTGTTCGGAACATATGAAGCCTTTTGGGCTTCGTAATAAAAAAAATGCATAGGGCAAATATGACAAATAACAGAAATATACAAAGAAATTATCGAATTATTTAATAATTTTATACGTGTAAAAATAGCAGAAATAGCTGATCTATAAGCTTACAATGGGTCACGAAGTGACGCGTTGTAAGCTTGTAGATCTGCCATTTCTGCTTCTTTTAATATTTGAAAATCTGTGAAACATTTTCAACATGGAAACGATTATGGCGATTATGCAAAAATAATTTAGATTATCTCAAATAATTGCAATTAGACGATTATGTAATCATTGTGACAGGCCTACATAATAGACGCATATTCTCTGAAAATCAGCAAAAATAGCAAATCTACGAGCTTGTAAATCGGTCATTTCTGCAAATATTTGGGTATAGAGGGAAAAATGGAGAGGGCTGAATTTAGATCCCTGGGGGAATCCAGTCAACAAAGTATATAAGGATTAAGCAGTTAAAGAGAGTGGGCTGTTCACTGCACTTGGCATATTTTTCTTAACTGAAAGAAAGTAGGAACACCAAGAGAGAGAGTGTGATAGACAGCATAGGGAAGATAGACATTATAGGAAAGATAGACAGTGACACTAACCCAAGGGCATAGCTCTGATGGAATTGAATCCTCGCTCAGCAAGGGCACACCGTTTCTAGTGGTGGCCAACTTAACTACTAGACCACAAATGTAATTTAATTTGATACCACAAACCAACCGGAGTCCTATAAACATGTTTACGAGTTCTAGGAAAGACTCACCGACAAGGTCTTCTTTGGAGGCATTCGCTCGTGGTGTGCTGGTGGCTGGCTCAATCTTCAAAGATAACCTGAACATGTTTGAATCATCAGTTAGTTATTTAGCAGAGGCATAGTCATTGGCATTGTGCTGGTCCCAGCATCAGAAACAGGGTCAAAAATCGATGGTTTTTATGTGACTATGGTCACAATGTAAGTTCTTGAGAACCATTAACCCAAAACATTTGTGATAGCGACAGTGGAGAGAGACAAGAGATGCAGAGAAAGAGCAGGGGGGTGACATGCAGCAAATGGTCCGGCTGGCCAGGAATCAAACCAAGGGACTCATTGATCAGGGCATTTTGATATGGTATACTATGTGCCCTATAACCACTTCAAAAGCATTTGTATTACAGAATTCATGATGCGACTTACTTATAGTTGTCATCCTCCACAAACTTCTGCAGTTCCTCGATATACCTGACTGAGTTGAGATACTTTTGGACATGAGGCAATACTGTTGTATCTGAGGGAAGATAGAGAAAACATGTATTAATTTAAGTCAGTAAGTGAGATTGAGTGTGTCAGTTAAGTAAGTCAGTAAGTGACTCTGAGCTCCAAGCTCTGAAATATGTTGGAATCCAATGAGAATGACTCTAGGTCTACTGAATCTCAACAACGTGTGTGTGTGTGTGTGTGTGTGTGTGTGTGTGTGTGTGTGTGTGTGTCAGAGCATGTGAGCTGAGTGGAGCGAGTGGAAATGCCGCTCAGCGCTCCAGGGGGCTGGTTTCACGCTCGCTATTCGCTCATGTTGACCCCCGGCACTCCGCTCCCCGTCGCTCACATGGATTTGCGCACCTCTCGCTCCATGCTCCGCTCAAACCCGGGCCGCTCAACAGTACAAAAAAGAAAAGAAAAAAAAAAGTTGACATTTGAATGAAATCTTGATCAAGGACGTGCGCTGTGCACTGCTGGATGTGTGTCTCTCCGAGTGTGTGTGACCGGGCATGCTCAAACATTCGGTGTGCGGCCCCCGCAGGAGCGGCTTGGAGCGGCAGGCGGTCCTCGCTCCGAGTAGCGCTCCAACGTTTTTATAAACCCACTCCCCGCTACGTTAAAAATCGCCCTGCTCCGCTCCTCGCTCCGCTCACATGCTCTGGTGTGTGTGTGTGTGTGTGTGTGTGTGTGTGTGTGTGTGTGTGTGTGTGTGTGTGTGTGTGTGTGTGTGTGTGTGTGTGTGAGAGAGTTCATGCGAGTGTACTGTACAGCATGTGTGTGCAATAAATCTGTGACAGTACATTCTGTGTCCAGACATGTCTGTGTTAAGTCCTTCCACGATACACAGACATGTGTGTGGGGGGGGGACGACGACTTATGACACTTATAACACTTATGAGACTTACCGTAGTTACAGGATCTCTGCAGGTCTGATATAATCCTGAGGATGTTATTCATCAGGTTGGATCTCTGCTCATTCTCCAGTATGCTGCCAGTGGAGGGATAGGCGGAGTCTATATACGTCAGGTCTGACAGGTACATACCTGCAATACGAGAAGAAGGACAAACAAAAACACAACATTGTTTAGAAAAACATCATCCAAGGGGTGCCTGGTGGCACAACCACATGCTCCTCCTTGTGGGTCAGGAGGACTCCTGTCATGTCGCCCCATAGTTTCCTGTCTCGCTACATACTCCATTCTAAAAATATGTTATGTGTACACACAGCCGCGGGAACTAGGGGTGCTGGGGGGGGGGGGGGGGAGGAGGTTGAGAACGTTGAGAATGAACGAATGATGAAAAAAAAACGTGACCAAAGAAAATGTCGCGTTATTCATATAAATAAAACATGGGACTGGGTTGGGGAATAAAAGAAAATTACAGTGTGTAATGTTTTGTGATAATGTTGATCAAAATAAACTAAAATGGGCCTATTTTAGAAATACATATCCTTAAACTACACTTTTTTTGTTTTCATATCACAATCACCCCAGACAGCTCGCAAGAGCTTATTTACCCGCCTGAAGGAGTCTCCAGACGTTAAAACGGATGATGATCTACAAGCTCACAATGCGTCGCATCGTGACGCATTGTGAGCTTGTAGATCGGCACGGTAATAGCTCATTTATTTGGTTAAAAGCTCTATTGTACTGGAATGTGTATTAGCCTGGCTCTTGGGTTTTGTAAAGACGAAATTGCTGCGCGTAGCATTTATCAAAGCAACATGTTTTGCCGCTGCGCCAAACTGTGTTTATGTTCTGAATGGGCTGCCAGGTCGACTGCTATAACCTCCTGTATTGTGTTCTGGCCGCTGTGCCAACTGCTAATGCTGTAACTGTATTGTGTTCCGACGGGCCGCTGTGCCTGCCAACTGCCATACTGTAATATGTTCTGATGATCAATAAAATAGCAGAATTCAAAAAAGATTTCTGCTATTAAAATTGCTGTATCAGCTAAGCCAGGTTAATTGCCTGTGTCAGTTTAACAATTAACAAACCCACCCGAAAAAAAAACAACAAAATGTTCGCGCGTGAGCGCTTCGTGCGCACGGTCCACATGATGTGGCCCCCCAGGTCATATTCCGTTCCGGCGCCTCTGGCATCCATCAATACATTCACGGAACCTGTGTGTTTGTGTGTGTGTGTGTGTCTGTCTGTATGACTGTCCCGGGCATAATTTGAGAACCGTTCGACTTCAAACTTGGACGGACAGTAAATGCACATCTCCCTTTCCGACATGCAAACTGTCCATTCGGTGTGAGGGCCAAATGAGGACAGAGAGCCCATCTGTCCGAGGTGTTATTCCGAGCCCCGCTGGGATTACAAGGCCATTCCACACAGAGTGAGCCCGGCTCAATTGTAAACAAACACTTAAAACACAAAACAAGGCTGGACCATCATGTGGTATCACTCCACGTTGTTTGGATGCACAATGGTGTGTGCGAGCCATGCAGCTGCGCTTCTCCTGGTGTGAGGAACCATAAGGTAATTGCAGGCCGTTTGTCTGATGACATCACTTTGACCAGAAATGACGATAAAGAAAACGCCCACAGCACACAATTCATTTTGATTTCATGCCGGCTTAATTTGCCTTGAACCCTCGACACGGGCCCAAATTAATGCTGAGTTATGGCGCTGACAGGACCTTCTGCTGGTGACACATCATCTCCTCTTCAGCCTCGCCAAACTCAAATCGCAAAACTCTGTTTCTTTCTTCTCTCTCATCGTCACACTCTCCTCTCTCAGTCTCTGTCCTCCTACTTTAACGCTCTCAGTATCTCTCCCCACCTCACCTCTCTCTCTCTCTTGCTGGCAAGCTCGGAGCACCGCTCAAATCTTTAGTTTCTTCTTATATAAATATTAACATTAGCAGACAAGCCCGGGAGCCACTTCCCACCATTCTGTAAAGTGAGATTAAATGCATTCAAATCTGAACGGACTGCGGCAGTGCACCTTCCCTTCGCTTCCAGTCCATTCCTCTTCTCTCTCCTGCTTAATGCAACACTCACATGCCAGTGACGAGAGTGAGAGCAGATGTGAGAGAAAGTTATCACACACAATGCAAAGATCACACACACGCCTCCTTTGGAGTTTGGAACCTCATTGTTAGACAACCAAAAGCATATGCATATACGTGCACACAAGACACATTTACAAGAGGGAAGCAGCCAAACGGTTATGAAATACACATGCAAAAATAATAAGCACTGTGACGACAAAAACCTCCAGGACCGAGGCCCAGCAGATAAAGGCCAAAAACCTCCTTGTCAGGGTTCCACAGAGACTACATCATCTGATTAGAACCAGAGAGAACGACACATGGACACCGAGAAAGAGGCAGAGCTGTGAGATTCTGCAGACGCAAGATGTAAGACTTGAATCATGCTTCGTTGCGCGACAGTTTCGCTTGCTGAAAATAGCAGATCTACAAGCTCAAAACGCATTGTGCACTGCGACTTTGCAGACACAGATGTAAAGGCTTGAATTATACTTCATTGTGCGACAGTGTCGCATTCTGAAAAGAGCAGATCTACAAGCTCAAGCCCTGATTTAATCAGATCTACATCCTCTTCTTGCATGAAATTCTTGGACGTCGGCCAGCCGGAAGCGGACTGGGATGCGAGTCAAAAAATATTAATACAAACAAAAAGGGGTTGGGGGCCCGTTTTAATTGAAACGGGTAAACATAGCAAAGGCCGCCACTGATTATACTTCATTTGCACACAAGTGTCGCGCACCGAAAAGAGCAGATCTAGTACAAACGCAACGTGTGAGATTGTAGATTTTCGGGGCTGGTGATCTCAGAGCATGTGTCATCAGATAATGGCAGCTTGTCACGCAACACTGCATTCTGCCCCGGAAGAAAGACAGACAGACAGACACACACACACACACACACACACACAGACACAGATGTGCATGTTTATAAAGAACAGTAGTTTGGGCACAAATAAGAGTCTGCGCGTGTGTCCTGCACATGCCCCACTATAGTTTATAAAGACTGCAAAGACCAGCTGTGCAACTAAAAGAAGGGAAGAGCGAGCCATGTGGTTCCTAAGTGCTGGGTATTGTTCTTGGATAACCAGTCAGAGCTACCCTGCAGAGAACAGACACCATTGGTATTTCAGAGAAAGAAAAAAAACACAGAACATATTGTGTGCAGCAGGTCCAGACTCCAGAATTGCTGCAGGTGAGGACCTTATTATCCGTGTTTCGCACGCCCACACATTAAACTGAACGACAGGGCGATAGCAGGGGGGGGGGCGAGCGAGGGGGGGCTCGGAAAAATAAGGGCCGGGCAAAGCGCCCCAACTACACCTGGAGAGACTGATGTTTCTACAACGACACCACAAATCACTTTTATATATAGACTTCGTCCATCTTTCCTGCCCTCGCGCATGCAGCCAGCTCAGCATCTGCTAGGAAGTTGTTCTGAATAAACTTGCCTTGATAACTTGGCCTGAAAACTAACGCAATGCAGCATTACGATCACAGCTTCCTATTACCCAGGGTGAAAGAGTGTGTGTGTGGATAGGGGGGTTGTTAGAGGGTCCTTGATCAAAGGTGAGGGGGGGAGGGGGGTTTATTGAGCCGGGGCCTTGTTCCCCGGCTCAATAAACAGTCCTGAAATCAAACAAGGTCTTGTTTCCTCTCACTCATTGCCCCTTCCTACTTTAATAGAACTGCAAGCAATCCATTCTGGGAGGATGGGAAAGTGGAGGAGGAGGAGGTTCTGTTATTCTCTCTTCAACTTTTTTTTTTTCTTTCCTACTTCATCAGAGTGACATCAGAGGTGGGCTGGGCCGCGCCGAAAAAAAAAAAAAAAAGAGAAAAGAAAAGAACAGCAGTCTCCAACCCCCAGACCCACCCGCCACCCACCCACCCTCCCACCCTCCTCCTCCCCTCTCTTCCTCCCTCCTTCCCTCCCTCCATAACCTCGTCTCCCTCATCCTTTGTGAGAAAAACTCAAGGCATCAGTCGTCAAGAGCTCAGTTTGTTAACAGTGGTCGTTTCTTTGAGTCATGCCCATGTCTCAGTCTCAGCCCAGCTGAGCGCCACAGAGAGAGGAGCAACGTCTGAGGACTCTCTAGGCCTCGAACAAGAGGGCCTTTCCTTATACTCTGGAACTCCAGGAGCAGTACGTGGGACAGCGTGTCCCAGAGAGGAGGCAGGTCGGACTTGGACACACAGATAAGAGATGAGTCCTGGGAACGGCCAGGGGAGCACCGCAGCTCAGTGAAGTTATAGAGAATATATACAAACAAACTACAGGAGACGCTCAAATCACTGCTAACGACTAAAGGTAAGCAGCTGCCTGGCAGACAAGTTTGTTTCGCTTGTCCAAGTACATTCTCAGCATATGTGTTAGATTGTGTAGTGAGAGTGTGTGTGTGTGTGTGTGTGTGTGTGTGTGTGTGTGTGTGTGTGTGTGTGTGTGTGTGTGTGTGTGTGTGTGTGTGTGTGTGTGTGTGTGTGTGTGTGTGTGTGTGTGTGTGTGTGTGTGTGTGTGTGTGTGTGTGTGTTCCAGCAGCTGTAAGAGCTCTCTGGCCTCTGGCTTAGCCCATTAAGACCTGAAGCCGATTCTGCAAATGTCTTCTAAATCCTAACAGTTTTTTGAAAAAAAAACGTATGTTTCTATATCAGTGGTGCTCAAACTTTTTCATGTCAAGGACCCCCAAAATGATCTGTATTTGGCCGCGGACCACCATCTCAAAATGTTTTGTTCCAGGGACCCCCAGAAGCAAAGATTTTTGTTACAAATGTTCACTTTAAAACAATATATAGTCCAAGATTTGCACACATTTTCAAAATTTCTCAAAAATAGCAGATCTACAAAGAGCTTGTATATCTGCTATTTTTGAATAGCCAAAGTGTAAAAGAATGCTTTTTTTTTTGCTCAAATCAAGAAGTGACACAGATGCGTTCCAGGTCTTAATGGCTTAAAGAGGTTGAAGAGGTTAGAACGTTCCGTGAGACCGGGTTCCTCCGGCTGCAGACAGAAACATTTAGCAACGCTCCTTTGACTCTCTGGAGGAATAGGATACACTGTATACAGCACACTGTGAGATCCGTACACTGTAGGACGAATGCGTTGTGCGGACGCATAAAGCGCCAGATGTGTGCCGTCACGTGAGTCATGTGTGTGTATATAGGATGACGTCTGTATGTGTACAGTACGGTAAAACACATGGGAGTGAGCGGACAGGGTGCCTTCATCACGCCACAGGTAATGAAGGCCAAATGTTCTCATCGGAAAGAATCTAATGGGAAATATTTCACGAATTTAAAATAGAACATCAGTCATTCTCTGAAGTTTCTCCTACATTCTGGGAAAGGGAGAACCGTATAACTTTAGCTTTTCAACTTCCACCCGGGGTTACTACTGCAGTATAATGAGTTTTTCCCTGCAGAGACGAACCCATGAAGACAGTATTATCCTTCTTCCAAAAGCTGGCGTACCTCTTTTACTGGAGAGAGTAGAAAGAAAGAGAGAGAGAGAGAGGGGAAAGGAGAGAGAGTAAAGGGGTAATAAGATTCAATACATTAAAATGGACATAAGAATGAGACACAGAGACGAGAGAAAAAGAAGAAGGCGAGAAAGAGGAAAGGGAAAAGTAGGGCAACATCAGAGTTGCGGCATTCCAGTCAAACACTTGAGGGAAGAGCGATCAGATCAGACGAGGAGATTTGGAACGTGGAGCCAGCCTTGTTTATTTCTCTTAGGTTTGGGTTTCCTAATTCTTGCCTTCCTGAAGTCTGGCCACTAAACGGGGAATGACGAACGGGGACGAATTAACCTGCTGGAACGAGGGTTAAATCAATAATATCCAGCATAATGAGGTGATGACATGTCTTGCAGAAACGGTGCTCAGTCTTACACATACAGAGCACTAGTTCCCACACCAACACACACGAGTGATATCACACACACACACACACACACACACACACACACACACACACACACACAGTATGTTGAATGTTGTGGGCTCGACAATAGCAGCTGAGCTACATTTCAATTGGTTACCTCATACGTTCTGGTTTGGGGCATTCAATTAACCCATTAAGACCCGAGACCGATTCTACAAAAGGTCTTCTAAATCAGCTGTTCTAAATCAGTGTATATGTATTTGGCCGCTATGAGCTTGTAGATCTGCTATTTTTGAATATCCGAAGTGTAAAATAATGCTTTTTTAGCTAAAACCAAAAAATGACACAGATGCGTTCCAGGTCTTAATGGCTTAAGCGTGTGAGTACTACTGTAAATCTAAGTCTATGCTGCTTCTTATTTTTGTCTCTGCACCTTAAAAAAAGGTTTTCGGCACGCACATTTTTTGGGACACTGACAGAATAGAAGTCCCATTCATGCAGTCCTTTTTTTTTTTTTTTTTTTTTAAAGGAACTGAACCTGATGACACACTGTAATTGTACTCTAACCACATCCTCCTGTAGTGAACGCACCCCTGCAGACATCAGAAAACACAGCCGCTGCTTGCCTCAGCCTCACCATATGATAGCAGAGTGCTTTGAAACGCTAATAATATCGGGTCTGCAGGGCCTTCCTATACTGTATCTCGCCATTCACAATTATGTTGGACTGTTTCCACTTAACGCCGCTCGGATGTCCTTCGCTCGCCACCGAACCACATCTGTGAGCGTTGTTAAAGTCAGTGATTCTCAACCCTTTTAACCCATTAAGACCTGGAACGCATATGTGTTACTTTTTGATTTGAGCAAAAAAAATGCATTATTTTACACTTTGGCTATTCAAAAATAGCAGATATACAAGCTTGTAGATCTGCTATTTTTGAAAAATCGTGAAAATGTGTGCAAATCTTTGAATATATATTGTTTTAAAGCGAACCTTTTTAACTCAAATCTTTGCTTCTGGGGGTCCCTGGAACAAAATATTTGAGATGGGGGTCGGCGGCCAAATACATATTATTTTGGGGGTCCTTGACATGGAAAAGTTTGAGCACCACTGATATAGAAACATACGTTCTTTTCAGAAAACTGTTGGGATTTAGAAGACATTTTGTAGAATCGGCTTCAGGTCTTAATGGGTTAATTTCAAGGACCCCCAGTTTCATTTGCATTGGGCCACAGAGACCGCCATTACGATACGATCTTTATCTCTGGGAACTCAATCGGATTCGCCACTGTAAATTCCCCAGTGTTAATTTGACAAAAATGGATCCGTTCATACCCTCTCTCTGAGTTACGGGCCCTTAAAAAAGGTGCATTTGGTTCCTAACTATTAATCATTTAAGCTGGGTACCCCCTGGAACCAGCTCTTCAAGGACCCCTGGCTGGGTTCCCCCAGAGCGCCACACTGAGAACCAGTTCTGTAAGGCTACAAGTATGTTCAGCAGTGGTGGGAAAAGTACTCAACTGTTTTACTTAAGTAAAAGTATCAATACTGCAATGCAGAAGTACTCCATTACAAGTAAGAGTCCGGAATTAAAAATGTACTTGAGTAAAAGTACAAAAGTATTGGTATCAAAATGTACTTAAAGTACCAAAAGTAAAAGTACTAAAATGTTTGAAAATAGCAGATCTACAAGCTCACAACGTGTCGCAATGCGACGCGTTGTGAGCTTGTAGATCTGCTATTTTCTAATAACCTCGGTATAAAATAGGGCTAAAGTGGTTAAAGTATGTTTTATAATGTAATTATGTATATCTGCAAAGTAACAAGTAACTAAAGTTTTCAATTAATTGTAGTTGAGTAAAAGTACAATATTTGACTCTGAGATGTAGTGGAGTAGAAGTTAAAGAATAGACAATTGGAAATACTCCAGTAAAGTGAAAGCATCTCAAAATTGTACTTAAGTACAGTACTTAAGTAAATGTACTTAGTTACTTTACACCACTGATGTTCAGACTGGTAGACCAAATCAGATTTTTGGATTTTATCGGATAGGAAAAAAACACAGAAACAGATCAGATTACAACCACAGTCCTACAGTATAAGGTGGTTTTGAAATCTGATTTAAAAAAGGTGTATCTCAGTCTGGATCCTCGGACACCGAAAACCTGACGCATACTTCATCGCACGAGGGTTTATGAATTAAAAAATCACTAAGCAGATAGGCTGACGATAGTCTGAATACACACTTGCAAATAACAGTGTGGGACAGTCAGCCCCACAAGGACCATCATTGAGAAACAGTCAGGTTTGCCTGCAGTCTGAACCATAAGCCCGTCGTCGTCCATCTGCATCGGTTGCCGTGGTAACGATGGTAACAACATACCGTAGACGTGAGTAATGCTTAACCACTTAAAACCCCATATGGCTGAGTGGAGTCCCCTCAGGGCTCTGTGCTAGAGTCTGTTCCGTTTTCGCTCTACATTAAATATGTTCGACTGTCGATCTGCCATTTGAAAAATTTGAAAAAAACGGTTTTAAGATTTTTCAAAAATAGCAGATCTACAAGCTCATAGCGCGGCACTCGGTGCCGCGCTATGAGCTTGTATATCTGCTATTTTTGAATAGCCAAAGAAATCTAAAGTGACACAGATGCGTTCCAGGTCTTAATGGGTTAACCTATACTCTGTTGTACGATGGTGTCGCTCGTCAAAAACGGCAGATTTACAAGCGCTCCATCGTGACACGTTTGTGAGCTTGTAGATTGGCTATTTTCAGCGAGCGACACAGTCGTACAACAAATTATTAATCAGGCTTCAGTTGTCCGAGTGCCCAAACTGAGACACATCCTTAGACATCAGATTTCAAATCACCGACTGCAGGAATGTGGTTAAAGTCTGATTCCACTCTGGATAGACGGGTCTTCAAAAGGACTACGTTTAAGTTTAAGGACAGTGTGGGCGAACTACATACAGTACGGTTAAGAAAGCATTACGTGAGGCCGTGTTATTTGCGTTTTAGTTTTTCTTCCGTTCTTTTTTTCACAGAGTGATAAATCAAAGTTTAAAATACTCCAATAACTCATCCATGAAAACAAGCAAGACGGCGAGAGACGAAATAAATACAGGAGAAGCTTTCTGAGAATTCTCCAGAACATTCCATGCCGATGCGCCAGCGCTTGGCCCTACGCTCACCTGAAAACTTCTGTCTCCGTAGGGACAGAAGCCTTCACAAGGAACCTTAAAATGGGTCATTACTATCCATCCATACCTAAACATACTCCGCTCTTAACCGTTGACCCCGGACATAAATCACAAACACAAGGAGCCTGCTCGCTCCCGACGTCGTACATCTGCGGACAGTTTTGATGTCTCTCCTAATAAAAGGTTTTAAATGCTCACTGGACAAGCCAGTAAATGGGTAGTCAGGTAGTATACTATAGACCAGTAGTAGACTGTCAGAAGAAGGCCCGTAGCTATGACTCCCATTAAACCGCCCCTGTCTGTCAAAGGGCCGTCTTGTAACCCCAACAGGAAATTGACAGCTAGCACAGCCACCACCCCCAGCCAATCACTGACCAGAGCAGTGGGGCACGGAGCCAATCACGATGTCGTACTACTTACTTACTTTGACTGGGGAGGTCTGGGTCTGAACAAACAAACTGTTTAAAAGGACCACTCAACTCCTGATCTTATCGCTGCACTGTACAAACGGAGCCTGATATAGAAACGGACACATAGACAAACAAATATACACACATACACACACACGCTGCACACAGGGACCTGTACAAAAACACTGGCTTTCAGGCTAGTGGCTCTAGCATTGCCGGCCACACGCGGCTAACCCAACCGCAGCCACAGCAGGGGGGCTCGTGCCCATACACACTTTTCTTTGGAACCATTATCTCTCCGCAAAACTCTAGCGTTAAGGACCACAGGCTTTAATACTGTACAAGTGGAAATGACGGCAAATAAAAGAAGTTCAACTGAGAAGATTGAAAGCAGAGGACTAGTGAGAGCCGAGGAACAGTGAAATATCGTCAGTGTTAGTTTATCCATTTGTAAATGTACAAAATGTACACAAATGAACCTGCAAGGGTCCATTTTGTTACATCTGTACACTCTCTGAGTTAAATCAACACTCGGGATTTTACTGCGTGGAAAAAGATTGGAGGAAAGGTCTTGTTTATAGCTTGGCTGTGAGGCTCGTTTGCGGCCCTAATGAGGACTTGGACACAGTTGAATGGACAGGTCAATATGAGGAGGAACCAGTCAGCCAGAAATGGATGAATAATAGACGAAGGAGACCCAGAAGAGAAGCAGAGGCTTGGGAGGTGTGTAAAACGTGCCCAAGAACTCGAGCAGCGTATGTGTGTGCGTTTCAACTTGGATCACAGAAACCATGTGCAGCTGGAGGCTAAAAACTTTTAGTAGAGGTGTGACTCAAATAGCAGGGGGGAACAATAATATAATAACGAGAGAGAAAGCAAGCCACAGGTCTACCATTTCTCCTCAACCGGAAAAACACAAATTATTTAAGCTAATAAATGTTGTAAACACTCAAACGCACATTATTGTTACGGTTTCCTGGCTCTCCTCTAACTCCAGACCCTCCTTCGGCTCTCTCTCTCCTCACAAAGTACAACTAAAACGAAAGCCGAGCAGCTGCAAGTGATCCACTTAAAGTTAACCAAGCTGTCACTTCCACTAGTTTAACTCTATGCGGAGAGAGGACACACCTGAACTGCATGGGTTACACAACAAACCCACCATCCAAGTGCATGGGTGGAATTACTGGAGGCTGACATTGAGTGAATATGCTGACCATTTACTGGAATATTTTGTTCTGCACACATGTGTGTGCGTGTGCATGTGTGTGTGTATGTGAGAGAGATAGAGAGAGAGAGAGCACAGGCACGGCTGTGTGTTTGTTCAGGTATGGCCGGTGTGATGGAATGATAGAGGAGGGTGTTGGGAGAGGTGAGGCGTCTGACAAGAGAGATGAGGGAGGCCTTGTATGAACTCTGTACTCGCCGACACCCCGCCCTAAACTCACATTCAACTCACAACATGAGCTTCGTGCGCTTTCGCGTGTGTGTGTGTCTGTCAATGTCAAGTAATATGTGTGTAAAAGGGTTGAATAAGAGGGGGTAGCCCCTTTCCACAAAGACTGATTGACTGCGGTGTGTGTGTGTGTGTGTGGGGGGAGGATGGTTGGAGCCGAGCCACACCCTAATCCCACACTCTCACAGAGAAACCCCACATGTAGACCTCTGACCCGCACATGAGCCCACATGTTTAGAGTTTCACTGCAGAAAGAACCAAAATAGCCAGGGCGCCGCGGGGCTCAGGGGATCGACCTGGACCCCTCCCCGTCCCTTCCCCCCACTCTGGATGGAGAACATAATACATATACGTCTACATCTCTAGGAGGTGAAGTGTGCAGTAATGCTGCTGGGGGAAAGTGTGCGTATGTAAACGTTTCTGGGTTTCATATGCAGACGTTTCTTTTTATCTTGTAATTTTTTTCCCCCGGACCACACGGCTTACGTCTTTTTCTAATTCAAACCGCTTCTTAGAGCACACAACTTTATTCCACTTCATTTGTAGACCCTGAAGGGTAGGCTCCTGGACCGATTAGGAGTGACTTAGACTTAGTTGCGCTCCAGTGCCATGCAGCAAAAATCGATCCACAAGCAATCTACAAGCTTGTGAGCTTGTAGATGTGTTATTTCCGCGACACACACAGCGCAACCAAGTCAAAATGAGTCATTACTGCGCTATTGAGCTGGACAGTCTCCTTGACTTCATAAAAACACCACTCTAGTGCTGTTATGTGCTCCATTCTCCCCCTCCCACTCTCATTTCCTGCATCAAAACGTTTAAAGCGGAGCCAGAAATCACACCACACTATTTATTACCAAAAGCGTGGTGAGGTCTTGTTGAGTATCCCCCCATCTTCCCCCTCTCCTGACTTCACCTACACCCCCCTCACCCCAATCGTCTCTTTACCCTGGCTTTATGACAATCGTCTCATCCTTTTTTTCCGTTTCACTGTGGCACTGCCATTTTTTCTTGAATGCATTCTGCGTCTCAATCCTGGTCTCTCTCATATTTTGCCTGCTTCGGCTCCGTCGTTAATTGCTACCACGTTTTGAGTCGGGGGGGCGTGTCGTGTGAGAATGCGATGCTCGTGCGTCTCTGAGGGACAGAATGTGTGAGTGGTCGCGTCATGCCGCTGAAATACTTAGATAAATAAAATAAAAATAGGACATAACAAAGAGAGAGAGGGAAGTTGATGATGTGCTCTAAAGGATGAAAACGTGGAAGGGTCAGCGCCGTTCACTGTGTTTACCAACAGTACGGCTGCTTCAGCTCCAAAGCAGTGCTGCTGTTTATTGCTGTGGGCTCCATGTCTCTTCTCCTCTAGACTCTCTCTTCCTGTGCTTCCTTTTCCTCATCGCTCACCCATCTTTCTACCCTTCCTTCTCTCTCCCCTTTTGCCGTGCGTCTTTCTGACCGGTGATAGATGTGTGGTGCGTTTCGGGGCGTTTTGGACTAGCGGTGGGAAAGTCTGAGGGCCAGATGGGAAGGCTGGAAGCCGGTGGATCTCTGAGACTGGGAAATACATTGGCCATGAACATATAAATAAGTTTCATCCAAAAACATTTCCCTCCCTGCTTGTAACACTGCAATCCATCAGGCTACAGCGACGAGGAGCGCATAGATACGAAGAACGGAGTCATGATTGATGAATGGATGCCATGGGGACACGTTGTGACCTGTGAACGAGATACTGTAGCTCCTCCTGGGCCTAGATCCTGATTTCTGTGTGGATTTCTTCTTTTTTTTAACCTTTTAAAGACCTGAGGCCGCTTCTAAACATTTTCTAAATCCTAACAGTTTTTTGAAAAAAAAATTCTAAATAATATTTTTTCACAATTTTTCAAAAATAGCAGATATACAAGCTCATAGCGCGGCACTCGCGCTATGAGCTTGTATATCTGCTATTTTTGAATAGCCAAAGACATCTAAAGTGACACAGATGCGTTCCAGGTCTTAATGGGTTAATAAAGAGGAATGTAAATCCACACAGCCAGCATAAGACTGTCTTGTAAAGCATAACAATCAACATTCGTTATGCTGTTGACCAGGGGGGGCCGTGCTCACATTTCTCCATGTCTGGACCCCGAACTTAAACATCTCTCTTCTCTCGTTATTGAAACGACCTTAATGAGCTCTCCGGTAATTTCCTGTCTCGCTAATGGCCATATGAGGTCAGACCTAAGACATGGATAGAGGATTAGTTCTATTTCATGTACAATGTCGCTTACTGTTAAAATGTGCAGCAGCCACTACAGACACAGTGGCCAAAAACCAACAACAGCAGTTCAGCAAACGAGGAAACACACACACACACACACACACACACACACACACACACACACACACACACACACACACACACACACACACACACACACACACACACACACCCCCACACACACACACACACACACACACACACACACACACACACACACACACACACACACGGGAGTTGGTGTGTGGTAAAATAACTTTGTCAAGGCATGCCAAACCACATCTAAAATAGTAAAGTCAGCTATTGGCTGTATACGAGCAGCCAACAAAAAAGTGCCCAGATGAGCTCATACTCACATACGCGCAGAGCCAGGTCCAGAGGTGGGTGGGTGTGTGTGTGTGTGTGTGTGTGTGTCTGTCTGTGTGTCTGTGTGTGCGTGCGTGCTGGTGTGCTGCTTGTCCAGTTCTAGGAACTGCATTGGCAGCCTGGCACTTGATTATCACAGCATGTCCTCCAAGCTTTAGAAATTAGGCAGCTCTCCTGTCCAAACTGAGACTCACGGACACGGCTACTGAGTAATGCAGTCCAGGCCAAGAACTGACAGAGCTGTGTCTCTCTCTAATGGGAGAGCTTCAAACTGTCTCCAAATCAAACAGGCAAAATCCACCGGAGAGATATAAGAACATATAAATATAAGGTTTTATGTCTGCAGGAACATATGATGGTGTTCTATACCGTAAAATAGATATGGCACATTTTACACTATATGATTCCATGGGGAATGTTAGGACAATGGCTCTGTCTGTAATTTAATACAACATATAAAAGAAGAGCTGAGGAAGTGGAACACGCATAACACAAGTCTCATTCCTTTGGCAATTCCAGTAAGGTGCATATCAGCCTATAAATGTATCAGAACATACTACTGCTCTCTGAGACAGAGACAGAGACAGAGACAGAGAGAGAGAGAGAGAAGGGGGAGAGAGAGTGTGACTCAGCAGGCCAAAGTCATATGTCTCCAGACTATTAATAACCATTAGAGAGGTGAGCACCCTGCAGTGCTTTTACAAAGACTTATGAAGCCAATACCGTTTCCATCATGTAAGGCGGCCTGGGAAAGAGAACGACTGCCAGTCTGTTATTCTATACAATCTCTCCTCCCGGCTCCGACAGGAGAGGTTGCCACATCTGTTACGGCGGGCGGACACACGAGACGTGCCCGGGCCAACGGCACATTTCATTTGACTTTAGGGGTAAGGAGGAGGAAAATTAGCGCTTGGCGTTTTTTTCTTAACCGGCTGCGTTCGTCCGTCTACGGCTGTCCGTCTCTTTTTGCTCTCCGCTGTCGAGGTGAATTAAGCGCAGCCTCCAAGGACCAGGGGAGAAAGGCAAAGGAGGGCTGGAAAGCAAAGGAGATGGATGGAGGGCTGAGGAGGAGGAGGAGGAGGAGGAAAGGGATGCCAAGAAGAAACAGAAGGGAGGTATGGAGGAGAGTGTGCTTCCAGAGAAGAAAAGTGATCGTAGATGGAAAGAAAGAGGGAAAGGAAGGCGTGCAAATCAAGAGGGCGAGTGCATGATATTTCATCCATGGGAGAAGATATCGTAGGTTACTTATCGTCACTGTCATGGCAGAAACCTCCCATCTCCAAATTTCTAATAACTTTTTCTTCGTCATTTAATACCCTACTTCATCATACAAGCGTGTCAAGCTAAAGTAGTGAAAATAGCCGATCTACAAGCTCACAACACGTCGCATCTACACGCACCGTGAGCTTGTAGATTGGCTATTTTCACCATTTCTGAAAGATTTCGTTCCATTTTCCTGAAAAGCAACGTTTTCTTTTAGACATACGAGGTTGTTTTTCCGCCCGACAGCAGCGTTCTGTTCATCAGGCCGAGCCAGGAAGAGAACAAGGGGCCAATGATCCATCTGTTATTATGTATCCTATCTCTGTCTCTCAATGATCCATCTGTTATTATGTATCTCTGTCTCGCTTTAGTTCTTCAGTCCATTTTTTTCAGCATCATTACAAAAGGCCAGTGGTTGTCTGGTTCTGTCTGATGTGACTCAGGCTTTCATCTGTTCTTTTTAGCTTTAACTGAACAAGACATTTCTGTGCAGCTCCTCACTGCCCATCTCTGTCAATGCTGCTCATACTCAGAGACGTGTGTGTGTGTGTGTGTGTGTGTGTGTGTGTGTGTGTGTGTGTGTGTGTGTGTGTGTGTGTGTGTGTGTGTGTGTGTGTGTGTGTGTGTGTGTGTGTGTGTGTGTGTGTGTGTGTGTGCGCGTGCATGTATGCTCGCCCAGGGGACACACACACACACACACACACCCACACACACTTTGCCACTATACAGGTTACTCCTTGGCCCCTCACTCATGATTAGTTTGGGCTTTGTGAGATAGAGAGGGATGGACAGAGAGAGAGAGAGAGAGAGAGACACAGAGACATAAAGAGAGAAAGAGAGACAGAGAGAGAGAGGGTGGGTGGGGGGGACGGGACGGGACAGAGAACTCTAGTGTAAACACCTCTACCACCACAACACTCTCCTGACCTCTTCTAGAACCCTGGAATGTCTTTCATCTGCTTTGGTTCTATGGAAGAGACCGCGCTCAGGGCCCCCCACAAGAGGAAAATCCCACCACGACAGCATGAGAGAAAGAGGGGACACAGGGAGAGAAGATAGGAAAGCAAGAGCGGAAAAAGTGTGTGAGAGAGAGAAGAGAGGAGAGAGAGAGAGAGAGAGAGAGAGAGAGAGAGAGAGAGAGAGAGAGAGAGAGAGAGAGAGAGAGAGAGAGAGAGAGAGAGAGAGAGAGAGAGAAAACAAGATAAGTCCAGTAGAGGGGAGTAGGGGAGAATGTGAGAGGAAAGACGAGAAAGCGAGATGGACAAAACAAATCTGAAAGCGAGCGCAAGAGAGAAACTGACAGTTCACAGATGAGCGGAGCGGTAAAAAATGTTTTACTGTCCTGTTCCAACTCAGCCCCCTCCCCCCAAAATACCCCTGTGTTGTGGTGAACTGGATCTCGTATGGAGACCGAATAGTGGCTCGTGGGCCTGTGAAGGACCTCTCAGCTACAGCAGCACGGAGCAGCAGCATTAAGTCTGATTTATACTTTGTCCTGTCGTACGACAGTGTCGTGCGGCGCAAACAGCGCAACCCTACAAGCTCACAACGGCGTAACACCATCGTACAACAGAGTATAAATGAAGCATTACTTTGAGCAGCACCACTGCTGCTCCCTGCCCGGCTGCTTAAGTCATTAACGTCTCTCACTGAGGTCTGCAGGGATATGGTACCTGGTTACGCTGTCAGAGAACGACCGCTGTTGGAAAAACACAGCGTACACACACACACACACACACACAGCCATGGAGATGAATAGCGTCTCGGGATATCCACGCAGGCATGCGCCACGCAGCTAGTCAATCACGCATAGAGACAGACACGAACACACATAGTACTTGAGACATAACGGTAGGGACTCCGAAGTGTGCATAGTACATGCCGTTTAGTGACCGCAAGGGCGTCAACAATGGATGATCACCCCGGATCGGTTTTAACCTATTAAGACCGGGAACGCATCTGTGTAACCACTTTAACCATTATCTTATACTTATATATTTTTTTGATTTGAGCTAAAAAGCATTATTTTACACTTTGGCTATTCAAAAATAGCAGATCTACAAGCTCATAGTGCGGCACTCGGTGCCGCACTATGAGCTTGTAGATCTGCTATTTTTGAAAAAAATCTTGAAAAATCGATTAAATATCGGCCAAATACATATCATTTTGGGGGTCCTTGACATGCAAAAAGTTTGAGAACCACTGATTATAGCAACATACGTTTTTTCCAAAAACTATTTTTGCACACATTTTCACAACTTTTCTAAAATAGCAGATCTACAAGCATCGAGTGCCGCGCTATGAGCTTGTAGATCTGCTATTTTAGAATAGCCAAAGCAATCTAAAAATGACACAGATGTGTTCCCGGTCTTAATGGGTTAAAGATTGAGGGCAGGGCTTTATAACTGGGTTCAGATTCTGACGTGTGAGGAATTATGAAGTAGCGAATTAGCATGGATAGACGTAGCCTTGGCCTTGCATGATGAGGGCAGGCCCCTGGGCGTTCAATAGAGCGGTGCATGTTTAGCAGCGTATTAATGAGAAGCAGACATATCGGTAGGGTAGTGACAGTGGCCAGCGAGCAGCAGGGGTCACCCGCTACAGTAGTCTCACGTAACCCAGACGAACGGAGATCTCCGTCTACCGATGCATCCGGTGACATCTAAATTCAATGTAGTTGCCAGAACAGTGCTGAGAACGGCCGCTAACAAGCCTACGCCTACTGCTTTAAAAACAAATCATAGGAAGGACCATCCTGGAGTCTTTGTAATGGTTCTGCAATGCAGGTATTTTTTTTAAAATCCGCCACCCATTTTTAGCAACTGTATTGGAATCAGATTGGATTCTCCAGATGTATGTTCAGGCAGAGAGCTCTGATTGTCTGTCTAGATTAGATCTGGCTGCTGCTACAATAGACTCCTCACGTGGATGTTTTTGTGCCTGTGTGCATCGCACACAACAGATGTGTTTTCATGCGTGTAAGTGGGCTGGTGTGTGTGTGTGTGTGTGAGTGAAATCCCAGCGCAGCGTATAAAGAGATAAAACACAAGCTGCGTCGTCTTCTCGTATTAATAATAAACCTGTGTGTGTGTATGCTGCTGTCTAGACTCCTGCAGTGCACCGGGCTGTGTTTACTGAAACAGGAGGCTGACAGGAGGCTGCCCAGGCATTAAGGGTGGTGGAGATGATGAGAGTGCCGAGGACAGCAGCAACGGAGTAGTCAGTAATGCCCGGCTTATACTTTGTATGTTGCTTACCAACAGATCTACAAGCTATGCTGTAACAAGGCGTCACATTGTGTGACCTGTTGCTTGCCCATTTAGACCGGGAACCCCTATACGTAACTATATCTGTCGATCCGAGAACCCCTTTTGGGGTTGTTGTTGCTATGTAGAGTATATAGCAAAATACATTTTTGTAATTTTTGAATAAATGTTTTTTTTATCGGACTCAGGTCTAAATGGGTTCAGATCTGCTCCTTTTGGCAAGCGACATCATGATTCGAGTCTGCGGCTGATTGTGAATTGAGCTCAAGACTCTTCTCTACAGGTATTCTGGTTAGTTAAGGTCAGATAGGCTTCGACCTGACAGCGAGGAGGGTCAGAGTCAGAGGTCATTGATCCAACAAACCGTCACTACTTGCATTAGTATATTAATTAACACCAGTGCTCCTCTGCCTTAGCTTGGGACCACATTTGACATTCTCCATGAAGAAGTCACTCACAACACAAAGTTCCCTTATCTATGCTGTTCCTGGTCCGCAAGCCCTTTGAGGGAACGTCTCGCAATCCCTTCTGGTTCAATTCAATGTCCACCAGGTGAGAAACTGTACAGTACAAGAAAATAGGGGGGATTAAATGGGGACACAGACAGTCAGGAAGATAACTATTTCCTGAGAAGGTGATGAATTGACTCGAGGGAGGATGAACACCAAAAGATGAAGGACAGCCAGAGGTCCTCCTGCATGAGACCTCCTGCAGGGGGTAAAGCAACGGCATCCCAGAGTAATGGGGTGTCAGATGAGGAACTATCTAGGAAAGAAAACAGAGGCTGGTCCTGCAGGCTGAACAGAAACTACTTTTAGACACGCACACACACACACACACACGCACACACACACGCAGGGTGCTGACGGCCCCTCTACCTCACACGGTGCAGATACGGTTGGGGGGAAATTGTTATAGTTGTACACAGCCGAAACAAATACTCATTGCCTGCGTGCATCGGAAACGGTGTCAGAAACCATTTTCCACAAAAACAAACAATTTGAGCTGCTGTGGAATAACAAACGCAACTCTTCTGGAACCTCTTTCTCTCTCTTTGTTAAACTATACTTGGAAAATAGCAGGCAGCTACTTCCCGCATTGACTCCCCATGTCTTTTGTTTGCTTGCAGTATACGTCCAGAGGGTCTTGGGTGCAGAGACACGAGAGGCACTCGAGCCAGCCAACCAGGAGCCATGCGGGGGGCGTCGTGGAGCCTGTGTGCCCTGCTCTGCCTCTCTGTGTGGGAGCAGGCCTACTGCAGGACCTCCAGGGTCGCACGGAGCACCAGACAGTATTCACAGCAGCGGACCAAACGAGCCTCCAATGACGCCATTGACAAAAAGTGCTCTTACACCTTCCTGATCCCCGAGCAGAAGATCACAGGTGAGCAATGGAAGACTATTATTGTTATTGAAAATACAACTTTATCAGCGCACTATTCAGTGGGTGAATGGTGCACCGTGTGTTGTATGTATGTATGTATGTATGTATGTATGTATGTATGTATGTATGTATGTATGTATGTATGTATGTATGTATGTATGCCAAGGTCAAAGTGTCTGCATACATTGTGTGTCCGAGTACATAACAGTCCAATTATTTTTGTTCTGATTCCTCATGCATCGTAGCAGCAACAATAAAGAAATTATAGTAAGAAATGGTATGTATGTATGTCTGTCTCCTCAAAAATAAACCTGTCACATCTCATGACTCTACGTGCATGACTTCATGAAACAAAACCACCTCTGGTCACTAAAGTACCTGGTGAAGTAAAATGTAAATTCATTAAGAGTGTAAAAGTTGGATTGTAGATTAAAAAAATGTTGCACCAACATTGTTCTTATGACGTATATTTGTTCTCCCTAGTTTATCAAGATCACCAAATCCATTTGGCCGAACGAGGCATAGAGAAAAGAGAATGGCCGCAACACTCCGAATTAAGAGAAAGTCTCAAGGTGCACGGCCCAACAATTTCATGAGAAAAAATAGACAGCCAGCACTCACTATATCTCCTCAGCATACACTGTACGCTGAGGAAGACCGATAAGGTTGAAACGCGCCCGTTGCTCTGTCTGGTTGAGGCAAATAAAACTATGTGAAAAGGACGTTTATTGAGTGCTGGTTGTCTTCTTCTTCAAATGAGGCATAGACTATCACCACACTAGGACATGCACACAAGCAGCCAACCTGTAGAGTGCTGCTTCGTCACTCATCACCACATTGTGATTTGTGCTGAACAACTTCATTCACAAACTATACACATAGTAACTTACTATCAATAGTTCAAGGTTAGAAAGGGAGGCCACGACATGATTACATTTATTGTTTATTTATCAAAAGGATTAGAAGATCTTGTATACAAAAGACAGTTTTCTAATCGCTTCCGTCCAGTGTTGATTTTGACAGCAAATTTTGATTTAGTTTCAGTCATAGTCTTTTTAATCAAATTCCATTTAGTTTTAGTCATATTTTAGTCATCTGAAATGTTTTTGTCTAGTTTTAGTCGACTAAATATCATAACATTTTAGTAGAATAAATCTACAGTTGATTTAGTCGATTAAAATGTAATTGGCGGTGCTATGCTGGTGTCGTAGTGGCTGATTTTACACTTGGTTGCATGCTGAAAATAGCCGATCTACAAGCTCACAACGCGTCGCAGCGCGATGCGTTGTGAGCTTGTAGATCTGCTATTTTCAGCATGCACACCATAGCGTAACCAACCATAAAATGACTTGTCTTAGTTCTACTGGATCTCTTCTCCACTAGTCTCTCTCTAACATTTTAGTCTAGTTTTTATTTGTTGACTAAATTGTCAGTATATTTAGTCTTAGATTTAGCCATCATAGCTTAGTTTATATTTAGTTTTCGTCAGTGAAAAAAGGTAGTCGACGAAATCAACACTGCTTCCGTCTCTTTCATTCTCAGGCCCCATCTGCGCCAGTGCCACGGGCCCCGAGCTGGACAAGGAGCGCGTGACCCGGATGGACATCGCGGACGTGCGGGAGGTCCTGCACAAGCAGCGGCGCGAGATCGAGACCATCCAGCTGGTGGTGGACGTGGACGGCAACCTGGTGAACGAGATGAAGCTGCTGAGGAAGGAGAGCCGGAATATGAACTCCCGGGTGACCCAGCTCTACATGCAGCTGCTGCACGAGATCATCCGCAAGCGGGACAACTCCCTGGAGCTGGTGCAGCTGGAGAACCGCGTCCTCAACGTCACCTCGGAGATGCTGCGCCTGGCCTCCAGGTACAAGGAGCTGGAGAAGCGGTTCTCCACCATGGCCAGCGTGGTCAACAACCAGTCCGTCCTCATCGCCGCCCTGGAGGAGCAGTGCCTGAGGACCATGGGGCGCGGCGAGTTGCCCGCGGTGCCCCCACTGGTGCAGGTGGTGCCGGAGAGCATACCGGTGAATAACCGCTTCACCAATGAGATACAAAGGGACCACTCGCGGGCCTTCCCCAGGGGGTCGTCACGCATGGAGACGCCTACCGCGGCGAGCCCGTTTGGAATCAATCCGCCTCCGCCGGAGGGCACGCTCACCTCCGACGGTATGTATCAGAGCAGTGTTGATTTTGACAGCAAATTTTGATTTAGTTTTAGTCATAGTATTTTGAATAACATTCCATTTAGTTTTAGTCATATTTTCATTTTTTATTTCATCTGAAATGTTTTAGTTTTTGTCTAGTTTTAGTCTACTAAATATCCTAAGATTATAGTCGACTAAATCTACAGTTGATTTAGTCGACTATAATGTATTTTGGCGGTGCCTTGATGGCGTCATAATGGCTGATTTTGCACTTGGTTGCATGCTGAAAATAGCTGATCTACAAGCTCACAACGCTATTTTCAGAGCGCAACAGCCGAGCGCTACCAAACATAAAATGACTTGTCTTTTAGTTCTACAGGATCTCTTCTCCACTCGTCCCTCACTAACATTTTAGTCTAGTTTTTATTTGTTATAATATATTTAGTCTTAGTTTTAGTCATCGTAGCTTAGTTTTTATTTAGTTTTTATTTAGTTTTCGACAGTGAAAAAAGGTAGTCGACGAACATTTTTCGTCATAGTTTTAGTCGACGAAATCAACACTGTATCAGAGTCACAGAAACAGGCGGGTGAGAGCAGACTAACTGCATAATAAACGGTGCAATAAAATGAATAATTAATGGGGAAGCATTGTTAAACGAGTAGGAAATGAGTAGAACAGTAATTCTCGAATCTTGGCAAGAGCAAATTTGCATTCAGGTGTGAAATCACTGGTTCCTAAAGGATGGCGATTGAGCATTACATTTCCCATAGTGCCTGCTGGGTAAATAGTGCTGCTGTAAGTCCAGTTGGCTCATCCTTGGCATGCCTGAGAGGCAGTGAAATCATACATTCCTGCAATTCTCTCTTGGCCAGCTGCACTGGCTTCCATGGATGGAGCATATGGACTGAGCTTAAGACTGGGCATTTAGTGTGGCTTTCTCCTACAGTATGTAGACACAGTTAAGGCCTCCTTTTGTGTATGAACTCTCTGACTTTAAAAACCCTTCTCAGAACACAGCTATATGCCAGGGATTAGGTCAGGCCTACCTACAGATCATCACTTCACAGAAAAACTCGCATATCTCACTGAATATACGTTCAGTGGCTGCAAGCCATGTGACTGCACGTGTGTCTTTGTAGGTAAGTGAGAAAATCTGAATCTAGTGAATGTGTCAACAACTACAGTCAAGCAGAGCTCACACATATGGCGGAGTCGACTAAAACCCCATTCCCACTCACATGAAACGGCTGTAATATATTTATTCTGTGGGACCAGGCGCCAATTTGGAATAGAAATGTGTACCGTCAACCACTTGTCTCCCGATATACAGTACTTGTATGATTACCAGCATTGTGATCCTGCCACTTGAGTTTGAATGAAAAGCATCCACAGTATTTACCGGCACTGTCATGATGGTGCTTATGTACTATGAACAAACTGCTCTATGAACAAAATGCAATGGGGAAAAAACAATGTCGGTGTAATGGTGCGTTCACACGGGCAGATTAAAAGATACAAAGATACAAAAATACATCGCATCTTTGTCGCTGTGTTGCTTTGTATCTGTTTTGCTCAACGCGGTCGCTGACGTCGTCAAACGTGCGGACATCGGAGCTACAGTTGTAGCTTTGTATCTTTGTCGCTGGAGCTACAGCTAGAAACGTCGGATGTATCTTTGTCTCTTCATGTCGCTGGTTTCCATTGAAAATGAATGGTAGCGTGTATCTTTTAATCTGCCCATGTGAACGCACCATTAGAGACTCGCTGGAAAAAGCTTGAGTGGAGAGAGCATGGGGAGAGAGAGAAAACGTGAGTGTGTGACAGTGAGGTTGGGTCGAGAGAGCTTGACCCATAGTGAGTGAGTACAGTGAGTATAGTGTGTGTGTGTGTGTGTGTGTGTGTGTGTGTGTGTGTGTGTGTGTGTGTGTGTGTGTGTGTGTGTGTGTGTGTGTGTGTGTGTGTGTGTGTGTGTGTGTGCGACAGCGAGGCACACCAAGGCTGCCTGCAACTGGGTCTACAGTATACCGTTTATTGAATAATGTTGGTTAACTAAGATATTAGCTCATACTGAAGATTATATTTGTATATGATTTGGAGATAAAGTGTCCAACTACGACGTGAGTTATACTGTAAAATTAACGTTAATTCCTTTCAATATGTCGTGTGCGTAGGGAGTGGACGAGACAGAGAGAGAGAGAGACAGAGAGAGAGAGAGAGAGAAAGAGAGATATCTGCGACTGGAGCAGAGAGTTAAATTAAATACTAATAGACACCTCTTACATAAGTTCTGTACCCGTTACATTCATCTAACGTGGGAACAGACGACGATACTGAACTGTACAAATGATTTATTCCAGTGGAAAAGGCACTTTACAGTGTGCGACACATGGACAGAAACAGCAGATCACCGATAAAACTCCTCTGATTCGTGTGCCGTTCTCTCCGACTGGTTGGGACCTAACCCAATGGTTAAGAAAAAAAACTTAAAACGTGGCTGAAATTCAGCAATCTAATTTCTAGCATGAAAACTATTTGCAAGGTCATATTGCTGCTCGGAAATGGCTCTTTTGAAAAATTACACAAGGCTGTTATATTATGTCTAGCGATTATAAAAAAATAAAAAACTGTAGGCCTATTTAAATATGAAGTATTCTTACAACAATTCTATGAGAGAATGAATAGCCATCTGTCTTAATGGACGTATGGCTTGTATGCAGAAAGAGAAACAAATTTGTGGAATAAATGTCAGAGGCTTGCTGGGGGCTATACAACCAGATGTTTAACGTTGCGGGGAAAGGGGGGGGGATCTTTTTTCAATATAGTCTGGACACTAGGGGCAATGCCATTCAATTAGCAAGGCACTGCAGACATACAGTATGTATGAGTTAGTGGGTGGTTGGACTAATGGTGGAATCCGTCAATCAGACACTAAAGGCCCTATCTTACCTTATGCCTTATTTTTCTTGACTTTTTACAACTCAAAATAGTCAAATATGGCCCCAAAAATTAGGCATAAGGAGTAAGTAAGATAGGGCCCAAAGTAGTAAATCTTCCATTAGTAAGTAGCCATACTGTAATAAGGAAAAACATACTCTCTAATAATAGAGGGGGAAAAAACCCAAGAACCTTTCAGCAAACAATTAATGAAGTGAAAAGATGAAAGCAGAGCCTTAAATCATAATTTTAAGGATCTGACATCAAACCTCCTCTCTCAGTCTTTGTAATAACACTGGTGATAAATTCTTACCATAAAACATAATTACCATAATGTTGTAACAACATTACGACAGAATCTCCACTTCGCCTCCATTAAATAAAAACAGGACATTGTTGGACCTGTAGCTGTGTGTGTGTAATATGTGAAGAGTTCAAGTTTAGAGCGTCTACTCCTGCCATCTGGTCAGGTGGTACAGAGGCTGACTCCTGGCCCTGTGACTGGTTAGAGCATTGGTCCTCAAAGTGGGGTCCAGGGACCCCCAGGGGTCCTTGAGGGAGTTCCAGTGGGTCCCCAGCTAAATGATGGATAGTTAGAAACCAATTGGATCCTTATCCAACTCTGAGAGTGTACAAATGGAACCAAATGTGGACCCGTTAGGGTCCACATTTGGTTCCATTTGTACACTCTCAGAGTTAGATTAACATTGATTTTACAATATAAATTGGGGTCCCAGAGATAGAAATGCCATTAAATGGGGGTCCGTAGCCTAATGCATGTCAAACTGGGGGTCCTTGAAATTAAAATGGTTGAAAATCACTGCTAGTCAGTGGTGGAAAAAGTACTCAGATATTTTACTTAAGTAAAAGTATCAATACTGCAATATAGAAATACTCCGTTACAAGTAAAAGTCCGGAATTCAAAATTTACTTGAGTAAAAGTACAAAAGTGTTGTTATCAAAATGTACTTAAAGTACCAAAAGTAAAAGTACAAAAATATTTGAAAATAGCCGATCTACAAGCTCACAACGCGACGCGTTGTGAGCTTGTAGATCGGCTATTTTCAAATAGCCTATGTATAAAATAGGGCTAAAGTGGTTAATATATGTTTTATAATATAATAATGTATATTATTAGTAACTAGTAACTAAAGTTTTCAAATAATTGTAGTGGAGTAAAAGTACAATATTTGTCTCTGAGATGTTGTACTTAAGGAGAATTTTGGACTAAAGTTTTCTTACCTTTTCTATGACGTTATGATATCTTAGGATGAATGGTACAGTAGAAAAAAATCATAACTCCACCCCTGAGCCGCCACAGCTTAAAAGGTGCGCGGATAGGCCTTAGGTTAGATCACATATTTTAATAGCTTTTTTTCTTTTTCTTTTTTTAGATCTGACGTTCATAGTGACAGAACACTATGCAACCAAAAAAATAAATAAAAAATAAACAGAAGTCTCGCTAGACGAGATTGAAATCTCGAAATTTCAATCTCGTCTAGCGAGACTTCTGTTTGTTTTTTTTGGGGACAGTGTTCTGTCACTATGAACGTCAGATCTCACAAAAAAGCAAAAAAAAAAGAAGCTATTAAAATATGTGATCTAACCTGTACTAATGAGGTGTCCCAACCCCACTTATAGGGGCGGCTACACCGCCCAAAAATCATCTCTTATGGGGGGTCCCTATGGCATATCTTTTCAAATGGGGGTCCGCGGGCTAATAAGTGTCAAGTTGGGGGTCCTTGACATGAAAAAGTTTGAGAAACACTGGGTTAGAGGAACCTCCAGAGAGGGTTCTGGGTGAACTGACACACTGGTCTCCACAGAACCCACAAACTCCTTCAGGCTACACAGTCCACTTCCTGCACACATAATGCCAGGACTATTGCAAGTTGAAAGGGTTGAGAGGGGAAGGGGCCATATTTTCTAAAGCCGCCAAGTAAAACAAAAAAACAAAACAAAACCAAAAAAAAAAAAGGACCTGTGGGGACGTGGCGAGATGTTAGAAATAGCAGGGAAGGACTGGATGGGATGGGGGAGGTAGACATGGGTATGCTGCACTTACAGAGGAGAAGACGCATTGGGTGTAATTGTGGTTATTTGCAAATAATGACTCCTCTACATTGGTGCAGGAATAAACAAAGAAAAAAAAACTATTTTAATGAGTATATTGAGCAGCAAGATGCAGCTGCTTTAAGAAGTTCTCCAAACAATGTCTCCTGATTTCACCTGCCCGGCATCTTTCCTCTCTCTTAATCCCCCCGTGCCTTTTGATCACCTGGCACTGTGGTGACAGACCACGACCAGCCTACATAAACATCTAAATCATACGTGAATGCATGCAGAGGGCTCCAAAGGTTTTTGGTCCACAGCCCAAGCAAAGCTGCTAATACTCTCAATGTGGACTCCCTGCACCACAATCTGGACCCAAGAAAAACATCAGACAGACAGGGATGGATCCTTTTAGCTGCGTGAGCCAGCGCACCATCAACCATTCATCAATTATACTTATCAGGAGAAGCAGAGTGTTGGCCCAGGCAAAACGTCATTGGGCGAATGCAAGCGAAAATAAACCCCCTTTAACGAGCCCCGTATATTGCATGTCTACTGTAATGAGCCTTAGAATAACTAAATACCGTAGTGAACATCAGGTGAAAACAGCCAAAAACGTTGTGAGCTTGCAGATCGGCCATTTTCAGCAAAGAAATTAGGTTTAGAGGGAAAATACTAGCACTCCTAACTTGTGGCTCAGGGGTAGAGTGGCCGGTCGAGCGGCCGGATGGAAGCCGTGAGGTTTCCAGTTCGATCCCGGGCTCCCCCAGAAGAGTTGAAGCTGTCGAAGTGTCCTTGAGCAAGACGCTGAACCCCTAATCGCTCCCGGTGAGCAGGTTGGTGCCTTGCATGGTTTCCTCCGCCATCGGTGTGTGAATGTGTGTGTGAATGGGTGAATGTAATGCAAACTCTATGTAAAGCGCTTTGGATAAAAGCGCTATATAAATGCACCATTCATTTACCATTTACCATTAACCCATGTCAACTAAGTATATAGGGTTTAACCCATTAAGACCTGGGACGCATCTGTGTCACTTTTTGATTTGAGCTAAAAAAGCATTATTTTACACTTTGGCTATACAAAAATAGAATAGAATATAGAGTGCCGCGCTACGAGCTTGTAGATCTGCTATTTTTGAAAAATCGTGAAAATGTGTGCAAATCTTTTAATATCTATTGTTTTAAAGCGATTTTTTTTTATTCAAATCTTTGCTTCTGGAGGTCCCTGGAACTACTATATTTTGAGATGGGGGTCCGCAACTAAATACATATAATTTTGGGGGTCCTTGACATGAAAAAGTTTGAGAACCACTGATTATAGAAACATGCGTTTTTTCAGAATACTGTTGGGATTTATAGGAGTTTTATAGTCTTTATTTTCCATTTCTGTACCACTGAAATGTGAAATGGCTTCAATCTAATTTTCTCAACTCCCTTCAACTGTATGTGCTCATCATGGATCAGAAGGAGAAACGAGTCAAACTCAAGACCCTGTGCCCAAGTGGTTCCATTGAGACTGCTAATAGGATCTCACGCGCGTAGGTTCACCTACTGTAAATACACCCTCGCAGACCACAGTCTGGTCTAGCCGAGGCCCATTTAAAAACCACAAGGGGTTTAGATGTCTCCATTTATTTTTAACCCAGATCGTTAACCACTCTTCAGACTGACAGAAAGTGAAAGATAGACACAGTAGACTAGAGGATAGGGAGAGGGAAAAGAGGAAGGGAGAACTCCTCCAGAATTAAAAGGCAGGTTTGATGAAGCCAGATTATTACTAACAAAATACAAGCTTGTGCTGGGGGGGGGGGGAGCTTAAAGTATCTACAGTGGGGCTTTACAGTGGGCCCCTGTGTACTCTCCCACACCCAGCTGAGAAAACCATCTTTGGGCCCTGGAGGCCCCCCTGCACAATGCTGTCTTCATGCTGCTTCAATACACATCATTCACACAGGGGAGAAAAATTGAAATGTGCAGGGTTAAGGGCTATAGCTGCTTCAGCCCTGGATGCAGTGCAACTATGGGTTTTCCTTTACTAACAAAATGCATGTGAATGTATTGAATTTTAAGTCAGTGTTTGAGTTTGTATAACTTTAGACCGCAGGACTTTTCGTGGTTTTGAGCAAGAAGGAGGCCCCCTCAAACCAGAGAGCCTTGGCAAGATCTTTCTTCCCCATTTTCTCTTGTCTTCTGTTCACTATCTCAACCTCGAGAGTAATGGTGATGACTTTAACATAAGCAGAGTGAAAGGGGTCGACATCTTATTCACCTCGAGCACACTATAGGGCGGCGGGGCTATTAGCAGAGAGCTTACATCACAGTAAAGGTTCTATACAGGCTGAACAATGCATGATTCAGAACCATGCATGCATGGGAGCTTTTCCTAGGAACTGGTGGGCCAAAACACTTTAAGGGGTTTCCTGTATGTAGTTTGCCAACAACTAGTGGTGGGGTGGAATACTGATGTAGTACGACGTAGAGTGATATTCTACCCCACAATGTCATGTTGATTCAATTAAAGCATGTCTTATGTTATTTTACAATCAAAACATTTTCTTTAGACGAAAATGGTCACTGAAAGTCTTTTCATAACTCTTCACAATTTGTTTGCATGAATAATTAGTCTTCAACAGGGGGTCCGGGACCCCTAGGGGGTCCTCAGAACTACTGTAGGGGGTCCGCCAAATCTTTGTGTAATGGGATTATATTAACCACTTGAACCCTAACAGCTCACAACGCCTCGCAGCTTGTAGATCGGCTATTTTCGGCAAAGAGGTTTGGTGTAGAGGCGGGAAAGGAGCAAATCAAGTACTAAGTATTGAAGGTTTAAGTGGTTAAATGTCTGAAATGAACAGAAAACATGAATTTAAACAACACTTATAGTCAATGAATCTATCTATGACATCTATGAAAAAGTTTAATCTGCAACGCAATTGTAAACAATACAGCGGGGGTCCCTGCTTCATCTTTCTCTCAGCTAAGGGGTCCTTGGCTTGAAAACGTTGAAGACCCCTGATCTAATCTGTTAATTCCCTTCATGCACACCCTCCCTTACGCTGTGTGTCTCTCCAGGTCCGTTCAGGGACTGTTACCAGGTGAGGCAGGCAGGACACAGCACCAGTGGGATGTACCTGCTGAAGACGGACGGCAGCGAGCGTCTCATCCAAGCCTGGTGTGATCACGGCCTAGACAACGGAGGGTGGACCGTGTTGCAGAGGAGAAAAGACGGCTCTGTAAACTTCTTCAGAAACTGGGAGAATTACAAGGTAAGAGGTTCGTTCAGGCACAAGAGTCACGCACGAAAGGTTGCGCAGAGTTTAACTGCAAAGTGGTCACAAAATGAGTTACAGCAGATGAGACAACCAGTCAAAATAACAACTCAAAGAGAGAGCCACGGACTGATCCTCCGTTCTTAGGGCCTTATCCGACCAGTCGAGACAACGCCACCACACAGCAGAGAGCCACAAACACAGCTCTCCCCAAATCTGCTCTTATGTAACCAACCCAACGAACGACCGATCAAGTTAAGCTGTACTCAATGGGCTGTAGGAAAGGATCGGCCACGGTACTCCTCACACACACACACACACACACACACACACACACACACACACACACACACACACACACAATCATTCGAGATCTGCAGGAACCTACCTGTCCTATAAATACAAATCAATAGAGCCCCTGTGGGACTGAGAAGGAAAAGCATCTCCTTTCCCCTCCATCCCAGTAGGAGTGATTTTACTCCTCCATTTCCTTCTTCCTTCCCTTAAGCCACCACTGGCGAGATGTGATCCGGGATCTAACAGACCCGGCATCCAGATTAACCCTTTAAGACCTGGAACACATCTGTGTCATTTTTTTATTTGAGCTGAAAATCATTATTTTACACTTTGGCTATTTTTGAAAAATCGTGAAAATGTGTGGAAATCTTTGAATATATATATTTTTAAAGCAAACATTTTTAACTCAAATCTTTGCATCTGGGGGGTCCCTGGAACAAAATATTTTGAGATGGGGGTCGGCGGCCAAATACATATCATTTTGGGGGTCCTTGACATGAAAAGGTTTGAGCACCACTGATATAGAAACATAGGTTTTTCAGAATACTGTTGGGATTTAAAAGACATTTGTAGAATCGGCTTCAGATCTTAATGGGTTAAAGTATGAGTCCCTCTCCCCGAAAAACAATCCCCACCCCATTATAGGACTAGGTCGAGATATACTGTACAGTGTGCAGAAGCAAAAAGGCACCGATATAAATTGCATGCCACGTCTTTGGGGGGACAGTAATGGGGATGGGGGACCTCAGTTTTTTTAAGCTCCATTCATCTCTCCAGCCGCCCTGCTCTCAACGCCAATGTTCCCACCACCAAGTAATTCACCCCGACTGGGAATAGCCAGGGAGCAGACCCTTTACACTGTTTCTGTCCGACGGGGGACATATTCAATTCCATTCCGTTTTGATTGAGGGCACCGGGCTAGCACGGACTCACTCAGCCCACTGCCAAGAAATCGTATAATCCTGCGTTTTGCCTGTTTGTGTCCCTTGGACGCAACTTCACTTACCCCTAACCACAGAAAGAAGACAGAGATCCCCCCGTCTTTGCCAGTTGCTTAACCTCATACTGTAGCGTAGACCAATCAAACCCAGAGAAACTGTGGAAAATACAAATATGTGGAAAATACTCAATTGTATTGGTATGCATCGCCGAATTGTCCCACACAGAATCTCTTCTTTTCTTTTTTTAAACATTGCCATTACCTAATCTGGGTGTTTTCCTTTTTGCCATAAAACCTGTCCTAAGCTTAACCAATCAACAGCCCATTCATTATTGCTCGAACCCTTCTCTCTCCCTCTTAACAGAAAGGCTTTGGGAACATAGACAGCGAACACTGGCTCGGCTTGGACAACATCTACAACCTGGGGAAACAGGGCGACTACAAGCTGCTGGTGGAGCTGGAGGACTGGACGGGGAAGAAAGTGTACGCCGAGTACAGCAGCTTCCACCTGGAGTCCGAGAGCGAGGGCTACCGCCTGCGGCTGGGCACCTACCAGGGGAACGCCGGGGACTCGCTCAGCAGCCACAACGGGAAACAGTTCACCACACTGGATCGTGACAAGGATGCCTTCCAAGGTATGGGACTATGGAGATATATAACCAGCTTCAGAATTGAGAACATTCTTTAAGCCATTAAGGCATGAGGCCGATTCTACAAAATGTCTTGTTGCTACATCAGTGGCTCTCAAACTTTTTCCATGTCAAGGACCCCCAAAAATTATATGTATTTGGCAGCGGCCCCTCATCTCAAAAGAGTTTTGTTCCAGGGACCCCCAGAAGCAAAGACTTGTTACAAATGTTTGAACTAAAAATATATATATATATTCAAAGATGTGCACACATTTTCACGATTTAAAAAAAATAGCAGATTTAAAAGCTCGTAGCGAGCTTGTCTATCTGCTATTTTTGAATAGCCAAAGAAATCTAAAATGACACAGATGCGTTCCAGGTCTTAAAGGGTTAACTGCTTACATGTTTTACTTTGACGCATTAACACCGGGAACGCATCTACAAATGTCTTCTAAATCGGTTTTCTGAAAAAAATGTATGTTCCTATATCAGTGGTTCTCAAACTTTTTCATGTCAAGGACTCACGAAATTATACGTATTTGGCCGCGGACCCCCATCTGAAAATATTTTGTTCCAGGGACCCGCAAATTTTGTTTTCTACAACCAGGGATTTGGCCAGGGTTTATTTTCATCAAAACAAAGCAATATATAAACCAATCAAGGATGTGTAAACCAATCAAAGAGATTCATGTCAAGAGCCAATCAACAATGACTTTGGCGTTCTACAGACAAATGTTGAGTAAGAGTTTAACCAATGGCAGACAAAATGACTGCAGTCCTTCACCACTATTGCCAAAAACAAGATTTTGATATAGCAGAGATCACATTGTTTACTGGATACAAAAACGTTTGTGGGGAAGTAAAAATGTTTCCAAAACATGTTCAGCTAAAAGTTGGTAATTGTAGAGCGAGGACCTCGGGCGACAGTTTGGTCTGTCCATCACTGGTTGTTAATGGATGTGTCCATGTCCCCCCTCTCCTTCAGGTAACTGTGCCCACTTCCATAAGGGCGGCTGGTGGTACAACGCCTGTGGTCAGACCAACCTGAACGGAGTGTGGTACAGCGGCGGCGTCTACCGCAGCAAGTTCCAGGACGGCATCTTCTGGGCCGAGTACGGAGGAGGCTTCTACTCCCTCAAGTCCGCCCGCATGATGATCCGACCCATTGACTGAGTGTCAGGTGGTTGGCAGCCTTTGCTCAAATAAATGTCCCCCCCCGCAGCCCCCCCTGCGACCATCTCTTATTACTGCTGCTTGGTCTTTACTTACTCCATTAATGCATAACGTTAAAAAAAAGCAGCACAGAACCAAGGACTCACTGCCGACCCTCATCTGTGCCTTGTGAGAGACAAGAGGATACAAGGGAGAGGGATAATGTGCTGTACTCGCATGGTAGGACCAGGATGACTCCAGACGTCTTGTGCAGTGGACGAGCTCCAATGTTGACTCTATTAGTGAAATGAACAGGACTGCCACTGCACACATCCTATATCCTTACCCCACTCACAGCTCTGGGACAGCAAGCTCTATGCGAGCATGCTGTCCCAGTCCACTCGCTATCCTCAACAGCACACAATATGCAAGGAAAGGGAAATGTCATTTTGGACATGATCGTCTCCTGAGCAGCTAATGGAGGTGATTCATTGGTCAGACCAGTGGTCACTGTGGGAGGTATTGAATGTTTTTTTTAAATCTTGCTAGCATGAAAAAAAGATGATATAATTCAAAGTTGTGTTTCGCCAGCTAGAATGTAATATTATCTTAACAGTTCAAGGGTTGCAGTACAGGCCTTGATACCCTTACTGTTTCTTCCTGGGCTTGACCCCTGTCATTCAGGGCTTCCCACACAACCCCCCCCCCCCCCCAGAGAAAACGGACTCTGCTTGTCTGATGTGGTAATGGCTGAGCTGACTTTGGTATGTAAATATCTTTGGCTTTATTTGTGAGAGTTAATTTAAGAGGTATGATTTTACTCAGGCCAAATGTTCCCTCCTTTTGTATCTCCGCCATCCTGCCCTTCTGTTATTTATCAATGTATTTATATGGATTGTAGTCAAGGCCCTGTTTTATATATCTGTTTGTTTTATACAATTTCCAGATACAATACACATGCATACAATTAGACCCACAGACACGCATACCAGCCAATGCCAAAATGATCAATAAAGTGGACGCATGTCAAGTTGACAGGAGGTTGAAGTACCTGAGACATGCTCTGCCATCAAGTTTCCCTCCAGCTCCAATTAAAGTATTTTCTAAATACCGACGTCTCTGACTCTCATTCAACTTCATGGCTCTAACACAACTTCTCCAAATGAGGCATCTGAATTTCATTCCCAAATTAGGAAAACTAGCCCACTGAAATACGTTTTTGGCAGTCGCAGGCACGTTTATCGGCCACATGGGCAGGCAACCAGCTAGCATTTGGAGATGCCGTTTCATTCTTAAAATCCACTTTGCAGATATTATGGTGTAAGTAATTGGTACAATTTACCTGTCCTGGTACCTTGTGGTTGGTGATTGAAAATAAGAAAGACTTTCGTTTCTTGCCCTGGCAGCATAAACGGCGGACACTGACGTCAAGTAGAATTTATGACATAACAGCAGGATTTGACATTAACCTCCTGATTAAAGTGCAATATGAACTGTCAAGGGATAGGAGGGGAAGGGATGATGTATAGCTGCTGCTCCCAGGGATGAATGGACGGCGAGATTGGAGGAATGGAGAGATAGAAGGACGACACAGTTCTTCTGCGAAGATTTGTGAAGCGGAGCACATGCGCAGGATCCCCACACTGCCAAAGGGGATGTAATAATTAAAGAATGCGTACAGATAAAAGATGAATAGTTAAAAGCTAAAATTAAAAACACATTTCTGCTACTCTGGAAGAGAAAAGGGAGAGATGGGGGTAGGTTTGAAAGAGTCAGTAAAGGAAAAGGTAAAGGATAAAAAGAGAATATACAGTAAATGTTTAGTGGACGCGATAGGGTCCATTTGGGACTATTTAAATTTACCCTCAGGATTTGACTGTGTATCGTGAGAACCGCGGTATGAACGAGAACAGAAACGACATTAAAGAGATTCCACTTTGAAAAACTGGAGGCATAGAGAGAGAGAGAACAGCAGAAGGTGAGGATTAAAAAAAGGAAAAAGAGAGAGAGAGGGGGAGAGAGGAGGAAGGGAGGGAGGGAGGGAAACATTCTTTCCACATAAAATGTTTGAGTTTTTCTTTCCTTAAAATATATATCCTGAAATTATGATTCCCCCCTGACCCTTTCTCCCACAGGAGCTGTAAGTCAGAGCAGAGGAGAGGCGGTCTGAAGCGAACACCACACAGGCCAGGATGAGCTAATGTACACGAACCGTCTACGCACGTTAGTGCGTACACACACAGACACAACACACCGAAAACTACTGAAAACTATAGGACGGGAGCCAAGAGAACTGGCAGGGCTCCACTCTTGAAGTCAGTTAACTCAAGTACAGTATATCCGTGCAGTCATAGAGGAGAGGCTCCAAGCCAAGCCAGGCCATATGCTGCTGTACTGGCATCTGACACACAGAGGCCTGTAAGGTCATGGAAACCAGCAGGGAAATTAAACTCTTTAAAAAGAGCAAGAGTCAGTTTGGCTGGCTTGGCTGATCTGACACTTTGCCCCCGGGCCCGGTGCTTTCCATTGCACCGGTTCCTCCACAGCGCTTGTCGCTCGCTATACTGCTGCTGCTGCTACAGCGGCGGCGGGCCGGCAGGCAGACCGGCCGGCGCAGTGGCATGCAGGGGGCCCCACGTCATGCCTCCGAATCTGGGCAGTGGTGGAAAAAAGTACTCACATTTTTTTACTTAAGTACAAGTATCAATGCTGCAATGTAGAAATACTCTGTCAAGTAAAAGTCCGGAATTCAAAAATGTACTTGAGTAAAAGTACAAACGTATTGGTATCAAAATGTACTTAAAGTACCAAAAGTAAGAGTACTCGTTATGCAGAATGTCCCATTACAAGTTTTCAAATGTATAAAGAAGCTCACAATGCGTCGCATCGCAACGCATTGTGAGCTTGACACACACCTGAGAAAAGCACGGGACCAACCATAACAAGTATGGGGTTGCATGGATCATTATTGGTTAATGTGTGCCGTATAATGCAGAAAATGTAATAAAGTGTAGTGCTGTAGTCTGTTTCCTTCAGTACCGCCGCTGTTCTGAGGGTCCTTTGTCCTGTCATGATTGGCTAGTGAACAGGAACAAGTTAATCACACTAGTATTTAACAGCCGTGCTCTGTGCTGAGAGAGAGCAGACAGGAGAGTCTGTGTCTGCAGAGCCTAACGGGTCAGAGTTCACACACACACATACACACACACACACACACACACCCCCACACACACACAGTGGTGACTAGGCAGTTCACTCAGAACCCAGTCTCTGGGCCAGGAGGGCCGTTATCACCGTAGATAAGCATCAAGGAAGGAAGTCAATCAATCCATCTCCATTCCACACATGGAATACACACCCATGCGCACATACAAGGCACGAAAGGTCCACAGAGACTCACAAAAGAGGCACAAAGACAAAAAAGGGTAGTAAAATCCAGATTGTGGAATCGAATCTAACAACAAATGACGAACTTTGTTGTTCATAGTAAAATTCTCAGTGTTCATTTAACTCTGAGAGACTCAGAGTTAAATGAACACACAAGATGTTACTGTGTAAGATAAACACACATGGCTGTGTTAGCAGCACTGTGGTGTGGTGTGGCAGTGTAATTCACGACCAGTCTCAGACTCAGCAGGTTTGGTAACTGGAGAGGTAAACGGAGCATAAACAAACCCCTACCCGACTTTAATCCAGTAAGACCGGGAACGAGTATGTGTCATTTTTTAGAATTGAGCTAAAAAAAGCATTATTTTACACTTTGGCTATTCAAAAATAGCAGATATACAAGCTCATAGCGCTTGGTATGAGCTTGTAGATCCGCTACTTTTGATTTTTTTTTTAATGTGTGCAAATCTTTGAATATATATATTCTTTTAAAGCAAACATTTTTAACTCAAATCTTTGCTTCTGGGGGTCCCTGGAACAAAATATTTTGAGACGGGGGTCCACGGCCAAATACATATAATTTTGGCGGATCCTTGACATGAAAAAGTTGGAGCACCACTGATATAGAAACATTACGTTTTTCAGGAAAAAAACTGTTAGGATTTAGAAGACAGACCTGTATCGGCCTCAGGTCTTAATGGGTTAACCGGCACAATCCAAAAACACACGCACGCGCACACGCCGACACGCACACACCGACACGCACACGCACAGCAGGGCGCATCTGCTCTTGGACCCACGTTGAGGGGATCTTGTTTGCTCCGTCTTTCACTCAACCTCTCATCGTGCTCCTTCTCTCTCAGTGAGACAGAGGTAGATTTATGACAGAGGGGAATGGTAGAATTTTAATGCGTTTTAGATCTGCTATGATGGAGAACAAGAGAGCAGCATTTTCCTGCTGATGTGCCAGCCTCAGCCTGGCCCTGCTTTTAGGGCCCTTAGGACAGCCAACTGGTCACACATCTCTCTATTTCTCTCACACACACACACACACACACACACACGCATATATCACGGCATACAGGCAGATTGTATGGAAACATACTTACATTAATTTAAGAACAAACCACACACATACAACCGCAGCACATGCGACCATACACACCTCCCTCTGTGTGCCATGTTCTACACAAGGACATGCAGTCAGACTGGTGCAAATTTCACAGCATTAGTCGCATGTCTCTTGGGGTCTGGTGAGTAGGGCCCCGCCAGGCCCCCTGGACAGAGAGCAGGGATGCTTGCATGATGCAGCAAGTGGGATATGACGAGCTGATTATAATGCTATGTTTCTGGGGATTACTTTACTTTTTTTTAATGGCAAACAGACTGGAGACCAGCGCTGGAGCGAATCTGTGTGTGTGTGTGTGTGTGTGTGTGTCTTTAGTTAAGACATCCAACCAATAAATCTGTGTCTGCACTTAGTACATTCTGTGTACTCCATCCCCCATAAACACACTTGTGTAGGGGGACATTTGAGACCCATAACGAACTTATGAGGACTTCCCATTATGTAGATTCACACACACACACACACACACACACACACACACACACACACACACACACACACACACACACACACACACACACACACACACACACACACACACACACACACACACACACACGTGTGTATAAACACGAACAAACAATAAAACCAAGCGGCACATGTATAACAACATATTTTCCTTGTGTGAAAAAAACAAGGGATGTCTTTGTGATGATGTCCTCATAGACACACCAAAAAAAAAAGTGGGGAATAAATATTAGAGAAAGCCTGTAGATTAATACGCTGTTAAAATGTTTCCATGACTCTTTCATGTGTCCTAGTTGAAAGGCACCGTTGAGAAACTTCCATTGCCCACTTGGTGGATGGATGCACACAAGGTCCCTTAGAGTGAGTGGATTCATTAAGCCTTTAAGAAATGAAGCCGAATCTACTAAATATATGTCTTCTAAATCCCAACAGTTTTCTGAAAAACGTATGTTTCTACATCAGTGGTGCTCAAACCTTTTTCATGTCGAGGACCCCCAAAATGTATTTGGCCGCCGACCCCCATCTCAAAATATGTTGTTCCAGGGACCCCCCAGAAACAAAGATTTTAGTTAAAAATGTTTGCTTTAAAACAATATATACATTCTTTTTTTTTTAAACAATATATATATATTCAAAGATTTGCACACATTTTCAAAAAATTTCAAAAATAGCAGATCTACAAGCTCATAGCGCGGCACTCGGTGCCACGCTATGAGCTTGTATATCTGCTATTTTTGAATAGCCAAAGTGTAAAATAATGCTTTTTAGCTCAAATACCCAAAAATGACACAGATGCGTTCCAGGTCTTAATGGGTTAAGCCCTATACGCTGACATTAATACTATGATCTAGAAGCGGAGCCACAAACCACACTTCTGTAGTAACCCCCTTATACAATCTCAGTGTACCAAAACCAAAGCCTTACCCATTTTGTTCCATTTGTACACTATTCAGAGTAAAACAAATATGCGTGTTCTCCTCAGCTCTAAACCCACAGGGAAATGAAGTTGAGAATCCATAGCAGTTTGGAGCAGATTAACAGTAAGCTGACCGACGGACACTTGGCCAGAGAAAAAAAACATTATTATGACTTTCTGCAGAGCACTGTCAAGCCAGTACGCCTGGCAAACAGAAAGGGTGTTCGCGCTAGACAAAAAAAAAAAAAAAAAAAAAAATCTTCTGTCTTCTGTGTAATTTTCCGTTCTTTAACACAGAGAGTCATAAGCAGTAAATTTTACCATAAACCTGCAATCCAGAAAACCAAACATCTACCCGTCATAATCTCCGATTGGCAAGGAGAGATATCGCGCTCATGAGATGGAGACGGTTTGTGTCCAGGTAGCGTAGTCGGTAGAGCACTCGCCTTTAGACCACAAGGTCATGGGGTCGATCCCGGGGCACCACCAACTCAGCATATGAGTAGCACAGCAAGTCGTGCGGTAAGTACCGAGAGCTGATGGTAGGTGTTGCGCTCCACCTCAGCAATCCATCTCTAGCGCATTGGGATAAGACTCCCGCATTCTCGGCTGATACAGACAATAAGCCTTTCAACCCTACTTACTCACTTATGAGCTGGAGGCAGCACTACATCTGATGAGTGATGATGTCCTACCGGACATCAGGGTCTAAATTGTTCAATGGAAGAATAGGGAGACCAACTCCAACCACTGCAGATGTACTAGGGGGGTGTGTGTGTGTATGTGTGTGCGTGCGTGTGTGGTTAAAATAACGTTGTATACGTTACAATATTCTAGACTGCAGTTTTAACTAATCCAAGATAAGTTGTTGATGGGGAGGGATACAGTGGATGGGAGTAAAATGCAAACTTGTAGTGGTTGCCTGTGTGTGTGTGTGAGTGTGTTACCTAGGTATGGTATACAGGACACCATGCTTTGGCTGCATATGTGGTCTCTCAGCCGTTTGTAATTGTCCTCTTTATCCATCAGGTACTGGAGACGCTCGAACGTGGCCTTGTCCTTGCGACTTAGCAACTAGGATGGGAGAAATGTAGAGAATTGGAAAGAGAGAAGTTTTTAATGAATACTTATATTATTCTAAAGAGCTTCATCATACTGTAAATAACGCACGGCCGAGCACTTACGGTTGGCTTCGCCACTAGAATTACCTCACATAAGTCACCTTCATTCACTTTAATTCAGAATAATCGACCAGAGCAGCCTAATGTCCATGAAAGTGCAGCAGCAACAGTGGAAGCAGTGTGTGATTTTTTTTCGCCGTAGACGGAGAGGGTGACACAGAAAGGAAGCAAAGTGGATAAACGTAGGCTGAATTATTTCACAAATCACTGCTGGCTGACACCGCTCTGCTAAGTCCTGAATGCTAATTTAACTAAAAGCGTACGGTTATATTAACACTCAGGATTTTTGCTCTGTTCTAGGGCACATCCAGTGATGTCAGCACACAAGTATGCCGTTTTCTCTGTGGAGAGAGAGGTGGCGTGTGAGTGCATGTTTGTTTGTGTGCTTTTAGGTTTGTGTTTGTGTTTGTGTGTGTGTGTGTGTGTGTGTGTGTGTGTGTGTGTGTGTGTGTGTGTGTGGGGGTGTGTGTGTGTGTGTGTGTGTGTGTGTGTGTGTGTGTGTGTGTGTGTGTGTGTGTGCGCGCGCGCGTGCACGTGCACATGTGTGTGTCCATTTGTGAGGTGCAGATGTGAGGCCTTTTCCATGGAGGGGGCTAAATAACATTGTGGGAGGTTCCCTTAAGGTTCTGTTGAAGAAAGCAATGCAACAGTTGCCATAGCATCAGATCACTGGATCTCAGGAGTGCCGCCGATACGCTCAAATTAGAAGTCTATGGGCTGTAGAGAATGGCAAAATTACTGATGATATCTACAGAGAGCAAGTGTTTCCATGTTAGTGCGTGGGCGTGTGTGGGAGTGTGTGTGTGTGTGTGTGTGTGTGTGTGTGTGTGTGTGTGTGTGTGTGTGTGTGTGTGTGTGTGTGTGTGTGCACGTGAGAGTTTTTTTGTCTGTCTGCTGCGGAGCAGGTGCACCGTGTCCGAGCCAGCAGTAGGAATTCATTGTGGGTTTGACTGGCTAAGGGGAGCTACTGGGGTTTTCACAGACCTGAACGCAATAAATTTCCACCATTACATCAGGGCATCATTATGTCATTATGTAAGCTCGGCGTCTTCAGTCAGAAACGCTGAAACACGGACCGGCTGGGCCCCCCTCACGTCTGGAGAATGGACATTTATAAGACAATTTGTCTTCTCGAGGGCTGCGCTGGAATAACAGCTTAAATATGGCGACTCCCTGTCATTACCTGACCCGTGAGGCCAAAGTGTCCAAACATCAGCACCTGCTAAATGGTAGCTCGCAGATGCTGGGCGAGACTTTCATTGCATGATGGACAGTGTGCTACAAGGGCGTTTTAAAGATCGCTTTTTAGTATTTACGCTTTAATAACAATAATAATATATACTTTATTTCTATTGCAATTTTCAAATGCAAAGGGCTTTACACAAAAAAATATATAAATGAAGAGTGCATAAAGCCTGTTTTATAATTGGTCGTACGATGATGTCGCATAATGAAAACAGCCAAACTAGAAGCTCACAGCACGTTGCATTGTAACGTCATGCAAGGGGGTGTATCAATTATGCAAAATGGATGAGATTAAAACACGGTAAATACCATGAAAGTTTTAAGCATAAAGCATTAAAAGAAACGTAAAAATGTACTGTGAAATGAGACAGGAGTATGGAAAAGGGGAGGTGGGGCTGGGGGTTGTAAGGCCACAAGTGTTCAAACCAATCAATTGATATAGTTTTTCTGGAAGGTATAACTCGAGTAGCATGGCAGTCAAAAGCAACATTATTTAGTACGCATTAACATTCCGTTCAAGACCAATTCAGTCCCAGGGCTGAAAATGTTGGGCCTTCCAGACGTCATCAGTGTCAGTGTCAAGATATTGATGAAAGCTGGAGGGCTTCTTGGAGTGAATTTAACTTGAACTGAATTAATCGCTGTAACCTGACCACACTGTTGACTGCAGTCCCGTTTCTTTTTGAATCACATTAAAGCCTGTCCTACTGGGAGACTTACTTTAAATACTTTAGACCATTCAAACTCTACAGAAGGGAGAGAGTGTGTGCATATTGATTTGTTGATGGTCAGTTTGTTCTTAAGTATAACCATTCTGTGTTTTTTTTAATCTTGCTAGATAATGGAAATTATGGAGGATCAAACATATACATATTGATAGATTCTGTAATGCTAAATGAGGGCAAAGACAGAGTTAGACTTGTAAAGCTCCTTTAGGGATATTTAGGGATACTGAAAAACATTTTCATGTAAACGTGAAGAAGGCCATAAGCTAAAAGTACTTTTTGGTTTGTTTGTTTATTTTCATTCAACCCTTGTGCCGACTATGATTCAATATATTCATCGGTATTACCACTTTTGTCTATTGCTTTAGTCCTATAGGCTCAGCACTGGTTAATATTCACAGAGTTGAGTGTTCACTGGGTTGAGTATATTTCACAATGTGAGGGACGAATGTACAGGTTAGTAAGGATTACTGGTTAAGAATTCCCTGAAGTTTAAGGTGTTGTTAAAACTTACCGCCCATGTCTTGGTGAGCCTGTAGATGGGAACGCTTTGTAACCCTGACACCACGGCCATGACCGCATGCAGGTTGTTCATGTCACATAGTTTCTGTAAGGAGTCAAAAGTGATTGGGGTCAAAGTGTACTTGGAAACCAACTCAAGATGATATTTTGGTACGTCACTAGGACTGTCACGATTACAAATTTAAGTTGACGATTAATTATCACTCAAATAATTGCGATTAACGATTTAACTGTTTCTGTCGTTGAAAATTTATGGAACATTATGAATAAAAATGACATTTCTGTTTGGCTTTTAGCTTTCGGAAACAAAAGTTGCACAGGGCAGATATGACAAATAACACATATTTAATTACTTTATACTTAAAAATAAACATTAATAGTGGAAATAGCAGATCTATAAGCTCAAAACGCGTCGCAGTTTTGAGCTTATATGCTATTTCCACTATTTTTGACATTTTGTAAAAATATTAAATGTTTTAACATGGAATTGATTATGACGATTATGACGATTATGCAAAAATAATTGCGATTATATAAAATAATTGCAATTAGACGATTATGTAATAATTGTGACAGGCCTATACGTCACATACACATGTCATAGCATCAAATCACTGGATCTCAAGAGTGCCGCTGATCCGATTCAAAATTAGAAGTCTATGGACTATAGAAAATGACACATTTGGTATGTGTGTCACTTTTTGAGCTTTGTTAAACATACAATCTAATCTCGTTCTGGAAGGGTGCAACACTCCAATAATTGTATTCTTTCCATCTATTTTACTAGTACTAACAGCTGTTTCCACCCAGCCACTTTAAATGTGGCATCCTTATTTTGGAAAATATCATTCTAGGTGAAAATGTTTTTCAACAATTTTCAACTGCAAAGTGTAAAATATGTTTCTGGCTATTGGTGTGCAGAAACAATTAACTTTGATTATACCATGTTATACAATTATTATTGTAAAATGAGAATTATAAATAATACCTTGGCAGTGCGGATGTAGTGGCTCAGCACCTCCGCTCGTATCTTCAATGTCTGAGCATGGAGGATCTCTCGTACCACCCAGAAAGTTGTCTATAACACACACAAAACAAACAAACAGCCTGTTACAACACCTGCCAACGCCAAAGAGAGGGCCGCACATGGACCGTATTGGGGGAAAAATTAGTCCTGCATGTTCTCAAGGTCCTCAAAGAGAATGTAAAGTGAGAACGAACAAAGACAGAGAGTTCTGCCGTGTTAAAAAGTCCACAGGCTCGTGAGGCTCCGAGCCAAGACTTGCAGATAGTCGGATATCTGTGGGCTCAGAGCATTGTAATGCCCGAGTTGTACTTGGTAGTGCACCAAAAATAGCAGATCTACAAACTTCAGTGCGCAACACCCACCCACACACACAACCAAGTATAATTGATTGATTGATGACGTTTTTATCGGTAAAATTATACATAAGCATTATGCTTTAAATAAAATGATAAAGCACAAAAAAGCCTGACAGCTTATTTTCATTGTGGTCCTTTGAGTGCAACCGTGTGTAAACTGATGTTAGAGAATGTAATGAGACATTTCATCCAGAAATATAAAAATAACTAAATAAATCCATACAATTTCCAACGTACAGTACTAGACAACTAAACGCAAAACAAACAACATGGGTACTGTAAATCGAAGGGAGAGAAAGTCTGTGCACTGTAAAGTAGCTCCCATAGTAGTTGACTTTACCATGTGTGTGGATTGACTTCATTTTCCCTGTGCTACTCTGTCTTTCCTGCACCTGACCTACATTTTGGATCTGCATGTTCTATTCACTTTGTCTCAGAGCGTTGTGAACCAGAGGAGATAATGAGATGATGACATTCCAGCCAAACGTCTGATTACACACACAAACAAATGAGTCAGGGAATCAATCAGAGCCCATGGGAGGAGAGAGAGAGTGGGGGGGTGTGTGTGTCAGGAAAGCAGAACAGCAAAGGCAGAGTTGAAGGTAATGGGAGGAGAGGGCCTCTTTGAGCTTTTTCAAACAGCGCAGCTGTCTGCACATTGCTTTCCTGATAAGAACGAGTCAGACAGACTAACATCGCTCCCTCTGTCTCTCACCAGTCGCTCCTTCCTGTTCTCCTGCTGGCGGACAGAGCTTTGTGTTTGATAGATGTGTTCTGGACAGCAGGCAACAGTGTCGACAGCATTCAGACACTTCAGAACCGGGAAATCGTGCTTTGCTGCTGGGTACGTTCGTCATCCTGTGTTTTTCATCTAGTGCCGTCTGAATGTGGCGTGTGCGTGCGTGTGGGTGTGTGCTGTGTGTGTGCATGCGTGCGTGCGTGTAGGGTTCAGCTGTATACTAGTTTGTGGGTTTCGACAGCTTCGGTGATTTTATCACATTAAGACCTACAGCCGATTCTACAAAATGTCTTCTAAATCAGTATTCTGAAAAAAAACGTATGTTTCTATATCAGTGGTTCTCAAACTTTTTCATGTCAAGCACCCTCAAAATGATATGTATTTGACCGTGTACCCCCATCTCAAAATATTTTGTTCCAGGGACCTCCAGAAGCAAAGATTTGAGTTAAAAAAGTTCGCTTTAAAATATATATATATATATATATTCAAAGATTTGCACATATGTTCACGATTTTTTGTAGATCTGCTATACAGAAATGTATAGCCAAAGTGTAAAATAATGCTTTTTAGCTCAAATCAAGAAGTGACACAGATGCGTTCCAGGTCTTAATGGGTTATGCTAGTCTGCATAATTAGTATTTCACTGAACTAAGGGGTGAGGAACCAAGGACTGAATGAAGGGGGGGGGGTGCAAGTGCAAGCGCTCAGACCGAGTGACATACAGTAGATGAAGACGGGGAGATGGGATGAAGACAAGTTGGTGGTTTAAAACGTGACTCCCACCAACCTCTCTAAACTCCCAAAGCCCCCCCATCAATGTAAGAATGTGAGGTCACACGTGGAGAAGAAACTCCCCACTCTGTGCGCATAAAAGTCCGCTCTCACATCTGCCTTCCACCTCGGGAAAAAAAAACAAAATCAGTATTCCGGTGGGGATCGTTACAGAGCAGGTGTCCCTGTCTGTCTCGGGGAATACGTACGTGCACGTGCACGTTTTGACTATTTTACAATTCTGGCCTCCGCTTCACCAATAAAGTCTTTGAACAGGGTCATGACCGCGCCGAGATAATGTCAAAGCAAATGTGACCATATGGTTTGGTGTTATGTGCATGGATATGGGTACAAGTGTGGACATGCTGGACTAGGTGAGAGGAGAGAGAGAGATGGAGAGGGCGTAGACCAGTGGTTCTCAAACTTTTTCATGTCAAGGACCCCCAAAATTGACACTTATTAGCCCGCGGACCCCCATTTGAAAAGATATGCCAGGGACCCCCATAAGAGAAGATGTTACGGCTCTAGCAGTGATTCTCAACCATTTTAATTTCAAGGACCCCCAGTTTGACATGCATTAGGGCTACGGACCCCCATTTAATGGCATTTCTATCACTTGGACCCCAATTTATATTGTAAAATCTGTGTTACAGACCCATAAGGGACCATTTGGTGCCTAATCTATCATTTAGCTGGGGACCCCCTGCAACTCCCTCAAGGACCCCTGGGGGTCCCCGGACCCCACTTTGAGAACCAATGGCGTAGACAGTCAGCAAGGTCTGTCTTTATGGATGCACCTCCACAAACAAGAAATGCAGTTATGTATCTTTAGCATTGCGTTTATGAGCGTATAAAAGCCTCCCAATGCAGGGTTGTACTACGCCCCCGGCCACTGTGGATCAGAGTGAGAGAGAGAGTGAGAGCGAGAAAGAGTGAGAGAGAAAAGAGAGAGAGAGGGGGGCCTCATAACAGCAGCAAATCAATGAGGAGTTTACAAGAAGCTGACTAATGGCAACACATATCTATGCTGTTGAGTTGCAGTGGCTGAAATGAAGATCCTCTGGTCAGAGCGAACGAGGGAGGAAGGGAGGGAGGGATGGAGAGAAGGAAGGAAGGGAGAGGAGTCCAGCTGGCTTGACACAACGTGGATTATGGGTAGGGAATGTGTCCTACTTCTTCTGACCCACCTCAAGTCTATAGAATGTTAGAAGAATCCACAGAGCTATATGCCCCAGGACCAGGAAATCACAGCAGTGACTGTACCACGCGAGACCGGGACGAATGAGCCAGAGGAACCCATTGCTGGCATTCTTAATTCTTTCCATGCATTTATATTTATAGGATTGTTGTTGATGCTCAAGGTTCAATAGATTGCACTGTGATATGTATACACAGCAGTGGTGGGAAAAGTACTGTTTTACTTAAAGTAATACTAGGTAACGTTAAAACAAAAACTAAAGTTAAATTGTATATCTTTTGTGAGTGGCAAAAGTTTCACAACACCCACTCCATGAATTTCACCCCTGGAAGCCTTTTATTTATATATTTTCTATTGAACGGTGTCGGGGGGGACTTTCCCGGGAAAATGACGTCATCTGGCCGGAAAACGGAGGCGGAAATGCACTGGTTTCCTGTTTGGCCAGGAACTACCGCAACGGTTTCCTGTTTGGCCAGGAACTACCGCGCTAATAACAAAAAGGAACCTCACGCTGATTTTAAGAGAATGTAGGATTGGAAGATCGAAAAAGAACAGAAAAAGAAAGCACAGCTCATGGTAACTAATGCTCCACTGGCTAAGAGAAACGATCCGCAGATAGTATAAAACAATTAAAAGAACGCTTTTTGAAACGCTTCCGGCTTCCGGTGAAAACAAATGGAATTCTGGGTAATCGAGGACTACGGAAATTGTATGCAGTGACGGTAGTGACCAGCAGAGGTTGCTAAAAATCGTTATTTGTGAATCTGCATTGTACAACTTAAAAGTATCAATACTGCAATGTAGAAATACTCTGTTACAAGTAAAAGTCCGGAATAAAAAAAATACTTGAGTAAAAGTGCAAAAGTATTGGTATCAAAATGTAGTTAAAGTACCAAAAGTAAAAGTACTAAAATGTTTGAAAATAGCAGATCTCTCTCTCTCTCTGCTAAGGGGTCCTTGGCCTGAAAAACATTGAGGACCCCCTGATGTAGATCGAAGAGGAAAGATGTGAGGTTTAAAATGCATGAGAATTCGGATCATTTGTAATTTCGATTCTCGTACAAAGCAGAGTCAACGTTTATGTTATTGTCTTCCAACATAAGTCAGACGGAAGAGGATTTCTTCTGCCTCCTGTTATGAAGTGTTTACAGTATTACAGTGTGTGTCACATTAATTTATACCCTCAGGGAATGATTATTATGATGTTATGTTACTGTGTATGTTGTTATTATTTAAATGATATTAAGTATTGTTGGACGTTAATGCCTTTTAACAGTATGACCATCCAGGACTGATTTAATCGAGGGATGATGATGATGATATATGGGCAAAAATTAAATATCACTACATTTTGTTGTTGGACAGAATTCATTTATATTGATATGACAAAAATGGGTTGTTGTTGTTTTTGGTGTTGTTGTTTTTTAAGGATTTTGGTTCTTATTTTGCTAAATTAGTTAATCATTTTAACGACTTTAACCATATTTTATACTTTGGCTATTGAAAAATTGCAGATATACAAGCTCATAGCCTGGCTCCCGGTTCAACGCTATGAGCTTGTAGATCTGCTATTTGTGTAAAAAAGAATCCCTGGCACAGAGAGATAGGGGGGTCCGTGGCCAAAGAGATATCATTTTGGGGGTCCTCAGCTTAAAAAAGGTTTCAGAACCCCTGCTGTAGGATCCGTTCTTCTTGCCTGGCGGTTCCTCCTCCTCGTCACTGTAGCTGAACCGCCAGCCAGTGGTGTAAACCACTGGCTGGCTTGTTACTACAAGTACAATTACTCAAGTACTGTACTTAAGGTAAGGTATTTGTACTTTACTTGAATTTTTCCAATTTTCAATACTTTTACTGCTACTCCACTACATCTCAGAGGCAAATATTGTACTTTTACTACAGTACAATTATGTGAAAACTTTAGTTACTAGTTACTTTGTGGGTTACATTAACCACTTTAGCCCCGTTTCATACCTACGCTATATGAAAATAGCAGATCTACAAGCTCACAACACATCGTGACGCGTTGCGAGCTTGTAGATCGGCTATTTTCAAATATTTTAGTACTTTTACTTTTGGTACTTGGAGTACATTTTGATGCCAATACTTTTGTACTTTTACTCAATTATATATATATTTTTTATATTGCAGTATTGGTACTTTTACTTAAGTAAAGAATTTGAATACTTTTTCCACCACTGGTCTCTCCTCCTAGTCCTAACCTCGCGTCACTAGTCTTTCCACCTCGGAGTAAATCCTGGTATTCGTTCCAAACTGGCCCGTGTGATCCGATCTAGACAACGCCTACTGAAAAAATAATTTAAAAAAAATAGGGTGGTTCCAGTTGCTGGTTCAGTTTTTTCCGGCGCTGCTTGGTTTTGGTTCCCTCTGTTAGTTTCCCCAATCCCCATTTAAATGAATAGAGTATAACTACTAGTTTAGTCCCGCCAGTCGCTACGAGTTGGAATAAAAGATGGATATAACAAACAAACTATTCCTATAAGCATTGTGAGCTTGTAGATCTGCTATTTTCAAAATATTTGTATACATTTGAAAATTTCACACGGGACATTCTGCATAATGAGTACTTTTACTTTTGGTACTTTAAGTATAGTTTGATGCCAAAACCTTTGTACTTTTACTCAAGTAATTTTTCTTTAATTTAGTATTTCTACGTTACATAAATAAATGAATTGCCAATAGTGCCAGCGATTTCTCATTTTTCTTACCTTTTCAAGTAGTCACAGAATATTTATATCCAGTATGATCAATCCCCCAAAAGTTCCTAAACACGGAGGCTTAAACTGTGCTTCCACGAAAGACATAAAATGTCACCTCGACCCCTCGTTTGCATGTTATAGGCCGTTGAAAATGGCATGTCTCATCAACAATGCAGGGGAAAAGAAACGGAACTCAAGATACAGCCGTTTCCCCACAGACGCTAACCAGGAAGCGGATGGAGCAGAAGATCTTGTGATCATTTGATCTCCTAGATCTCTCTGTGTCTGAGCCTGAAATGGTGGCTCATAGGTTGCAGAACAGCGCCATCTAGTGGTAAACATTGAAAACACTAATTGGACGTGGACACCTCTTCTGGCACTCGGGCCTTGGAAAAAATGGACATGTAAACGTCAATGGCACTGAATGAGTTAACTCATTCACGGAGTTAAAACAGGACAGGAATGTCATTGTTTTATTATTTACTTAGTGTCTGTTTCTGTTGGTAGTCGTCGCTGCCAGTTCCCACCTGACATCATGTGTGAGTCCCGCCTGCTCCAGACCATGCTGAATAACTGCAAGCTTGCATAGCGTCTTCAGGCTAGGACTCAGGTCTAAGATACACAGATTTTTTCCCCGTTGATCTCCAAAGATAACGACCCGTTGTTCTCCAAAGATAACGATACGATCTCCCATGCAACAGCACATCCCCTCCATCTCAGACGGTCCTTTCCCCTTGGGCTCGACCTTCTTCCAGGAGAAGGTCTCTGGATTTAATTTCCACAGATCACTGAGGGTCCGGTCCTGGTTGTGACCACCACATATGTACAGCTCTCCATTGTAGGTAAAGGCTGAATGACTGGAGCGTCCTTCTGGAAGAGGATGTGTAGAAGGTGTGTTCAGCCAGCAGTCGGTCTCTGTGTCAAACACTCTGGTGTTGTTGCACTGATCCTGGTACCCCCAGCCCCCGAATACAAACATCTTTGTCCCGATGATGGTGGCAGAGTGACCTGATGAATTAGGAGGTGGAGTACCTCTGGTGTTAATTAAAGACCAGACCATCGGGATGGTGTCCAACTTGTAGATGTCATTACAGAATCCAGTCAGGGTCGATCCTCCATGAATATACATGAGCTTCCCCAAGACACAGGCTGAGTGGTCGCTCCTCTGCCCTGGAATAGTCCCAGAAACCCTGGGTTTGAACAATCTGTGGGTGTCGACATCAAATGCATGAAGCACGTTGCAGTCAGAGAATTCCTGACAACCTCCCCAGAGGTAGAAGACATCTTCAACCAGCACCGCCGAGCTGCCACAGCACAAGGAGGGAACCTCGAAGTGATGTTCTCCTCTTCCAGGTGTCACCCGGGGCAACGTCCTCCAGCGTAAAGACATTGTGTTGAAAACGTGCACATCAATCCCTTCCATGTTGTCATTGTTGTCACGTTGGCACTCTACAAAGAAGTACACCTTGTCTCCAACTGCAACACCTGCATGTTCCTTCATTGGTGGTCCTCCACTCTGATGCAGCGTCCAGCGGAACATTTCTAACGCTGGATTTTAAGTCTTGCTCTGTAAATGACAAGTAGAGTCCTAATGTGTGCTCTACTGCTTATCTACTGCTTATTATTGGTTCAGTGGCACAAAGGACTCACAAAACCTAACAAATCCACAAAGCCGATGAGTTGGGTTTGGCCAATCAAAGAAGCCGATGGCTGTTGATAGCGAATGGATCACAAGCACAGTCAACAGTCCAGGATGCTTCTGGGAATGGGAATCCTCTGTTCTACACAGCAGACAGTCCGGTTCAGCTGCGTTGACAACTAGTCTTCAGAAGTTACTTAAGGCAGCCGTATCGGTTATTAAAAAGTTGCCGAATGATGTTTGGGTTTAGTCGACATTTTGTTTTAAAGGACATGGTTGTGACGACGACATTGTGAGGTCGTTGCTTGATGATGTCATAATGTAGGATAACCAATGACGTTACGCCAACTGACTGCCGTCTATAGGATGTCAACAGAACGCCGTTAAACACATTATTCCTGACGTCCAGTGGTGTAAAGTAACTAAGTACATTTACTCAAGTACTGTGCTTAAAAGGATCCCTGGCTAGTAAGCCAAATATGCCTTAATACATTATTTTGTTAATACATTAATTGTTCTCTATAACTAAAATGTAAAATTAAAAACCACCTTAAATATTGTATTTAGTTTAGAGATAGTTACTCTTTACTCAAAAGGGGCAATGCCTGTCGCAAGTTGATGATGTCATTCGTCCATGTGTGGTCCAGCCCCATGGAATTTATGGAATGCATGTGAAAAAAAAAAACGAACTTAATACTTCATAAAGTTAATATGATCGAGTGCATCAAATCAATATTCTAAATATGTTTTTTTGCACATGCATTCCATACATTACTGGACCATACATGGAGCAAATATCGTACTTTTACTCCACTACAATTATTTGAACACTTTAGTAACTAGTTACTTTGTAGATTTTAATTATTATTTGAAAACATTAACCACGCATGCACACACGCACAGACCCTATACTGTAGACAGCTCTCCTCGAGGTAAACAGCAGATGGTTACAGGTTAAAAAGACAGTTGGCTCGTTGTTCACATCTCTGATAGCTTGAGGGGGAAACATGTCTGTCTGTCTGTCTCTCAGAGAGAGAGATTATTTTTTTTTTTTAACCAAAACGTTATTCTAACAAATCGCTCAACAATCATTTTACCATAAAATATGAATACATTACATCTATTTCCAGTTAAGTCAAACACCTCAAGATTGTCCACTGTTCTGTAGAGACAGAGAGAAAGAGAGAGAGAGACCTCACGATTCCCAGTTGGATCCCGGGCTCCCCCAGAGTTAGTGTCGAAGTGTCCTTGAGCAAGACGCTGAACCCCTAAGTGCTCCAGATAAGCAGGTTGGTGCCCTGCATGATTTCCTCCGCCATCGGTGTGTGAATATGTGTGTGAATGTGTGAATCTAATGCACAATCTATGTAAAGCGCTTTGGATAAAATCGCTATATAAATGCACTGTTTAAAAACATGAAAAGATCTATTCTCCCCCTATTGGTTTACAACTCTGACGGAGCTGAGTCGACTAGCAGACCATCGGCCGATCGGCTCGGGCACTCGCGCCCGCCTCAAAACGAGCATACCTTTCCAATTTCCCAACGAATGCCAATCTCCCTGCGACATATATATATACATATACATATACATATACATATACATATACATATACATATATACACTATATATAAACCATATTTTTTTTATATTCACACCAATAGTAGGAGGAGAACATGAAATGAATGCTGATCTTTTCTGACGTTTATCATAGGCAAATTTAGCACCATATGTCCATTTGGTTCCATATATTTCCATATGCAACAGAAAGCACTGCATACAAAGCTTCATATCTGCATGAAAGCATCAAATAACCAAAGTGGACAAAATAGAGGCTAACTAACCACAGAGTGCAAAGAAAGAGTAGCGTGTCAGACAAACCAAAACGCGACACCTCTGGCAAACACAATAATGCACGCACGCGCGCATACACACACACTCATTAAATCGGTACTGATAAACTTGCCTTTTAAAAAAAATCTAAATTACTTTGCAATTAGCCTATTATTATTAGAGCGGTCGTCACAGGGAAAGTGCTAATCATCGTGGCAAGCCCTATGCACCACACATCAGCCGTCATATTCTCTCAGAGAACCACTGCAGTGAGAGCAGTCAGCGCTGCCCAATGTCCAACCATACATTACATGAAGATTAAGTATCCAGTCTATTTATGATCATTTCCAGTTTGCAAAATGATCTTTCCCCACTACTGATACAGGGGAGAGATACATTCTGAGAGCAATGTCAACATTGGAAAACGGATGAGCTGTCGCTCTTTCAGTGGTAGGATGTGAGCAGCTCTCACGATGAGGAAACTTGTGCGACATCTTTGCTCTGTCTAGTGTCTAGACACTAGGGCTGGTGAATTAATATTCGAATTTCGAATATTCTTCAAATATGGGGAAAATATGTATATTCGAATATGAAAATTAATATTCGAATTCATGTTTATTTATGTTTATTTGACAGGGACAATACAAAAAACAATGTATCAAGTTATAAAAACAAACAAAAGATATTTTTTATTGGATCTGAGCACTCGATACATAGTTTTTTGTATTGTTTTTGTAAAAAAAAAAATATATATATTATAATAATAATATTCGAATATATTCGAATATCTGCCAATTTTTAAGACCAATATTCGAATATAATTTCTGAGGAAAGTTGACAGCCCTACTAGACACAAGACTGTCTGTGAAGAAAGTCTTGGTAGCCTACTTGCAGTAGCATCCGTCGTTTGTGTTGGTTGAAATATTGAAGACATTTTTTCTCGATGCGACGCCTTTGTGAACTTGTAGATCGGCTATTTTCAAATAGCCTAGGTATAAAATAAGGCTAAAGTGGTTAATGTATGTTTTATAATGTCATAATTTATATCTGCAAAGTAACTAGTAACTACAGTTTTTTAAATAATTGTAGTGGAGTAAAAGTACAATATTTGCCTCTGAGATGTAGTGGAGTAGAAATAAAAGTATAGACAATTGGAAATACTCCAGTAAAGTAAAAGTACCTCAAAATTGTACTTAAGTTCATTACTTGAGTAAATGTTACTTTACACCACTGGGTATAGGCATACTGTATCTTGTACTGCGACCATGCAGGGCATGTGCAGTGTGTGTGTGTGTGTGTGTGTGTGTGTGTGTGTGTGTTTGTGTGTGTGCCACGTGCTGGTTGTTGATACATATAAAGTGTACTTCTACACCGGTATCCCCCATGAGAGAAACATTCTCGTCATTCTTTCATTCATTTAGTTTTTTTGCACTTGGCAAATAAAAGTGACGTGATGCGAGTTCTAACTTATTCTCTCATCGTCTCTTAATCCCTGACGCCCGTCTAATGAACTTCCCTCCGCGGCTCCGCCGGGCTTCCAGACGGCGGTGCCAACAACAGAATGCGAGAAGAAGGAAGAGGAATATGGCTTGGGATCATACTAAGGAGCTGTCTGGGACTCTCTTTCCTCCCCGCTCCAAGCACCATTATTCAAAAAAAAAAAAAAGAAAAAAAAATGTTCATTTTCCTTGGCTCTGCTAGCTGAATGTGTGTTAGCTAACATCTTGAATCACCGTTTGGGATCTGCTTATACATGGAGGAAGTTTCCACAGCAACACATTCTTATTAGATCATCTCATATTTATACTGGAGGGCAGTATAAAGTGGTCTTAACCCTTTAAGACCGGGAACACATCTGTGTCATTCTTTTTATTTCCTCGGGCTATTCAAAAATAGCAGATCTACAAGCTCATAGCGCGGCACCGAGTGCAGCGCTATGAGCTTGTAGATTTGCAATTTGTTTTTAAAATTGTGAAAATGTGTGCAAATCTTTAGTTTGAATATATTTTTACTTTTTTAAAGCGAAAGTTTAAAAACATTTTTTTTACTTATGTTGCTATATTATCAATGGTTTTCAAACTTTTTTCATGTCAAGGACCCCCAAAATAATATGTATTTGTCCGCGGACCCCCTCCCATCTAAAAGTATTTTGTTCCAGGGACCCCCAGAAGCAAAGATTTGAGTTACAAATGTATATAAAAGATTTGCAAAAATGTTCGCGTTATGAGCTTGTATAATTATGTGATATTTTTTAATAGCCAAAGAAATCTTAAAATGACACACATGCGTTCCCTTCCCGGCCTTAAAGGGTTAAAGGGGGCTCGGTGGAGAATCTGGAGGAAGATTAAAGGGTATGTTCCCCCTGCTTACGTAATTACAGTCAACTTCCTGTTGATGACTTCATGGGGCACGGCGAGAGAACAGCGCACACACTCACACCCAACCACACGCGTCTGAATGAGTTCCAACACCTGCTGCATAAAATTCAAAGACACGTGAATACCTTTCATTTACCCCCACACACCCATTGTAAGACCACAACGGCCAGCTAAGGACAGTGAGCTGTGAAAAAAAAAAAAAAAAAAGTCCTTCTCCTCTCATAACTCCTTCTTTGTCTGCCCTTCTTTCTATCCTTTCTTTCCCATTCTCTCTGCCTTCTCTTCCTCCATGTCGTTTGTGTTGCCTTTATGATCGCCATTAATGGTGGAGCAGAGAGACTATGCAGGTCTGAGTCAGGAAGTCCACACGTGTTCCTGTGTGTGTGTATGTGTGTGTGGGTGGGGGTGAGAGGATGTGATCTCGCCACCGCTTAATGGCCAAGGTTCGTAAATTTGTAACAGTCAGCTTTTAAGTGCAATTGAGGAGTGCACTCGCACTGTAAAACCCCCAGTGAGCTTTTTTTTGTGACACATTGGGATTTGAAATGAACACTAGAGTGCCTCACCTGGTTGAACCTGCGAGTGAAGGCCACAGCATTCGGGGCAGAGCTGTGTTTCTCCTTCTTGTTCCAGCCACAGCTTGACAGCTCCTGAAAGACAAAACGGAAGAGCGGTCAGAAATGTACTTTGCAGCATTTTTGCAGCGCGTCAGCATTGTGCTAAATGAATCTAACAGAATGCGTGGATTTCACACAGGTTAAACAGGAGGCCAGGCAGGCAGCGAGCTGGGGCATAATGAGTTTACTTTAGAGTTTTCTTTTTAAAATCCTGTTCACTCAAACATATTCATCGTCTGTACATACACATCTCATTGAAATAGATTGCATTAAAAAGAAAAAGAAAAAGGCCAGAGAGACGCTTAAATGTTGCTTTGTCCTTTACAACGTAGCGAGAAGAGTGGAAGATGAAAAGAAGGAAAAGGGGGAGCAAAAACAAATAGAGAGAGACTGAAAAAGAGAGATGGAGACAGCAATATTGATGGCATTATGTGATGTGTGCGGCTGGTAAAAACATCCAGTCAGATCTTCAGGGTGATTCAGGATGAAAGCCATAACATCAATTCCATTCAGGATCTTGAGGTGCCTCAGCATGGAGCTGGCTACTCATTTATTCAGAAGCTGAGGCCAATTCTTTAGCAATTCATGTGCAATGGACTAAACTACTTACAGGATCCCGCTGGTGTTTATCACATTGGGCTCCATAGACTTAATCCATTCTTGTCAAAACGTAGTCAAGTAAGAAAATACAAAAACAATATAAAAGGTATATACAAATATTGCACTGCATTAACCACTTTAACTTTGGTGATCATCATAGACGAACATTTTTCTAAATGGAATATCTACAAGCTCACAATGCAAGAGCTTGTAGATTGCCCATTTCCGCTGAGCGACACCATCGTACAATAAAGTAATAAAATGGGCCGTAAGTGTATAAAGTACATACTTAAGTGGTGTCAGATTAGCATCACTGCATTTGCTATTGTGAAACTTAGTGTTTAGTTACAGGGATGCAGTCCATTTTTCTTTTTTGACAATGACATATTGCATCTATGGAACTCAAATCAAACAAAGAATATCTGGTGGAAACAAAACGTCATATCTTAATTTTGTGAAGAAAGAATCATTCAGAACCAAATGTAAACGCTACTGGAATAAGAATCATAAAATCTGCAATAGAGTCATAAATCATGAGATAATTTATTTGGAAGGATTCACAGAACATCATAACGATACCCAATAGTGCTCTGTACTGGCTAGCAAAGTACCAAGGCTAGACCCCAGCTGGGTCTCAGCCGCTTTCATCAGTGAACCCAGTGAGGGCGGACCACACAGACGCTGTAAGGGGGAACCCGGACCCCCCTTTCGCGACAATATGCCGTGTGGAGGCCATGGGTGCTGATGTAACAGTAGGAAAATGTTGTGCAAGCCCTCTCTCCTCCGTCCTGCCAGCTCAGCCGACTCAGGCTACAGCATGAACAACTGAATCAGGCAATATCCCCCCTTTCCCCTACACACACATTCACACATATGAATATCCCCTGTGAGACCAAAATGTCTGGAAGCCTCCACAAACTGTTCACGACTCCCCAAGCCCAGACCAAGTTAGGACAACCTCATGCAACGAGACCTCGCACCGGCTGTACTTTGTGCGTGTGCGTGTGCGTGTGTCTGTGTCTGTGTCTGTGTGTGTGTGTGTGTGTGTGTGTGTGTGTGTGTGTGCAGTGCACGCTTGGAACGGGTGAAGCGGCAGGGGTGAGGAAGCCACGTATCGAACGCAGATGTTAAGATGAGACATTAGGAGCGTGGGCGAAGCAGTCGATACCTCCGGGTCTGAGTTGGCCAACAACGAGGATGAGGGAAGGACAGGAGGAGGAGAAGAGGAGGACAGTGTTAAAGTGTCAACGGTCCCAGTGGAGGCTTTGCTGGAGGTTTGGAAAATTGGAAGACCACCACCCACCCCCCTGCTTTCTTAATGACATATTACATCTTCAAAATCTATGGGATTGTTCTTTTAAAATATTAGTTTTTAAAGTAATCTCTGTTACATTAATACAATAGAGACAGACAGGAAAGAGGGAGTGAACCGACAGGATCATGAACCAGATTCTATGCCAGGACCAGGACAGTCTGTACCTAATAAGAGTGTTACAGGGATGACGTCTTTTTGTAGGCCAACCCAGAACTCCCGCAATTGGTTCCCACCAAAGAGTTCCAATGGAATTTTTGCGTTTGGTTTTGGTTGAAAAAAAAAGCTCAGTAGAAAACAAATCAAACAAAATCATAATCAATCAATCATATCAATATCATAATAAGGCTTATTATATTCAACAGCATTAAAAAAACCTTGATGATTCTTGAACCACACAGGAAATTAATGAGTTTTGAAAAAAGCACATAAATGGCTTCAAAATTCATAGTTGGCATATTAATGGATGAGATATATGTCAAAGAACAAAACCACAGACCTCATTTGCATAAATCAAAAACCCTCTGGCTAGGGAACCATTTCAAACTCACATCTGGGTTTTGGGACTACAAACTGTGGCACACTACAGTATATACTAGACACAATATCTGCAATGTTTATGATGTTCAGCACTGTTGTAATACAGCAGGCAGAGAGACAGAAAGAGAGATACATTAAGTGTGTGCATAACGGTGTTGATTTTGTCGACTAAAACTATGACGGAAAATGTTCGTCGCTTACCTTTTTTCACTGACGAAAACTAAATAAAAACTAAGCTATGATGACTAAAACTAAGACTAAATATACTGACAATTTCATCAGCAAATAAAAACTAGACAAAAATGTTATAGAGGGACTAGTGGAGAAGAGATCCAGTAGAACTAAAAGACAAGTCATTTTATGCTTGGTTGCGCTCGGGTGTTGCGCTCGGGTGTTGCGCTCTGAAAATAGCCGATCTACAAGCTCACAACGCGTCGCAGCGCAACGCGTTGTGAGCTTGTAGATCGGCTATTTTCAGCATGTAACCAAGTGTAAAATAAGCCATTATGAGGCACTGCCACAATACATTTTAGTCGACTAAATCAACTAGATTTAGTCGACTAAAACTAAAACATTTCAGATGACTAAAATATGACTAAAATTAAATCAAAATTTGCTGTCAAAATCAACACTGGTGCATAATGAGTGTTACCTAGGCTAACACTCCTAGTCTACTAACGCACATTTGAACCCATAAAGCCACTAGGTCTGTACCCATGGTGGACGGCACTAACCGGGTGCCCTGTGAGCCAACATCTGCAGCCCTACCAGGTAGGAAGCTCTCGCCTGCGTCAATGATATTAAATAAACCCCCACTGGTTTATTTTGCATCCCTCCTCTTTAAATAAGCAATTCGCTCTGGCTGTAGGTCCTGCCAATCACTCTCTTGTCCATCCTTTCATCCCCTTGCCTCCGCGATGAGCATTTCCACTCTGGTGATTGTTTGTCTGTCAGCGTCAGACTGTATATTGCGTGTCTGTCTCTCCGCCTTATGTCACTACCTGGGCCACCCAGGGAGATCCTAGGCCTGAAGAGAGAGAGAGAGAGGCACACAGACTGTCCACTGTCTCCGTGTCTCCATCAACATGGCTTTGCGCTGACCACAACAGCTCTATCCGACCCAACACTAGGGTTTGGCAACACGGGGACAAAAATCAGTCTGTCTTTAGCCCATCAAGACCTGAAGCCGATTCTACATGTCTCCAAAATCCCAACAGTTTTCTGAAAAACTATTTATATAGTTTCCATATCAGTGGTGCTCAATCTTTTTCATGTCAAGGACCCCCAAAATTATATGTATTTGGCCGCGGACCCCCATCTCAAAATATTTTGTTCCAGGGACCCCCAGAAGATTCGAGTTAAAAATGTTCACTTTAAAAATATATATATATTCAAAGATTTGCACACATTTTCAAATTTTTTCAAAAATAGCAGATCTACAAGTTCATAGCGCAGCTCAAATCAAAAAGTGACACAGATGCGTTCCAGGTCTTAATGGGTTAGAGAGAAAAGTCACCTCGTCATAACGTCAAACAATGGCACCCATTCATGTAGCCACCATTCCTCCATCGCTGCTGCAGCAAATCCTGACAAAAAGGAAACACTTGTGGTGTCACTTCAGGGTTCTGGTTCCCCACCACAGTCCTCTTAAAATAACCTACAGCAATTACCTCCTTTGTGTCAAAGCACAAGGGAGCTCATCCGTGACATCTCCAAAAGGCCACTGATGCTTTATTTCCTTTATGTTCTCTGACTTGTTAGTCTTGTTGCCTTATTTCAATGCCGGAGGCATTGAAAAAAAATTACAGACCACACTTGAAACACAGAAAACACAATAAGTGACAGTGACGGGGTGTTTACAGAGAAGAGCTTTGATGAGGCGTCTCCAGGGAGGAGGAGACGAGTGTAACTGCTAGAGTAGAGAGAGCTTTCGGCCTGCTCCACCCAACCACAGCCTGTCGCCTCCACACACCCGGCCCGGGGTTGAGCCGTGTTCGAGCTCCACGAGTCCCTTACAAGCTCAGCTGGGCTGCTGGAAACCTAAACCAACTTTGTAACTCTGTAGAGACTTTACTTCAGCTACAACTTAGTTTTCATGGGTAATCACCCATTTTTGACAACAGTGGCCACAAAGGGTCTATTACATAGTACTAGACCATACCCGTGGGGGGATATGCGCACATGATCTGGCAACCCGGGAGCCAGCGAACACAAAAACGCTAATAAACAGCTGACATTTGGGGAAAGTGGAAAAACGGGCTTCGCTGTTCCGTGCACATGGTAATGGTCAATGGCTGTGTGCAAATTCAGAGCAATTGCTCCAGGCACTGAGGAGAACCGGGCAGAAGAGATGTTGGCCTCACCACCCTCACAGAGCTTTGTCGAATTATAGGAGGATAGGACTGGGTTGGTTGGTTCCGACCTCTTAACGATTGCTTCACATTATTAATTATCCATTCACCCAGCCTTGGTTTAAAATCATGTATTAAGGCTATAAGATCAGTGATTGTGAAATGGGATTTTGTCCAATGTGGATCATGTTACCATATGTTTACCAGTGACAGAATTGGACCTTCTTACACGTTTTCCATAGCAACTCCATAGCTAGAGGCATCTTGTGCCCCCCCAGGCCCCAGGGGCCGGTGCACGCACCACAGCTTGGGAATCCCTGACCAATGCATATATTGAGGAGTATTAAATTGTCACGGTTAAATGCTTAGTAAGCTAACCAGCTGCATCCAGGCCACAGAACAAATTGGGGTGATCTAATTTGAGATACCACAGCCATTTGGCCACATTGTCAGTGGAAAGTTGGAGCGCTGAGATCCCTGGAAACAGTAGGGACAACAAAGAGGAACACAGGACAACAAAGATGAATAATGAAGATGAGCAACAGGGTTGGAAAACAGGAAGAAGCAGAAGGGAGAGACAGAGAGAGAGTGAGATTTACTGAGGTTGACAATCAATGTAATGGAAAGTCGGCATGGTACAATATGCCAGTTGAGTGTGCTTGGCTTCCTGTTGGGTGCTGGGAGACTAAACTAATTGTCTGGACACTGTTTGGCACATAGTGCTAGTGTCTGCAGATCAGACCCCATTGGTTTTCAATCTATTACTACTACTAGTACTGACCCCCAATTCCACCTCATAGCAGTGTTGATTTCGTCGACTAAAACTATGACAAAATGTTCGTCGACTACCTTTTTTCACTGACGAAAACTAAATAAAAACTAAGCTATGATGACTAAAACTAAGACGAAATATATTGACAATTTCGTCAACAAATAAAAACTAGACTAAAATGTTAGAGAGAGACGAATGGAGAAGAGATCCAGTAGAACTAAAAGACAAGTCATTTTATGTTTGGTTGCGCTAGGGTGTGCATGCTGAAAATAGCAGATCTACAAGCGTTGGGAGCTTGTAGATCGGCTATTTTCAGCATGCAACCAACTTAAAATCGGCTATTTTCAGCATGCAACCAACTTAAAATCAGCCATTACGACACCATCAAGGCACCGCCAAAATACATTTTAGTCGACTAAATCAACTGTAGATTTAGTCGACTATAATCTTATGATATTTAGTCGACTAAAACTAGACAAAAATGAAAACATTTCAGATGACTAAAATATGACTAAAACTAAATGGAATTTGATTCAAAAGACTATGACTCAAACTAAATCAAAATTTGCTGTCAAAATCAACACTGCGTCATAGTGGCTGTGTGTGTTGTATGGGATTCTACAGGCCTATGTATAATATTGTTGCTGTCGGGGCAGAAACCCATGTTTAAAACTACTACTTTTCAGGAAATGGGAAGAAGAACTACAAGAATTCCTCCGATTGCTGCCAGAGGAAACACTGTAGATTCTAGATACCGGATATCTATAGTTGTTCTACAGTGTACGTGTTTGTAAGTTGTTTAATGTTCCTATTTTAAGGTGCCGTTAAATTCTCAAACTTTGAATAGCATTAATATACTGTATGTTTTGCTCAATTTGAGGAGCTTCCCATTTATCTATTTTTATTTTATGGTTTCATATACGTTTGTCTCCAAATCGCTGCGGGTTAGGAAATACATCCTTTCCTTCAGTCACACAGCACTACAGTCTCTGGCAGACTCTGGCAGTCTCTACAAGCGTAGAGTGACAGCCTCCCTTGACTCCTTTTATATACTGAGGATAAGATTACATTTCCAGGAGCTGTACTGCTACATGTAACACACACACAAAAAGCACCACAGAACATATTGCACAGACGGCAACATAAACTAGACAAACAATGTCTAAAAGAAGAGATGTGTACACATGCACTTAAGTCACGTACCGATTTTTATCCGACGCAGGTCGGTTTTCGACTGAGAAACCGTGTGTAATTTCTTTCACATGCAAAGTTTTGTGTGCGCCGTCATTGCACATAGAACAACCGGGGTGACACATTGAACTGTATGTGACCAACGCTGGATTTCATTAAGTGCGCAGGTGAGCCAGGGCTGTGTGTGTGTGTGAGAAAATGCGTCATGTTCTAGCTATGGATGATCTCCATGTTCCAACAGAGAGGTTTAGTCTGCTGTGGGGGCTGCGGGCCTTTGTTTGCACGGGACGGTGGGTGCTCAACACATCAGAGAGGAACTGGCATATTTCTCCACGGTACGTAAAAGGCAATCTGAGATGCCCCATAACAACGTCTGCCAACTTAAGCCACAAATTTACTTCCCTGGCTGTTGTCATGACTGTGGGTTAGAAAACAAAAGGCAAATTCTGCCTCCCCCTCTGCTCTCCTCCCCCCCCCCCCCCCAGTTGTTTCAAAAACAAGCAGCTGTGAACCATCAGCATCGTGTGCCATTACCAAGTTAGAAATAGTCCCCCGAGAGAAAAAGAGAGAGGAGAGCTGGCAGGAGAGTCACAGCAAAAGACAAAAGGAAGAGATTGATATTCTTGGCACGGGAATCATGTAAATTATTGTTCTTCTCGTTCAAGCGCAACCATGCTCCACTGGCCCTATCCTTCCTCTTCTTCCAAATCTCCCCTTCCCTTCCGTCCCATCTCCTCCGTCGTCAGCTGCTCCGTTCCCTCCGTCTCTGCTGTCAGCTGGTCCGGTCCGCACTGTCTGTGGCGATGGGCCGCTCCTATCTAATTCATTCTTTCTAAGTAGAAACAGACCCTTTGGCTATAGGAACTACCTTAACCCATTAAGGCCTGAAGCCGATTCTACGAATGTCTTCTAAATCCCAACAGTATTCTGAAAAAACGTATCAGTGGTGCTCAAACTTTTTCATGTCAAGGACCCCAAAATGTACATGCATTTGGCCGAGGACCCCCATCTCAAAATATTTTTGTCCCAGGGACCCCCAGAAGCAAAGATTAGAGTAAAAAAATGTTCTCTTTAAAAATATATATATTCAAAGATTTGCACACATTTTCAAGATTTTTCAAAAATAGCAGATCTACAAGCTCGGATCTACAATAGCAGATCTACAAGCACATAGCAGATAGCAGATCTACAAGCTCGTAGCACGGCACCGAGTGCCGCGCTACGAGCTTGTATATCTGCTATTTTTGAATAGCCCAAAGTGTAAAATAATGCTTTTTAGCTCAAATCTAAAAATGACACAGATGCGTTCCAGGTCTTAATGGGTTAAAAGTAAAGCCTTACGCCTTGTAAATTCAGATGAAAGAAAATGGCTTGGGTTCCATGTTTTTGGGCAACTCTACAGGTCCCTCTACGTCTCCTCTCCCAACCCTCTATGAAGCTGTTCCCTCTTTTAATAGCTTTACATTTTCCAGACCGGCAGCCAACGAAAGTCCTTGTAAGAGATTCAGCAGGAGAGAGGGGTTACGTGACGGGGCCCGGGGTAGATTATATGTTGCTCTGTGCCACAGATTACTGCGTTAAGAAGACCAAAGAAATAACCGCTAACAGCGATCATCCATCTTACCTGTAGTCCGAAAAGGAACACAGGATATGACAAATCACAACGGGCTCTCTGCTCAACAGATCGGCGTCAAGATTATCTCCATCAAGGGCCTACTCTGTGTGGAGTTTGCATGTTTTCCCCGTGTCTCCTAGGGTAGGTACCCTCACAAAAACATGCTGTAATCCTGGTCTCTATACTGCCTCCCCCTGGTCAGCCGGGGCGCCTGATGGAGGGCAAAGGAACTGGTTGGAATAACGTGTTCCTTCCACGCGCTACGTCTAACCAGAGAAACTCCCCCCTGTCGTGTGATAAGAAGCGGCTTGCTAGCTCTCATGCATTGAGGGAGGCATGAGCAGGCTCTCCCTTGGCTGGCAGAGGGAGTGTAGCGCCCAGGATTACTTAGATAATTGGCACAGGGTGAAAAAATGGGTTACAAAAATCATAGGATAAAAATTTTAAAAAAAAGATTATCTCCATCATAACACTTTCTCCCCCCAACATGAGGCCAAATTGGGGAGGGGCATTCTTTATGCCCTGAGGGAGTGGATGGGCTTAACTGCAGCTCCTCTAGCTTTTAGAATCACCAGCCCTCTACGGATCTCCCGTATTCTTTACTTTCCCCATAAACGTGATACTAGAAGGTAAAGGGAGAGAGAATACAGATACCGTCGTAAAACTGTGACTGTCCTTCCTGACTGGAGGGCCCTGGGCTAGACTCAAACTACATTCACTTTTACGATCACTGGACATCGGACAATAACTCCATCCAGTCCGTTATAATAACCACTCCCCAGCAGTACTGTCCGTCTTCCAATTACGTCCGCTCAAAGAAAGGGTGCAAGAGAACAGAAGGATTAATAAGAGTCCACAATCCGTCTTGCCCAAGAGGAGCTTCCCCCTCAACTTTAGAAACACCCGGCCAAACTGAGGGGAAAGGAAGGGATAATGAAACTAGACAATCTTCCTCCTGACTGTCCCGCAAGGAGTTGGCCAGACTTAATAATAATAATACCTCAGATTTATACAGCACTTTTTTGGAGTACTCAAAGACGCTTTACATGGGGGGGGGGGGGGGGGGGACGTTATTATTATTATTATTAGGTAAAAGAATAAATAATGGGAGTTTCCACTGCTGTCAGCCACCCGCATATATTCTCACTGAGAGGAAGAGGCTTTCCCTGGTCCATCTGCAGTTTTTCCCCACAGCGTTCTTTTATCATTGGAGTGACAGTGAACTATCTCCCCTGCTGCCCGGAGGGGGTTTGGGCCAGAACGTTCAGGCTGTCGTCCATCCATCTGCTCCGTTGTCTGTGCTGGAACACTTCACTTAACTCGTTCAAACCGGGAACGCGTCCGTGTAAACCACGTCATCCATATTTTATCCTTGGGCTATTCGAAAATAGCAGATCTACAAGCTCATACTCGGTGCCGCGCTATGAGCTTGCAGATCTGCAATTTTTTGACAGATATTGAACATTTGTGCAAATATTTGAATATGTATATTTTTAGGGAACAGTTTGGCTCAAATCTTTGTTCCTGGGGCGGCCAAATACATATCCTCCTATAATTCGACAAAGCTCTGTGCGGGTGGTAAGCCCAGCTCTGTGCGGGTGGTGGTGTGCCCAAAATCTCATCTGCCCGGTTCTCCTCAAGTGGCTGGAGCATTTGATCTGAAATTGCACAAAGCCATTGACCATTACCATGTGCACGGAACCCCGAAGGCCGTTTTCTTTTTGCTTTCCCCAAATTTCACGTTTTTTGTGTTCGCTGGCACCCGGGCTTGCCAAAAAATGTGCGCATACCCCCCACCACGGGTATGGTCTAGTATAGGCCTAGTTTTGGGGGGTCGGTCCTTGCATGAAAAAGTTGGAGCACCACTGATATTATAGGATTTAGAAGACATTTGTAGAATGGGTCTCAGGTCTAAGTGGGTTAACCCATTAAGACCGGGAACGCATCCGTGTCACTTTTAGATTTCTTTAGGCTATTCAAAAATAGCAGATATACAAGCTCATAGCGCGGCACCGAGTGCCGCGCTAAGAGCTTGTATATCTGCTATTTTTGAAAAACCTTGAAAAAAATATGTTTAAATTTTTTTCATTTTTTTTAATCGGTCTCAGGTCTTAACTCATTCAGTGCCAAAAATATTTCTGGCTATATCACCCCTGTGCCAAGGCCAAAAATACATTGTAAAAAAAAAGTGCTTTGGAGCCGAGATACAGCCTTTTCAATTTATAAGTTAAACAAGAAGTGAATGGAGCAGCAAATCTTCAAATCATCATATATTGGGTTCTGAACCTTTTTTTTCAAAAAAAAAAAAAAAAAAAAAAAAGATTATTTTTTGAGTTTTTTTTTTTTTTTTTTTTCATGACGTCTCAGACGTCATTGGCACTCTGGGCTTATGAAAAACGTGACGTCTGCGACGTCATTGGCACTTAATGAGTTAATGGGTTAATGAGATCCTCTGTCCAAGCACAAGTGCAATTATGCCCGGGGGGAAATCACCCGGGCTCAAGCCAGACTTTGCCAGACTTCATAGACATGCATGGCCGTGTGTGTGTACACACACACACATGTATGTAAAAGAAGTATGTGGGGTTGTGCGTGTATAACACAGGCATGTTGTCACAGAGACGACCCAAAATGATGAAATAGTTGTACTTCATGGAGACAAAGAAAAACAAATACAATTGTTGGGGTCAGATTATAAGCGCTTTATGGTTGTTTGAACATTAAAATAAGTTAGTGGGGTTGTTAAAAAAAAAGAAGTTACGGCAGCTTTGGGAGCATAACAAAATACCAATAAGCAGTAAAAAGGAACTGAAAACATAAGAGCCTGCTGATTCCGAAACCTTTATTTAAGCCCCGCAGATGACAACATCTCCATTATACACTAATACGATTGAAAGGCGGGCTTAGCCGGTTAAAAGTCCGTTGGAAGGACATTCACGAAGCATGCAGTAAAATAAAATTTCTACCACAGTAACCGCAGACAAGGAGTACTTGGCAGCGATCCGTTTGGAAAATCTGATCGTGGGGTTTGTTCGTTATTATGCAAGATGTCAAAATATGTCGCATGCAGTCGCTTTATGAGCATCTGGTCATATGTCAGACGTAGGCAAAATGTATGGGGCTCTAATTGAGATATGTGACCCAGGGGCTGACCTGCTCTCATCCGTATATTACAGTAACACCACCTTGGTATTACAAGAACATCACATCATGGAAAACGAACACTGTATTTGCCTTCTAACGTTTCCCCCTCAACTGAAACAAATAATGGTGCCAATACCAAATATCTTTCCATGATGATATGTCAATTTTACTAATGAGCCCCCAAAAAAACTATTGCTGGCCTTTCACTTACTGGCAAGCCCCCCAGCTTTGGGGACATTCTCAGTGGGTTTGTGTGTACATTACACCAATGAAACAGATCTTTGTTTAAAGTAATGGTTGTCAACTCCGGTCCTGGGGGCCCGGGCCGGAGAAGTACTGCTGGTTTTCATCCTAGCTGTCTAATGAGGGGACTGAGTTGGAGGAGCCCCAGGTGAATGCCATTAACTGCCTGGTAGATTAGAAAATCTAGGATTACTTTGGAGTCCCAAGTTGAGAATCTCTGGTTTTAAAAACGATAAGGAGGGACAAAAGGGGCTCTATGTTACCATACCTACCAGTCAAACATCCAGACGTGCCTTTCAATATTTTCCTTTTCAGTCAAAGAGACAGAATAATTCAACAGGGACACACACACACACACGTGTTTTTCCCATACTGTGTGCAAGGAGGGGGGGGGCCCTAGTGGCTGACAGCAGTGGAAAACTCCCATTGAGGTCAGTTCAGTCAGAGGTTTGCAGCTTCTTTTTTTTTTCAGTGAGACAAAAGCACCAGCGAGAGAACAGGAAGAGCCCCGCTCTGTCCAATGCCAGGAGCGAGAGGAGAAACCCGCTGGGTCATGCTGCATGCATATACTGCTCTCTCTCTCTCTCATCCTCCAGACCGCGGACCCTTCTTCATCCCCTTTGTCAGCCACCCCCTCACACATAACATAACATGGACCAATGGGTGCTCTAATAATCTCTGTTCCAATGAGCCCACCAACAACAACGCCTACCTTCTCCTGTCATCTTCACACTGTAGGTACCCTCACAAAAAACATGCTGTAATCCTGGTCTCTATAATGCCTCCCCCTGGTCAGCCGGGGCGCCTGATGGAGGGGAAAGGAACTGGTTGGAATAACGTGTTCCTTCCACGTGCTACGTCTAACCGGGGAAACTCCCCCCTGTCGGGTGATAAGAAGCGGCTTGCTAGCTCTCATGCATTGAAGGAGGCATGAGCTCGGCTCTAGGCTCTCCCTAGGCTGGCAGAGGGAGTGTAGCGCCCAGGATTACTTCGATAATTGGCACTGGGTGAAAAAATGGGTTACAAAAATCGTGGGATAAAATTGTGAAGAAAAAAAAAATCTTCACACCGTCCACTTCAAACGCAACCCCCCTCCCCCTCCTCCCCCGTATATGCGTCTCACTCACTTTCCATCTTTTAATGCTCCCAAATGACTTTAAAAACCACATCTCTGCTGCCTCGCCCTCTCTCGTCTCCTCATAGGACGCCCCGCGCCATCCTGAAACCATTCCATCGTTCTTCCCAAAAATGCTACATTAGGTCTCAAATGAAGTGTGAGATCATCGCGTGGCTTAAGAAAACCCAGCTTGGTACAGTCAAGTCAAGACACAGTGATTCTACAGCCAGTCAAACAGGAGAAGAAAAAAAAAACAGAACACGGTCGTGTGTAAACATTTATAAATCCCTCAGGAACGTCTACTATGTCTCTATGCTGTGGATGGAGCCCAGACAGTTTCGTTGGAAGCACCAACAAAAGCCATTAAGTGATTTGATTGCCGTTTGCTTTTCCATTACTCAACATGCAACAAACATTTTAAAAGCATTGTAAACATCAATTTAAAGCACTCGGAAGGCACGGCGGCCGGGTCATTGTTGTTTAACCCTTTAAGACCGGGAACGGGAATGCATCTGTGTCATTCTTAGATTTCTTTGGCTGTTCAAAAATAGTAGATCTACAAGCTCATAGCGCGAAGTGCCGCGCTATGAGCTTGTAGATATGCTATTTTTTTGAAGAATCGTTAAAATGTATGCAAATCTTTGAATATATGTTTTTAAAGCGAACATTTTTAACTCAAATCTTTGCTTCTGGGGGATTCTAAATCCTAACTGTTTTTTGAAAAAACGTATGTCGCTATAATCAGTGGTTCCCAAACTTTTTTCATGTCAAGGACCCCCCAAATTATATGTATTTGGCCGCGGACCCCCATCTCAAAATATTTTCTAAGGGGGACCCCCAGACGCAAAAATTGGAGTAAAAAATGTTCTGTATAAAATATATATTCAAATATTTGCAAAAAAAATCAAGATTTAAAAATAATTAGCAGATCTACAAGCTCATGGCGCGGCACTGGGTACCGCGCTATGAGCTTGTAGATCTGCTATTTTTGAAAGGCCAAAGTATAAAATAATGGTTAAAGTGGTTACACAGATGCGTTCCCGGTCTTAATGGGTTAAAACTGAATAAATAATTGGTTCTGGGCAACATCTGAGGACAGGCCATGCCAGAGAGTAAGAGAATACTTAATGGCGGCTAATAAGTGATAAGTGGCAGTGTGTTGCAGTGTTGCAGGCTTATACAGCCTTAGCGGGAGCGGACCGGAGCTCGTTTGCTGTGTGCATCATCACCGCCGCCACATTGCGCTGTGGTCGTAGTGCTGCTTTTATAAGCCCACGGTGGCCAACCCTAAACACAGGTTCCCCATGACTGCTGTCAGAGCCTGCTTAACAGACCGGAAGAGACAGTACATGAACTCTCACTGGGGCCAATGACAAGGTGTGTGTGAGAAGCACGAATGCATGCGAGATTGTGTGTGTGTGTGTGTGTGTGTGTGCGCGTCTGTGTGTGAGAGAAAGTGTGTGCGTGTGTGTGTGTGTGTGCGTGTGCGTGTGCGTGTGCGTGTGCGTGTGTGTGTGTGTGTGTGAGAAAGACCTGGGTAAATAGTTCATGAATGAGTTTGTTCGGTCGTAACTTGAAATGAAAACAATAAAAACGCTTTTAAAAGGAAGAACCACAAAGTGTAATGACTTCTGCAGAGCTGGGGTGAAAGTACATGGTTGAGACGTTTATATAATCACCAGCCCACCTCCCAGCTTCCCCCAAAACAAAGAAAAATAGAACCGTTGCCAGGTGACTTGACAACCACGCTTGGTTTGTGATACTATCTGCAAAAACTACATGTCAATTTACTCTGCACCTTCACCTCATGCACAACCCACTGATACTCTTCTTGCACTAATGTCTATGTCATGAACAGTATGCAGTATACCAGCTGCTATGCTCATGCACCTTATTTCTAAACCTCATGTATATGTGCTATGTGTAAATATGTAGATACCTTGTTGTCTCTTTGTTGTCCTTTTTTTCCTTTCACTTGCCCCCCCGTCCCCCCACCCTCTTTCTTTTCTTTCTCTTCCTGGAAACTATCAAAACGATGGAGCTTGCACAAAAACTAATTTCACCCACTGTTTTACACCTGTGATGTGACAATAAAGATGATTCTGATGTCAACATACAGTACAAAGACGTATGAATCACACACATACACGCACACACACACACTTCTGTGTCTGCTCACCTCAGGCTGAATGGCTTTGAACACAGGAGTATCCATAAGAGTGATCTGGCCCTGTGGGAGACAAAAGCCAACATCTGTTAGGACCACTGTTCAGGTTGGGTCACATTGACTCTTTAGCATTCATCACTGTGCCCCCGAAATAGCCATAAAACCATCCCATTATTTCAGGACAGGATCTCCCAGACAATTAAGTTCAACAAGATGAATGTCGGTTTGGGATCGTGTAGATAAAAACAGTTCAAAGTGTCCATTCAATGTCAGGAGAGTTGTGGTAACTTGAAAAGGTCACAGTGCCTTCTACCTTCTATTCTCAATTCAATGCCGCCTCCTGCATGGCACTGTGGACCAGAGCATGTAAGCGGAGCAGAGCGGCACGGGGCGATTTTTAACGTAGCGGAGAGTGTGTTTATAAAAGGGTAGGAGCGAAGTCCAAGCTGCTCCGGTCGGGGGCCGCGCACCAGATATTTGAGCATCCTCAACACTGCAACAGAAGTGCACAGCACACGTCCCTGAACAAGATTTCAATAACATTTCTCCATAATGCACACAGTATGTGCGACGAGTTTTGGCTGAACCACACACACTCGCTATGCGAGTCTCCCTCTCGAACCTGGTGATTAATCATTAACCCACAGGATTTTATATTGCCCGTCTTATTAAAAAAGACAATGCCTGCATAAAAAGGAAACTTGGATGGCGTGTTTTGCATCATAGTTGCTGTCCATCTAGACTCTCTACACTGATGGGGACGCATGTGTGCAAAAAGAGGACGTGTTTGACACGCAGGAAACACCTAATAAATAAATAATAATAAAAAATAAATAAAGAGGAAGCGAACAGTAACGGGGAGGGGGGAATCAACATGAGCGGATATCGAGTGTGACAACAGACCCCTGGAGGGTCTGTTGTCCCAAACTACAGAGAACACAGTAAACATGACAGGAACCCTAGCGTCCCGACTCCCTATTCTGGACATGTCATAATAGGCAAACATATGCTCACGACAAGTGAGCTTGTAGATCAGCTATATTCACCAAAGAGATTTAGCGCGGTGCCGCGCTACGAGCTTGTAGATGTGCTATTTTTCGAATAGCCAAAGAAATCTTAAAATGACACAGATGCGCTCCCGGTCTTAATGGGTTAAGACAGGAGATGAGGCCAGGAACAGCAATCAAGGTTTGCTAATGCGCCGATCACACTGCTGCTGGTCACCTTTAAAATGAATGACTCATCTAAAGTGTGCCTTGTTCCGAAGAAGAGACGTGAGCCGAGCAGACAGAACATCACTGTGGGGGGATTTGCAGCGTACCTCCAGTGTGTCTGGAAGAGTGGTGTAAAGTACCTAAGAACATTTACTTAAGTACTGTACTTAAGTAAAATTTTGAGGTATTTGTACTTTAATTGAGTATTTCCTATTTCCAATTCTTTTACTTCTACTCCACTACATCTCAGAGGCAAATATTGTACTTTTACTCCACTACAATTATTTGAAAACTTTAGTTACTTGTTACTTTGCAGGTATAAATTATTACATTATAAAACATACATTAACCACTTTAGCCCTATTTTATACATAGGATATTTGAAAATAGCAGATCTACAAAAGATCTAGTACTTTTTTTTTTTTTTTTTTGATTTTTATCATCTAGTACTTTTTTTTTTGTTATTTTAAGTACATTTTGATACCAATACTTTTGTACTTTTACTCAAGTACATTTTTAATTCCCGACTTTTACTTGTAACAGAGTACTTCTACATTGCAGTATTGATACTTTTACTTAAGTAAAACATTTGAGTACTTTTTCCACCACTGCCTCCAGTGTGTCTCGAATCAGGTGGTGAGGTACAAAGTGGAGAGAGTGCTCTCTGGTGGACAAAGTAGGCAGTGCAGGGGCTGAATGGATATAAGCTCACTTGCTCACATGTGCTGCGTTGTGACACGCACAGCCAATTATAATCTGTAAACTGTAGAATAAGATACTTTCATTGGAGTCCTTGGGGGGTAAAGTCCTGGGTGTCAGCACTACTCACGGTAATACAAAAAACAAAAAAAAACTCCCTCAACAGTAATGTGACTCCCGTTTGAGTGCCATCATGGAAAAGTTTGCACAGAGCCAGCCGTGGGGATATCTATCTATCTATCAGTGTCTGTGTCATGGCTGCTGCCAAGTGCCATCAATTATTACTGATCCAAACTCTGACCCTGCTTTTCTGCTCCGTCATCCCTTCATCTCGCCTCCGTTTCCTTCCCGCCGGTACGCCTTACAACACATCTCACGTTCGGGGTGATTGCGAGGGTTCGCTTTTCAAAATAAGAATCGTGTTTACACTGGTCAAAAGACAGGCATGTATCGTCTTTGTTCGGGGGGGAAACCTCATATTGTCTAAAACTGTTACTTTTCAGGATACAAATTCAAAAGTATCAACAGTAGCAGATCCATAAGCTCGAAACGCGTCGCTTCGAGCTTATGGATCTGCTACTGTTGACGCTTTTGTGTGACGCTGTAGTATGATCAAGTAGGGGCGTTAACTCTTTCACTGCCAAACTTATTTCTGGCTGCGTGCACCCACTGCCAGCGTTTTTCTTACCTTTTTGAAGTAGTCACAGAATATTTATCTCCAGTATGATCGATCCCCTGATGGTTGCTAGTAATCACAGAGGGTTTCACTGTGCTTTCCGAGAAAGAATAAAAAAATGTCATCGCGACCTCCCCGTTCGCTTTTATACGCCTTTGAAAATAACATGTCTCGACCAAAAATACACAGTAAAAAAAAAAAAGTACACAGGGGCCGAGATACAGGATTTTTAAGTAATAAGTTAACCAGGAAGTGAATGGAGCAGTACATCTTCGGTCACGTTGTTTTTTTTTTGTTTTTTTTTTTTCAAAAAGTCGTCATAAGTCGTTCTTGGCAAAAACACAAAAAGTTCACATATGGAGATAAGAGTTTTCTGCCCGACAGCGCCGATACATACACTCTCTTTTTCCGTTTACTTCTCTGGCTCTAACTTAATCTCTCTCTCTCCCTCGTTCAGAACTTACTGCATATTCTTCTGGGCTGACCTTCTGGACATCAAACACTACGGCGTCGAAACTCTTCTTCAGCTCGGCACATCCTTTATCACTCAGAGACTCTGAGCTGCTGCTCTTCTGGAGGAAAGAAAGAAACCCACACATACACAAACACACACCAGTTAAGACCCCCAGTCTAATATAAAATAAATATGAATACTTATAATCAGTGGATGAAAGAGTTATATATATAGAAATAGAGGATTTATGAAGTTATAACACTGCGTGTGTGTGTGTGTGGCCAGTAGGCCTGTCGCAATCGCAATTATTCGACATAATCGCAAATATTTTTGCATTATCGTCATAATCGTTTCCATGTTGAAAAATGTTCAAACATTTTTTTTAAATTGAAATGGCAGTTGCCAGAGCTTGTAGATTGGCTATTTCTAGTATATAAAAATGTTTTATTATTATTAAACACAGTGTGTCAGTCGTTGCTTTGTATATTTCAGTTATTTGTCATATCTGCTCTATGGAACTTTTGATTACAAAGCATTTACATATTCCAATGTCCAATGCCAAAAACACAATTAAATTGCGTAAATCGCTAATTATTTGTATGACAATTAATCGTCAAGTAAACTGTCATGATTGGTCACAGGCCTAGTGGTCAGGTGCAGTCAGGTAGTGTTGATTTTGACAGCAAATTTTGATTTAGTTTTAGTCATAGTCTTTTGAATAAAATTCCATTTAGTTTTAGTCATATTTTAGTCATCTAAAATGTTTTTGTCTAGTTTCGTCGACTAAATATCATAAGATTATAGTCGACTAAATCTACAGTTGATTTAGTCGACTAAAATGTATTTTGGCGGTGCCTTGATGGCGTCGTAATGGCTGATTTTACACTCGGTTGCTCGATCTGCTATTTTCAGCATGCACACCCTAGCGCAACCAAACATAAAACGACTTGTCTTTTAGTTCTACTGGATCTCTGCAACACTAGTCTCTCTCTAACATTTTAGTCTAGTTTTTATTTGTTGATGAAATTGTCAATATATTTAGTCTTAGTTTTAGTCATCATAGCTTAGTTTTTATTTAGTTTTATTTAGTTTTCTGCAGTGAAAAAAGGTAGTCGACGAACATTTTTCGTCATAGTTTTAGTCGACGAAATCAATGCTGTAGTCAGGTGCATCTCTCACCTCAGAGATGGCGGGGTTGGTGATGATTGTTTGGCCATTAGTGAGGTCCATCATTCCCGCACCATCTAGCTGTAGTGCCGGACACCACTCATCATCTTCAGCTACAGCAAAGCCCGCCCAGCCCTCTGTGGACACACACAATCAAAAACAAATCACACACACGCAGTAGCAAGAGAGTTGCAATACATACGTGACTTTGTCTTTGTTCAGACCGCAGGCAAATACAATTTGTTTCTCAAATACGATCTTTAGGGATAGACTGTTCACACTGTTATTTGTAAGCGATCATATCAGAATTGTGTATTCAGAAGTCACCAAAAACATCAGATCTCTCTGTGAACTTGTAGATTCTACTAGACTGGCAATTTCCGCTGAGCTGTCGTACGATGAAGTACAAATCAGGCTTCAGTGTCTGAGTGACCAGACCGTGACCAGACCGTGACACATCTTTAGAAATCCGATCTCAAACCACCTAGCAGAAATGTGTTTCCATAATTCTTATTTTTTTGCTGTTCAGCCTTGATAAAAGCAATCCGACTCCGATCTGGATAGGCCACCCACCCCCACACACACACCCACCCACCCACCCACACACACACAGTTCACTCAGTCCGTAGCAGCAGCACCTCCAAGTGGTGGAAAACAGTTCATCTGGTATGTGAGCAGCTTCCAACTCTGTATTCAATATGGCTTCGATGCGATGGTTATTCTTCAAGCGGGGACGTCAGTGAAATCATCTCGCTGGTGTTCCAGTAAGCCTATGCCTGGCATATGTACGGACGCTCAGACAACATGGCGTCCTTCTTCCCAACAGCGCGCAGCGGGGGAAGACAGCACAGAAGGGGCTTAGGGCTCTGCATTAAGCAGGATCTCATGTGAAGTGGATTGGGGGAAAGTAGTTGTCAGTGCAAGGCAAGCCATATCACGGAGGAGATTATGCTTGGACTCACAAGGAGACAGCTTTACTGGCAGTGTGTGTGCACCTCTCTATTCCAGGCTGAATCGACTGAGAGAAAGAAACTTGCGCTTATTTTTGTCAACAGACCACACCGACTGGTAGAATGTGCTCCAAAATCCACCAACCACTTTCTCCATTTCACCAGCAGCTAAATACTTACACAATAGGACCTCAAAATGTCTTTGGATGGCAAAGGTTGTCTATCCTTCCAGCCACTGTAGCATATAATCAGCCATTTCTGTTGCATTAAAATAAAAAAATAAAAAAACAGTTTGGCTGTGTGTGTGGCAGATAAAATTCTATAATCTATAATCTATTAGCCCTCACCAGCCGGTGTTCAAAATAGTCAGTTACAATTGGTTACCAGTCATGTCTAAAGGATTACAATTGGTTACCAGTCAAGTCTAAAGGATAATATTTGTTAGATCTATTCTCCTGACCTATTCTGAACTTTCAGCATGATAATGCAGGTTTATGATCAATTCAAAGTAAAATTGAAGTTACATTTAAGACTTCCTCCAGAGCTTGCCCTGCGATACGGATGAATGTAGCAGAACTGGAGAACTAAAATAGACACTTCCTCCACCCTTGACGACCCTGGTGTGCATCATGGAGATAACATTTGAAGCCACAATCCTCTCCCCCCCCCCCCCCCAACATCGATCAGGGTTTTAGAAATGTAAACACTTAAACCCCGGCATCCATATTGTGGGAGAAATCGCAGAAAATAGCAGATCTACAAGCTTAATAGCAAGATCTACAGTGCGTCGTGACGCATTGTGAGCTTGTAGAGCGGCTATTTCCAGCGAAGATGGAAGCTAAAACAGAAAAGTCACTATAGAGCCATGGTAGAGACTCGATTTATCTATAGTCTGTTGTTTCTTTTGCCTCCCTTGTTCTTTCTCTAAAAGTGTACCATGTACCAGGCGAGAGTGTGTGTGTGTGTGTGTGTGTGTATGTGTGTGGCTCAAGGTTGTAGCTTAACTTATTGAGACCTGGAACGCATCTGTGTCACTTTAAATTTCTTTGGCTATTCAAAAATAGCAGATCTACAAGCTCATAGCGAGGCACCGAGTGAACTGCTATTTTTGAAAAATCGTGAAAACATTTTTTTTAGATTTATTTTCAAAAAACTGTTAGGATTTAGAAAACATTTTTAAGAATCGCCTCCGGTCTTAATGGGTTAAATGTGCTTGCAGAGCCATTAGGCACAACCTTTTACGTTCTGTCAAGCCAACGGTAAACACCACTACGTCATGTCAGCCTCCCTTCCCCTGGACCGGCAGTGTTTGATGGTGGTATGTGATTACACAGGAAGCTTGTCCCCAGTCTGTCTTTACAAGTCTGTATGTCTTCAATAGAGTCTCACACAACTGTAATTAGCTCTGTGGTCTAATACCTAGGTACATGTCTTTTGTCTCAGGCTTTTTAGAACAGTGAACAGAGCATTAATATCCTTGGAGACTTTGGATGCATGCACACACACAGTTTTTCACTGGGGAAGCATTTGCTTGGAAAGTTTTTTCAGTGAAGACGGCCTTCACTCAATTACAAAGAATAGTCCCATGCAGGAAATGTGTCTCATCTAGGGATGGGTCCGAATAATCGAATATTCGAATAATCGTTTGTAGGATAAAAATAGAATATTAACACATTGCGTGCCAATCGCGTAGATCTACGCAAACCTAAATAATTACGCAGCGTGCCAGTCGCGTAGATCTACGCGAAGTGGTCTTATTTTTTAATTTTTTTCTCGCAGGTTCACATTTCATTGTAGGCCTCATTCGCCACGACACATTTCATTGTAGCACCACCGGAAACGGAAATATCCGTATCCGGAGATTTTCGTTCCCATCCGCCTCCACTCTAAAGAGGAAACTAAATCTCCATTTTCTCGGTTGTTGTTTTTCTCCTCGCTGATCGCTGTTTAACATAAACCGCTGTAGCTTCAAAATGGCCGATCGAAACGGTCTTCTCTGGGCGTCTCACACAGCTACCCTGTGTGTCTACAAACAGTTGAACGGGCGATTTTAAAAGGTATTTAGCGAGGTCTGTGTCGACGTGAAAAAAACTAAAAAACTACAATAAATCGCTGGCACTGGTGAGTACATTATGATATTAAACTCTGACGTGGAATGTGTTAAAAAAAATTAAAAAAATTAAAACGTTTTGTTTTGTTGCAAAGGCTATGTTGTCATCCAAACCCTGCCCATAGCAATTACATTTTAGAAGATACCTAGTATGGGTGTAATATTTATTTATTCTCTATTTTGCGTTTACAGGAAGTAATTCCAAATTTAATTTTAGGGACTTTTGGTATAACAAATACACAAAAACGGATTGAAAGTAACTAAACAAATCCTGATAACAATTTCACCCAAACAAATCCCACGCCCCCCCCCCCACCCCGTGGTCAAATATCCGAATAATCGGTATGAATAGAATTATAGTAATCGATTTTCATTTTGGTCACTTTTACACATCCCTAGTCTCATCTCTCAATATTATGCTCAAATCTGGCTAGCTATGTACATTTGGGGATAGCTTTGTTTGTGAGATTTGCTGGTGGGAATAATGATGACATAATACAAATGACTAACTTCACCGAAGCTAGGTACTAACAATTTATATGTTGTTGGACAACAGCTACACTTCCACTGTCGTCCCGGGCCAGGCACACTAAATGGACCATAAACATAATGTAGCACTGGGATTTTAAGATAATATTGCTCCTAAGATTTTGGAGCACTGGTGCTTCTTGGGAAATATCAGCCCATTAACCAGGTAAGCCATATATATATTTTTAAATAATTTTTATCCCTTGATAACCCTTTTTTCACCCGGTGCCAATTTGCTAAGTGATCCTGGGCACTACACTCCACCCACCAGCCTAGGGAGCCCAGGGCCGAGCTCATGCCTCCTTCAATGCATGAGAGCCAACTGGCCTTCTTGTCACCTGACAGGGGGGAGTTTCCCTGGTTGGACGTAGCGCGTGGAAGGAACACGTTATTCCAACCAGTTCCCTTCCCCTCCATCAGGCGCCCCGGCTGCACAGGAGGAGGCAGTATAGTGACCAGGATTACTACATGTTTTTGTGAGGGTATTAACTACCCTAGGAGACACGGGGAGAACATGCAAACTCCACACAGAGTAGGCCCTTTCGCCAACCCCACCTAGGGTATGGGCGCTGATGACGCAGAGGAGAAGACACGCCCCCAGCGCCCACAGCGTCCCCGGCGGGAATTGAACCCAGGACCTTCTAGCTGTGAGGCGACAGCGCTACCGACTGCGCCACCGTGCCACCGAAGGTAAGCCATATTTTATACATCATGGTGTTGTGCAAAAAAAAGAAGAAAAAGATGTTATGAGTTTGTAGATCTGCTATTTTTGAAAATATTTTAAATATTTTGAAGATTTTCTTAACGTTTCACCTAATTTATAACGACACGCCCAAAAAAGGGACGCCAGGTGTAACTTTGGAATGGCTGTACTACTTACCAGTTATATGTCAGATGTGCATAGTGCTGGAGACGTGTTCTGGCTGCCCCTCTTTGTAGCTCCAGTCAGTCCAGTGTGTCTTCTTTTGAATTCTGTTGGAGAGAGAAGATTAAACGGATTGAGAACAGAGAATGGGAGAGAGAGGCGGCGGGGGGGGGGGGGGGGCACAATGATTCATCTGCGCACAAAGAAAACATACACAGCCATATGAAACAAACTTACAGGCAACAATCCAATTACTGCAGTTCTGAGCGCACAAGTAGAGGAACTTCTAAAACAAACCTAACAGCTGTTGCTAGGCAGGGTAAAAAAGCAGAGCCCGTACTGCTCTCTTGTGGGTCTATCATCTTCGGTGCCGTTTTATGACAATGAATTAAGTCTGCAGGATACAGTTTGGCTGATGCAAGCTAAACATTAAGCAAATCACACAAATGATACTCCCTTAAAAACACACACACACACACACACACACACACACACACACACACACACACACACACACACACACACACAGAGTGTTGGGAGGAGTGCAGTGGGGAGAGTTCTAGGCTCAGTGTGCTGCCAAAATAACCGTAAGCCTAAAGCACTCACTACACTTGAACATTACTAGCAGTTGGCGTTGTGAGGGTGTATATAATTGCATTAGGTTCTGTCTTTAGACTGTATGGAGTGAAGCTTCTTGATGCCGTTCCACAGACATCACGAGGAACAGATGGAAGAGAGGCGGGTCTTTTTAATTAGAACGCAAGTGTGGGGGAAAATGGAAAAGGACTGCGTTTCTGTGCAATTTCCTCTCCATCATCGACTTCCTACAGGGTGTCTTTCTGATATCAGCCACTAGGTGTCTCACTGCTCTCAGGAATGACCTGATTCTGTGTGGAACAGACAGAGGAGTTGATTGCAGATAGAGATGCTGCATGATGGCAGACAGTCCTTGGCCATTGTGCATGGTGTTATCAGCTGCGATCTATACAGTATCAGCTGCTATCTACACAATCTCTGCCTTGGTGGTGATCATCATCGTGCAAACTAAACTCGCTGGGAGTATTCCAGTCACTGACATTAAAAGTGCCCAGGCATGGATTCAATCTTGGCCTAGATATGCATGAACACCCTTAACCAAAAGTGACGCATGACCAAAGTGACGATCACCATCTCAGGGCTTTGTTAAAAAGCAAAACGGGTCGACGGGCAGTCGGGCACTAAGAGCAAAACAATAATTCTGTCATGGCTGTGGTGACAAAAGATAATCTGCGTTTTTGAAAATCCCAAACAAAAAAACACGAGGGCAGCCAAGGAGACAGTGGCTGCCTTTCCAAGCCAGAGGCCAAGTTCACCATCTGTAGTCTGTGTCACTGTCACACAGCACAGTGAGTGATGAGCGAGTGAGGCTGGGGGACTATAGCCGGAGCAGTGTAAATACCGCTCTGGCTGGCTGTGTCTGTCGCCTGTTTCTACTTGCCTGCCTGCCGTCAGTCACTCTGCTCCCTTGTCTGAGGTGAGCTACTCATCAGCAATGACCTCATTCATCCCGTGTGTTTCTAGAGAACTCAATAACGTGTAGAGATGCATCTCTCAATATGGAAATTAAAAAGGTTTGTGAACCCCACTGAACCACTGATCTAAGAATAAATACAAATTCCATTAATAACTGTTAAAGTGCAGCTACACAAGTTAGTAAAATAATAATGTAAATAGTACAGAGTATAAAACAGCAGTGCAACATCAATTCAATTCAATTTGATTAAAGTGTCAAATCACAACAAGTTGTCTCAAGACACTTTACATGTAGAGAAGAGACCCGACATCAACAGACTCATTCAAAATACAAAATAACTGCGTCTGTAAATGACACATCCATCAATGTGATAAATTACGTGGTGTTGGAATGGCATGGATTGACTCACACTCGCCGATACCAGCATTTTAGGCAGTATCGGCAGCTTTTCCCCCGATACTGGCACAACTCTGATAACATGCACATGCTAAAATATTGGCTTAAGAGAAAACAGCAGTCAGGTCAAACTGTGCTGAAAAATTCCTCTCCGTCCATCCCTGCCCTCAGGTTTGGTTTCCCGTAAGTCCAGTTCAAACCAGCCTGCTCTTAAAGCTCTCCCCACAACACCTCGCCCCAAGAAATGTCCCCCCCGGCCCCCCCTAGTCTCTCTGACCCTGGCTCCCTGAGCTGAAATGTGCTGTGTGTTAAGGTGACATAATACCACGTGTTGACGACGCTACCGGCACCCCCCCCCCCCCCACGCCCCAGTCCTTTTCTGTTTTCATCTGTTATGACAGGAAGAAGAAGAAACGGGCAGGTTTACCGCGCTTCAGGTTCTGAGGAACGTTTACAGAAGAGCTAAAAGGAATATTATGTGAGTGAGAGGTGATGACTGACTGATGTGTGCATGTTGGGGAGGAGGGGAGGGTGGGGGGGCATAAGAAGAGTATGGCGAGTGATGTGAGGTACAGATTGAAAGGGACGGGTTGGAGCTTGCACAGGGGGGTTGGGGAGGGGGAGGGGGAGGGGGTGAGACTGAATGTGACTCATCCTATATTGCTCAGTAAAGCCCGATTTATACTTAGTTGCACGCTGGTGTTGCATGCCGTAAAATAGCAGATACACAAGCTCACAACGTGTTACGAATGTGACGCGTTGTGAGCTTGTAGATCTGATATTAACTGAGCACGACACCGGCACGCACTCAGCAGAGTATATAACTGAGGCGTTATGCGTTCTGATGCTGCTTCCTCTTGCTCGCCCTCCCTCCCTCCCTCCCTAACTCTCTCCAGGCGTGTTCCCAGGCTGCTGTCACACACATTCTGCACCTCAAACAGAGAAGAGCCAGCTATGGTATCGTCTGCCACACAACGTGATGGCCTGTGTGTGTGTGTGTGTGTGTGAGACAGTGTTGATTTGGGCGACTAAAACTATGATGAAAAATGTTCGGCAACTACCTTTTTTCACTGCCGAAAACTAAATAAAAACTAAATATAAACTAAGCTATGATGACTAAAACTAAGACTAAATATATTGACAATTTCGTCAACAAATAAAAACTAGACTAAAATGTTAGAGAGAGACTAGTGGAGAAGAGATCCAGTAGAACTAAAAGACAAGTCATTTTATGTTTGGTTGCGCTAGGGTGTGCATGCCGAAAATAGCAGATCTACAAGCTCACAACGCGTCGCACTGCGACGCGTTGTGAGCTTGTAGATCGGCTATTCAAGCATGAGTGTAAAATCAGCCATCACTACGCCATCAAGGCACCGCCAAAATACATTTTAGTCGACTAAATCTGTAGATTTAGTCGATATTTATATTTTGTCGACTGAAAGTAGACAAAAACTAGAACATTTCAGCTGACTAAAATATGACTAAAACTAAATGGAATTTTATTCAAAAGACTAAAATCAAAACGTGTGTGTGTGTGTGTGTGTGTGTGTGTGTGTGTGTGTGTGTGTGTGTGTGTGTGTGTGTGTGTGTGTGTGTGTGTGTGTGTGTGTGTGTGTGTGTGTGTGGCGTGCCCTCTATGCAGCACTGACCCATTATATTCTTGTCCTCAGCAGCCCTGAATGTGTAGCCCTCTTAAACTACGCCCATCACGTCCCTTTGGCCGGGCTAAGCTTTCTTCCTTATCTCGCTGCCCTCTCTCGACGTCATCAGCTCACAAACATTATTTCCTAACCCAGAAGAACACTGTGACTTCAAAGCGCCCCCCGTAGATAAATAGGTCTCTATTGTTCCAGACACACAAAAAACGGGACATTTCCCGGAAGCTAAAACCTGTCAAACAGCCGTTGCTTTAGTGTAAGTCACTAGCCTGCAGGGAGAACAGACCCAAACCGTTCCGACGTTAGGCCTAATCCGTCTTAATCTCATTTACTTTTCCATGCGTACACATCTTTATTCACGCCTCAGTCTCTGTCCCAACAAGTGGAGCAACAAGCCACCATGTTATATGCACACACTCAGGGACCCGATGTTTATGAGCGCGTCCCCCCCATCGAGGTTCAGTGTGTCGTCAGGTAAAACGTCCATAAATAAATTCTGATCAGATGTGTGATATTTTTGTTGTGATTCAGTTTCAGATAACTTGCATTTTGAACTGTATATATCCTCATAATACGATCATGGTATGGTCTAAATCAGTGGTTCCTTATATCTAACAAAAGCTGCGCACACAAACACACTTTTTTCAGACATGTTTGCCGCATACTTCTCATACCAAGAAAGCGATAATAGCCGATCTACAGGCTCATGCCGCATTGCAACGTGGCACGTTGTGAGCTTGTACATTGGCTAATTTAGCTATAATTGAAACCTTTTGAAAAATGTCTGTGTGAAATGTTCTCCTGTGACATCAAGTTGGACTGATGTCACATTGAGAGCATGAAGGCAGATAGAGGATGAAAACAAGTTCATTTTGTGCAACATGTTCAAAATGTTTGATTATCCGCAAACAGACAAGGCCTCATGCCCCCCCCCCTTCCCCCCCGGACTCTGTCTGGTCTAAATGACCACTTACAAAGATTATCGGGGAAAAACAACAACAACAGATAGATCAATAGATTATGAAAACAATTAGATGCAGCCATAAACAGATCCCAGTCAAAGTCTAGTTTCCATGTGTGTCATCAGGCAACGGTCAAAACCTGTGAGCGTGTACGAGGATAATGGATCGATCATGTGAGAAGTTCCACCGTCACATGCACTGTTGTGTGAGTAAATCAACACTGGGAAATCACCAACTTTAACACTAATCTCTCAGCACGACTCACACAACAGAACACTGCACTGTGTTGAGCTCCCATAACTCGCTTGCTGCCTACGACAATAACAGTGTGTCTCTGACTAGAGATCGTCCGATATGGATTTTTCAAGGCCAATACAGATTCTGATATTTTGGAGAACAGTCAGGAATGCCAACAGGTCCATATATTTATATTCCAATTTGGGTTTTTCTTCTCATAAAGCTTCGGATCTCACATTAATGTGGGGAAGTCTGGACTCTAAACGGCAACTGATTCCACTGCATGTCGTTCATTCTAGGACTGGCTGCTGGCATGTTTATCGTTGACCCTATTTTACATTTCAAGCACTCTTACTGAGAGTATAGTACGTATGCATTCAAAATAGGTGGAAGGAAAATTGGATCAACAACGTGCATAATTAGCCCGTTTTCTTCAAACAAACAAAACTTGACAAATGTGACAACCTCTATCTCAGACATCTTTTTAACGGCCCACATGCTTTTTTTTTTTTTTTCTCTTCCTCGTCCTCCTCCACTCGGATCATGCTGTGCCTGAGAGAGAGAGAGAGCACACCCGTTCTGCTCCTTCTCCCTCACACAAGGCTCACAAAAATAGATCCCTAGGCCAATTTACACAGTGTTATATCTGAGAAAAACTAAAGAGGAAAAAATGCAGAAAAAAATGGGGAAGAAAAGAAGAAAGAGCAAAGAGCAGACGGACACGGGACAGCGGTTTCAAAAAGAAGAAGAAAGAGATTTTTTTTCCGTGTGCACATGCATGGCATTCATTCATTGTGCGTTCCCCCAGCAACCTTTCCTTAACCACTTGGAACCACAGCATCCATATTCTAGGAGGGAACAGCCAAAAAAAAATGCAGATCTACAAGCTCACAAACGTGTGGCAGCTTGTAAGATATTTGGCGAGTGTAGACGAGGGGGGGAAAAAAGCAGTCCAAGTTCAGACTGAGCCAGTTCAGGTCCAGTTTAACAAGTCTAGAGCGTTTAAGTGGTTCATGCCTCATGCATTTGTAAAGCATGCTGCAGATGCACCACCAGAGTCAGGCAGTTTAAAGTGGGTCAGTGTGCTGAGCAGAGTGGGGGGGGGGGAGGGATATGACACCCATTAATCCATTGAGACCCGGAACGCATCTGTGTCACTTTTTAAGAGTTCTTTGGGCTATTAAAAATAAATAGCAGATCTACAAGCTCATAGCGCGGCAAGGTGCCGCGCTATGAGCTTGTAGATCTGCTATTTTTAAAAGATCATGATTTTTTTTTGCAAACCTTTGTATACATATAAAAAAAAATTAAACGAACGTTTGTAACTCAATCTTTGCTTCTTGGGGGGGGGGGGGGGGGTCCTGGAACAAAACATTTTGAGATTTTTTTTTCTTTTTTCTAAAATAGCATATCTACAAGCTCATTGCGCGCGGCACTATGAGCTTGTAGATCTGCATTTTTTTTTTATAGCCAAAGAAAAAATTAAACAGATGCGTTCCCGGATTGAATGGGTTAAGCTATGCACGCTTTATCTTTTCTAAAGCACACACACAAAATCACAGCCTAATATCACACACACACACACACACACACACACATCAACGTGTATTCTTTTAGACAAACTTTGCATTATATACAGCAGCCTAAATATCAGATTAGGAGCACAGCCAGCCATTGTCATGTGAAGGTTATAAGAGACATTACGCCACTGGGCTAAGCCCATAATAAACTAGAGATGTACAGATACCATCTTCTCGATACCCATTCTGACCCCTATAACTTGCGTATTGGTCGATACAGAGTACCAATCTGATACCAGTGTCAAAAAAAAAAAAAAATCTAGGACAGTGGTTCTTTTTTTTCTGCCTTTATTTGATATTATACAGTAGACTGACAGGAAACGGGGAGAGAGAGATGGGAGTGACATGTAGCAAAGGTCGTTCTGTACACGCTGTCAGGCTGTATTAGCTAATAAGTGATGTCCAGGGATCTTATGGGATCATTGACACTCTGAGAGTGTACAACTGGAACCAAATGGACCAGTGGGGTCAGAGTGCCTAAAAGCCCTTGAATATGATGGAATATGATTAAGGATTACTGTTATTATGGTAAGCTCACATTTGATATCACACACACCATACCTGTAACTTTCACTAGCCCCAAAGAAACGGTAATTAATTGATTATAGATTAATTGTTAACATCCCTACTGGCACGGCAGAGTTGCTCGTAGCAGCATAGCAATGTTAGTTAGCGAACTTAGCGTGAAAATCTGTTATTTTTGACAAGCGACGTCGTCGTGCCATAGAGCATAAATTATGCTTCAGACTCCCTCCTTGTCTACAGTAAACCCTGTACACTTCTGCAAGGTACATGGGTGCACTGTACAGTGATCTCCAGTTATACAGGAAGCGTTAACACATTACCTGCTAACCTTAGCTATAGGCTACATCATTTAGCAAAAAGCTCACTACATCTGGTCAGTGATGATGTGGGCCACAGAGGGGAACCAACTTGAGACATAATAATCCTGACTCTGGCCTCCAGGGGAGGACAGGCACTATTGATCAGGAGCAAAGAGGGGGCCGGGCCGCTCACACACACTCTCTAATGACCTGCACGTCGTACACAGTACTACACACACACACGGTCACACAGCATGTGGTTGCACGGCTGTCACTGACAGCAGGTCGATACTCGCTGCTGTCACCCAGCATGTCCAACAGCACACACACACAAGCAGCGCCGTTATGTGTGTGTGTGTGTGTGTGTGTGTGTGTGTGTGTGTGTGTGTGTGTGTGTGTGTGTGTGTGTGTGTGTGTGTGTGTGGCTGCGGAGAAGAGAGGGAACACGACTGACCCAACAGCCTCTTCACACCATCACTTAACATGCCGCCGATGTTCAGACGTGCTTATGGAGGTCAGAGCCTGGAAACAGCCCATCCATGGGTATGGTGGAACAATGTACTGGACATGTCGGGGACAGAATGTTAGTTGTACATAGTGCATGGTGAGCAGCTAAATAATTATGTTTCGCTCCATGTCCGCATACACACTTAAGATGACGTTTATGTTTACCAGCATTATTTTTACATTTGCACAAATTCCCAGTAATGTTTACCCACACAGGACAAGGATGTGTGTTGCTGTTATTCTGTGTTTGATAGGCAGCGTATTAAGACTTCGAGGAATCCAGTAGTTTGTCAAGGCGGCTCACAACGCCACACGCTTGTGCCCTTGTTGCTTAGTGACAGCAGTTCTTTCCAAACCAAATGGACCACCTGTTGGTTGAGTTCTATTTATTTGTGTTAAATGAACACTGGGCATTTTACTGTGTATATGCACTAATTATTACACTCAGTGCAATTTTGGGGGCAAATTGTGTCCCACTGACAGAACACACAGCAAACCCAACAGAACCTCACCCCAGCACTGAAGGGACAGCCATACAGTGTTGATTTTGACAGCAGATTTTGATTTAGTTTTAGTCATAGTCTTTTGAATAAAATAAAATTCCATTTAGTTTGTCATATTTTAGTCATCTGAAATGTTTTAGTTTGTCTAGTTTTAGTCGACTAAATCTACCGTTGATTTAGTCGACTAAAATGTATGTTGGCGGTGCCGTGATGGCGTCGTAATGGCTGATTTTACACTTGGTTGCATGCTGAAAATAGCAGATCTACAAGCTCACGACGCGTGGCGCTGCGACGTGTTGTGAGCTTGTAGATCTGCTATTTTCAGAGCGCAACACCCGAGCGCAACAAAACATAAAATTACTTTTCTTTTAGTTCTACTGGATCTCCTCCACTAGTCCCTCACTAACATTTTAGTCTAGTTTTTATTTGTTGACGAAATTGTGAATATAATTAGTCCTAGTTTTAGTCATCACTCAGAGCTTAGTTTTTATTTTGTTTTTATTTAGTTTGTCAGTGAAAAAAGGTAGTCGACAAACATTTTGTGTCATAGTTTTAGTCGACAAAATCAACACTGCAGCCGTATTCTGCCCATCTGCCCAATCGAGCAACTGGTTCGTGAATATTTAAAATGCTGAGAGGTGTAATTGCCAGTGTGAGAGGTCCTACCGGTGAGCAGAGATCCCAGGGCTTGTTTGTGCTTCTCTAAGAGCAGTAGACTCGCTAGACTCACAGAACAGATTGTGGGGCCTGCAGACAATTGGGAGCGAGCATTGATTGTAACCTGATAATTTATTCCGACTGGGTATTCATTCCCTACCTCGTTAGTCTGTGGGGCAGAGGAGCATCAGTGTGTGAAGCCTTCCGAGTATCAGGTAACAGCGTTTCAGCCTCCATCTGTGCTGCAGAAGCATCTCCCTCTCTCACGGCCATGCAATGTTTTGATTAAATGGAGTTCTTTTTCGTTTCACCAATAAACTGACTGATCTGTTGACACCAAGGATTTGCAGGAGGATAATGGATACAGCAGCCAGATACAGATTCACCTCATCCATCTGTCTTTCCCCTCATACTCCTACCTACTTTTCCACAATGAAATGTCATATTTTGAGCCATAATCGTACAGCCCTAGTAAACAGTGTGCAAATTTGTACTGTTTATAAACATACATTTTTGAGTTATGGCAGGTCCACACTGAACAACTTTTAAAGTCGCCGGCGGGTAGTCATAAGATCGTTATGCATTTCACACTATATTATACGATTGATCACCAACATGGGATATCTCACACACACACACACACACACACACACACACACGAGAGGCTAGTAAAAGGCTAGTAAAAATCGAAGACGAAAACAAGATTCAAAAACAAGATTGTTATTTTCCAGTCAAAGTCCAATTGCACTCAATAATTTGAGTGTAGGTCTGGGGTGTGCGCTAACCACATAATCACAGCGTTCAAACCAAACTATCCTGTGTCGCCCCCACAATACAGAAAGCCTTCAAATTATTTTGATGACAAATAACTTTATTTTCTGTATTCTATTGAAACTGGCTAATTAGCGTTCAGAGTTTTAGTTCTCAATTGTGAATCTTCTGTCAAATTCAAATACACCTGGGATTTATCTGATTAAATAAAATGCAGAGGGTCATTTTATAAATTTTTGAACGCTGCGCCATCAGCAGCAGAAGCGCGCGTGTGTGTGTGTGTGTGTGTGTGTGTGTGTGTGTGTGTGTGTGTGTGTGTGTGTGTGTGTGTGTGTGTGTGTGTGTGTGTGTGTGTGTGTGTGTGTGTGTGTGTTGGGGGGGGGGGGGTTTGACAAGCCCCTCAGTGGGGCATCAGTACTCTGCTCAGGTGTCCAGAACACTCACAAATGTATGATGATCGTGATGGAACAAGCACACGCCGCCTACATGCACTGGCACACTCCTGGGTTTACAAAACACTGTGTGGACTGTTGGTTAAAATTCCACTTGTTCTAATCAGTGTCTCGGCAGCAGCTCTGACCTTGAAAGTGTGAATTTGCTTTTTTTAGATACACTCTCTCACTCCCCCTCACACTTGCTCTCTCGATCTACAGTACACATACACACACACACACACACTATATATCTCTCCATCCCTAGCAACTCTCTCTCTCTCTCTCTCTCGCTCTCTCTCTCTGGTTGATAATTAGACCTCAGGCTGTGCAGACAGCCTGTTCAGCCCCCTCCTCTTCTCTCTCACCTACCTCCTCCTCCTCCTCCTCCTCCTCTTACTGCCATCATTTCCCCTCCCTCCCTCCCTCCTGTCCTCTCCTGGCACATTCCCCAGCAGTGATACAGCCACACACACACACACACTCAACATGTACAACCCCTCCAAGACCTAGATAGCTGCATCTAGCCAACACCTCCCAATTATATAGCAGGCCTGTGCCTAGCACAAAAACCAGCACTTCCAACTTAACCACTTGCAAACCTGCAGCGTTCCCCATTTTGGGCATGTCATTATGGGTAAACATGAACAAAAATAAGCAACTGTTTTAAAAAATAACCAATCTATCTACACAAGCTTTTGTTTTCGAGTTTGTAGAGTAGCCATTTTCGCTATTAAAATATATACATTTAATATAACGGGGCTAAAGTGGTTTAGCGCATTGGTTCTCAAAGTACCAGGGGTACGAGGGGGTCCCCGGCAAAAAGTCAATATGGCGTCACAATCATTTTAACCACTTAACCATATTTTATACTTGGGTTATTCAAAAATACCTGGCTATTCAAAGATAGAAGATCTACAAGCTCATACAGGCTAAATGGGGCGGCCATAGCTGAGTGGTTAGTGAGCCCGCCTAGGGAGCCAGAGGCCCTGGTTGCCCCAGGTTCGATTCCAGGCCAGTGCAGCATATGTGTCGATGAAATGAAATTTGTCCCTGAGCAAGACTCTTAACCCCTAATTGCTCACAGGTTCTCATTGGAAACAAGACCGCAAGGACTTTCATGAACGACCTGTTAAAAGGAATTATCCTATAATTCCTTATTAAAGGAATTATAGCACGGCACGCTGTGCTATAATTCCTTATTAAAGGAATTATAGCACGGCACGCTGTGCTATAATTCCTTATTAAAGGAATTATAGCACGGCACGCCGTGCTATGAGCTTGTAGATCTGCTATTTTATGAAAAATTCCTTGGCACAAAATAGTTTTGAGATGGGGAGGGAGTCCGCAGCCAAATACATATCATTTTGGGGGTCCTTCCTTCCTTGACATGAAAAGGTTTGAGAACCACTGGTTTAGAAACTCTACATCCACTAACGGATCAGACTATCAAAACAGCCCAAAAAAAGGACGTTGATGGTACAATGTACCAGAGAGAAGAGGCTGTGCCAAGCTGCTGAGTGGTGGCATGGTCCTAGAGCAGCAGGCTGTCACGTGCGGACATTGCATGGGGGCCGACCGTCTGCATTTGTATGTGGTGTAAAAAGTACTCTAATTCTTTACTTAACTCTTTGACTGCCAGAGTATTTTCATAAAGTACTCCCCCAGTGCCAGCAATTTTCGTGTTTTTTTATTTTTATATTTTGAATTTTTCTCATGAAAATAATTTAAGGACACATAATGTAAAGACCCAGCACAAATCCGCCACTAGAGCGCAGCACATGACAGCTTTGATCATGTCGTTGGGTCTCTCTCACCCTTCTTCATAGATTAGACAAGGAAAAACATGAAAACGGATGTGACGTCCCCCCCATTGTTTTGATCGGCGAAAATTACGTTGTGATATACGACGGCGATGACTGATCGTCACCCAGACCATAGATTATAGAAGAGAAACTGTCCGTTTGTCCGTCATACCGTGTGAAAGACCGTTTATTTACCTATTTTGGACGAAAATGACTGGGGAAAAGAATCAAAAACCGGAAACGGAATCCAGGTCATGAAACCGGATGCAGATGTCCGTGAAGTAAGTGGAACTCGAGAATAACATTGAATATTAAGCAGCATAGCGCAATCAGAGATTAAACAATGAACGCGCGTCCAGCGCGTCGAGCGCGTCGACGGCCAACTGGACAAAGTAGCACTTGACGCGTTATCGCGTCGTCCGCAGTCAAAGAGTTAATAGTAAAAGTACCAATACTGCAATATAGAAATACTCTGTTACAAGTAAAAGTCCAGATTTCAAAATGTACTTGATTAAAAGTACAAAAGGTATTGGCATCAAAATGTACTTAAAGTATCAAAAGTGAAAGTACAAAGATATTTGAAAATAGCAGATCTACAAGCTCGCGTTGTGAGCTTGCAGATCGACTATTTTCAAATAGCCTAGGTATAAAATAGGTCTAAAGTGGTTAAATTATGTTTCATAATATAATAATTTATATCTGCAAAGTAACTAGTAACTAAAGTTTTCAAATAATTGTAGTGGAGTAAAAGTACAATATTTGCCTCTGAGATGTAGTGGAGTAGAAGTAAAAGTACTGGAAATGGGAAATACTCAAGTAAAGTACAAATACCTCAAAATTGTACTTAAGTACAGTACTTAAGTAAATGTACTTAGTTGCTTTCCACCACTGGTGTGTGTGTTCCTGCGTACGCATGTGTCTGTCTATGTCCATGTCAGTGTGTTTAGTGGACCCAGTTTGATTTGTGGCCCACACAGGGGAGAGGTCGTGGGCAGGCAGCCCAGAGCGTGTGTCCCGTACCAGCATGGTTGGTGACAGACGAGTACGAAATAAGGCAAGAAAGGAAGGAAGGAAGTAAGGAGCGGGGTGGGGGGAAGGAGGGGGGATGAAGGAGCAGAGGAAGTGTGGGGTGTTTTGGCAGCAGTGGCGTAGTGTTGTTGTCTGTGGCCATTCCCCCACATGGCCTGCTCTCACACGGGAAGGGCAGGGTAACAAAAAGGGCCAGGAACAGAGCGGTCAGCTGTAGCGGTCGTGTTCAGAGGAAGCAGATACGATCTATATCTTTCCTCTATGAGTCTCAAGAGAGGACAGCCTGGCCTCGGACCGAGGCCTGTTCAAATCAAACTCAGCGAGACGCTGACTGAAGCTAACCTGTGACACTGTATGTAAGACAGCCAACGGGACGGAAAAACCCATCCGTTTGTGTGTGTGTGTGTCTGATTATGTGCTAATTCACGTGAGCAAAAGCACTAGCATCTTACTGTGTGTGTGACCCAGTGACAAAAAATGTAATTAATTTAAGTGCCACTTCTGTTCAACTGGATCACCGACCGCAGGATTCTCAATACTCCGAATCTCACAAGATGAGAGCAATATGGCGATCATATTCTCACTTGGTGTTGGGCCAACCCCTCCACCAGAGAGGCCTAATGTCTCAGGCCAAGACCATATCTGTCTGAGTAGTAAGTAGTAGTAGTCTACACATGGCTGCCAGATAAATAAAAGAAAGATTGGATAGATTACAAGTGCCTGGTACGTTTTGCCACCCCACCACCACCCCCAATACCTCACTCTCCTACCAAGCACTTCAGTGCCTCAAAACAAACCTACCTTAAAAAACGTCTCTCACTCACACACACACACACACACACACACGCGTAGAGTGTAATCCCTATGTCCCACCAACCCACTTCCAGACCTTTCAGTCCGGAGACAAAAATCTAATATCACAATTTAGGGAACTGTGATTTTCTATTTCTTTTTTTTAAGTCGAGCTTCACTTCCGTTTACTACCACAACATTAGATACTGTCAAGATAAATTCACATTTAACTAAATTCACATTTAAAGGATCATATCAATGTTATTTCATGTTCAACCCATTGACTACAAGTCATGAATTTTGATTATTCTTCAATAAATTGTTCAGCCCTACAAAGAACCATAAGCCTAAAGATGGAAGGAGAAAAGTGGTACGTCTCCATAATGAGGCCAAAGTCTGCCAACCAAGTTCAGATTTATTACACGCTGAAACAATAAAAGACAAATAGACAGGAAACATAACTTAAATACAGGAACCACGTCAAGATTTAGGCTGTTATTCCGTTATAAGTACAATGAACTCATGCACTTTGATACCGGCCCAAAGAAAAGAAACTAAATTCATATTCATACAGCCTCCTCCAGAGTCCAGACCCCACGCAGCACTGAGCATTTGACTGTTTCTATTCCAGAGCAAAGACACACACAGTGTTATGGAAGCGGAGGAACAGCGTTATAGAATGTACTTTGAGCTAATTCACCGCGATCCCTGCATGATGGCATCCATTTGGTGAATGGCGTCATGTTATCTGATGTTTGGGTCACGGCGGATTAGTTTCATATTGACGGAGCAACAAAACAAGCTTATACAAACGCAGTCTCATGAGCTCCAGTCATATGGCGTCGGCCGGGGGGGGGTCAAAGTTCGCCCACTGATCCCTGAGCCAAAGCAGAACCGGCATGGGCTTACATTGTCCGACTAATAAAGTTGCTCTGATCTTAACCCATTTAGACCGGGAACGTATCTGTGTCATTTTTTAGATTTCTTTGGCTATTCAAAAATAGCAGATATACAAGCTCATAGCGCGGCACCGAGTGCCACGCTATGAGCTAGTAGATCTGCTATTTTTGAAAAAAAAAATGAAAATTTGAGCAAATCTTTGAATATATATATTTTTTTAAAGCAAGAAATGCTAACTCAAATCTTTGCTTCTGGGGGATTCTACAAATGTCTTCTAAATCCTAGTTTTTTGAAGAAGAAAAAATATGTTGCTATAATCAGTGTTTTTTCAAACTTTTTCATGTCAAGGACCCCCAAAATTATATGAATTTTGGCCGCGGACTCCCATCTCAAAATATGTTGTTCCAGGGACCCCCCAAAAGTTGTAACAGAGTTAAAAATGTTCGCTACGGAAAAATAGATATTCAAAGATTTGCTCACATTTTCACGATTTTTAAAAAAATAGCAGAGCTACAAGCTCATAGCGCGGCACTCGGCGCCGCGCTATGAGCTTGTATATCTGCTATTTTTTGATAGCCCAAGAAATCAAAAAATGACACAGATGCGTTCCCGGTCTGAATGGGTTAACAGAGTTGTTGTTTTTTTGTCATTTTGTGAGTATTCCAAAAGATCCGATATTAATATTGGAATAGTGTTCTTTTGTTCTAGTGATCCATTCAAGGGTGTAACCACGTCTGACACTTTTAGTCAGTTTATCTTGGTCAGGCTATCATTTGCTGTTAAACTCATTCGATGCAGATCCTATATCTCTCACGTTGAAAGCCGACTGACCCGATCATTTTATCTGGCCCTCAAATAAAATGAGAAAATGTTTCAGTTTCACAGAACAGCATATTTTACATTTCTGCTAAACGGAATCAGGGGCATTATGCAATATAATATTTTTTGTTTGTTAGTTGTAATAATTTCACCCAAAAGCTTTACACTGAATTCACTCCACGCATGTAGGCCTGTTAATTGATACAAGGACAGCGTCACAAATCTAGTGTTTGTGTTCCTATGAATTATTTTTAAATGAATATAAAACAATTAAAAAGTAAACAACAAAGACAGAGTGCTCTCCATCTCTAGCAGGACAACTTCTGTTACACAGCGATATAGGTTGATTACTTTGTTGTGCATGCTGAAAATGTAGGTTCCTAATAAGAGCGACTTACAATAAACAAGGTAAATAATCACATAATTAGAATGCATAGAGGACAGTGTAGTGCCTCAAGAACCTAGGATACCAGGTAAACAATGAGCCTTGCATCTGTCTAAACAACATGCCATCTAAACAACATTACAACAGATCACAACATTATCTCTATCACTGGGTTTCTTTCACTTTAAGATGTAATCGTAAAAGTCAAACCGAGACACACACATACATCAGGGGTGGGGCGGGTTATGATGCAAGAGCTAAATGGCCACTATGTGAATGAATATGACCAATAGACTATACATTACACAGCCGGACAATACTCTTTGCTGCTTCTGCTGCCCCTCTCTGCAACCAAACACACTTCAAATGAACCCACCAGCTGTGCTGGGCTGAAGCAGTTACACCACCAGGCCTACACATGGGAGTCTTGTTCACTGCTTTGATCCAGCCAAGGTCAAGCTAGCGGGCCAACCTGTCCTCCGTGTGATGCTTTATGGGGTAGGTAAGAGAGAGAGGGGGGTCCCAATAAACACTGTGTGTGTGTGTGTGTGTGTGTGTGTGTGTGTGTGTGTGTGTGTGTGTGTGTGTGTGTGTGTGTGTGTGTGTGTGTGTGTGTGTGTGTGTGCGTGCGTGTGCGTGTGCGTGTGTGTGACAACATATTGTAGTGCGTACTGTATGTTTATGGCTCTTTGGGATGGAAACCTTCGCTGGTTCATCCATCAGATAAGACCCGTGCACTCTGCAGTACCCCTGCTCTTACCTCAGCCATGAGCTCATCCTCCTCCCCTCCATTACGTGTTATCCTCTCCTCCCTGCTTTCTGGGGGTTAGGCGGCTTTCTCTCCACAAATACTGGAGCCAAGAGAGCACTGACTGAAGCAATCACAAAAACGTGGTTCTGCCTTATGTGTCTAAACCAAACACTCTGGGCTTCGCCGTGATAGGACTAATTTATTCACTGTGTGTGAACATGTGAGCCGTTTCTATAATGCAAACAAGTGATGTCACTTAGCCGGTACTCGGCAATATTTTTCAGTTAACCCATTTAGACCCATTTAGACCCCCCCCCCCATCTAAAAATATTTAGTTCCAGGGACCCCTAGAAGCAAAAATTTGAGTTACAAATGTTCGCTTAAATAATATATATATATATTCAAAGAGTTGCACACATTTTCAAAATTTTTCTAAAATAGCAGATCTACAAGCTTGTATATCTGCTATTTTTGAATAGCCAAAGTGTAAAATAATGCTTTTTCGCTCAAACCAAAAGATTACACAGATGCGTTCCCGGCCGGTCTTAATGGGTTAATCAAAGTATGCTTTCAAGCTGCGGTGGGTTAACTTTTCAGAAGAGATCTACTTATGGCAGGTTCAAACTGCAAGATTTTTCCCTTGATTATCCTGTCGCCGACAAATCCCCCGATCTGATGCAAAAATCAGGCTTCGGCCATCTGAGGTTTTGCTTGCTGTGTGTGAATGGTTCAGAGACGCGAGGCCAGAGCGATTCAAGCACTCGGAGATGGCTCGGGGAGCGTCTATATACAGATATCTGGCATGTTTGACATCTGAAGCTGCCTGCGACTGGAAATCATGCAGTATGAACTGGGTTGCGACCAGCACTGAGAGCGGGGCGGGCTACTGCCAATGAGAGCACAGTACAGGTGGACATGGGTGCTCGTTTGATTGTGTATATATTTTTGTAGTCCCGTCTGTCTAGATAGATAGATGGACATCTATCCATATAGATAGATAGATATAAACACAGGTAGCAATGTGGATGTTGCAGTGTTAAATAATAGTCTAGAAAAATGGTTGGAATCAGCACTCCTAAATCAGCACAAATAATCTCGTTTCCATACCAATTGCCTGAAAACGCATCACATTTTACAGCCATTTGACAGCGTCCATAAAACAATACTCACTACTCACACACAAAGAATGTTTCCCTTCACTGGTGCTAGGGGTTGATTTACTTCAATGTGTGTTGTGTGTGTGCAGTCAAATGCCCCCAGCATTGTAGCATACCATGTGTTTGTTTGGTAGAAGTTGATGACAAGATCCTTCACTTCGGTCTCTGTACTATTTGATGTGTAGTCTAGACCCAGGAAGATGGTGATGATGGCCTTACAGACTTGTCAGATGACTGAAACAACTTAGTCAACATAGTCCAAATGCATTATTTAGCAGTTTTCTGGAGACTGATAAGACCCAATCAGGATGTGAATATGGGTGTATGATGATGTGGCATCATTTTCAAAAGTCTCCATTCTCGCCTGTCTAAAACAATACAGAGCGAGAGACAGAAATGATACCATCATATATTGAGAGAATGAGTGAGGACCCATATATGGAGATACCCTTGGAAAACGTGTTCCGGTTATGTCCTTCATATTTCGTTAACGTTCCGTTAACCTTGGACAGACTGTACGGTTTTGTTAAGAACGCTCCCTTTGAACCTGTTCAACTGAGCAAGACTGAGATAACAGGACTCCAGCAGAGCTTCACACACACACACACACACACACACACACACACACACACACACACACACCTGTACGCATGACTTGATTTCCCCAAACATGGCCCTGCCCCGTCTTCAGAGCCTGATAAAACAACCCATTACCTCTTAAAACGCCAAGGGGACACAGGAACGAGGTAAAGCAGAGGAGAAAAATGCATGAGGAAACCTAGGAGGGATGAGAGACGAAGAAGTGGACAGGACAGATTTCTGTGTGCGAACTGCGAAGTCAACTGTGAATGGCAACTATATACACACACGGTCACCTCAGGACAGGTCAGAGAGCAACACACACACACACACAGTTTTTGAGGAAGAACGCAACACAACACCCACACCCATGCACAGATGAGAAAAGTAGCTGGAAGAGAGAGAAAGCAGAACCTGTTGTGAAATGAGTCAACAAAATGAAACTGGAACTGACTAACTTCATGGGAGAGACAGAGAGAGAGAGAGAGCGAGAGAGAACACAACAGACACAGGGTGAAGCCCAAATCATACTTCATCGCACGACAGTGTCGCACGGCAAAAATAGCAGACCTTACAACCTTAACCACACGTCGCATCTGTGATGCGTTGTGAGCTTGCAGGTCGGCTATTTCCGACACGCGACACCGTCGCGCGACAAAGCATAAATTAGGCTTGAGAAAGGAGCCGAGACAGCTGCTTTTCTATAGCATCGTGGCTAGCTACTTTCTCCCCATCCGATAGCGGTGGTGACAGATTGATTCTTTCATCTGTGTCACATAGAGCTGCACAATGTTGCATTGTGTGCTTCTGTCAATGTAGGTGCGCGTGCGAGAGAGAGAGAGAGAGAGAGTGTGCGCGCGCGCGTGTGCGTGAGTGAGAGAGAAACTGAGCCAACATTTAATGGAAGAGGCGCAACAGCTGAGGCTGAACAAACAGCTGCATCTCCTCAACGCCTCCTCTCCCAACCCTCACTTGTTCCCTCTCTCCCCAAATGAGCCCCTCACACACACACACCCTGCTCTGATCCTCGTCTCCCACAGTGCAGCATGGCCAGGGGCTATACTGTGTGCGCACACTCACACACAATATCCGCCCTGGTTAAACAGACTTGAATCTCTGTTCTCTCAAGGCAAGCACAGACAGGATGCGTGAGCTACCAAACATTCATCTCTATTGACTAAAAATAGGCAAGACATTGTTTCCAGCAGCGCTGTCCCCAGTGCCTCTCTCTCTCCCTCTCTCTCTCCCTGAACAGACCCCTCACTATGGCACAAAGCAAAGAAGTACAGACATGCAGAGACATCAGACATACTAGCCGATTAATACCAAGCCTGTAAAGACATCCAGTTTAACATGTGTGCGTATGTGAGTGTGTTCTATGTGTTTAGAGTGTTTGTGTGAGGAATCAGTGCAGCCGTATGGGCGAGTGCATGCATGGTGAAGGAGTGCACTGCAAAAACAGCAATACTAATACATACTGTCAGCCGTCCCACCACACACATACACTATTGGGCCTGTAAAAGATATTATTAAGCAAGTGTGCCATCTATGAGTGCAGCCTGTCTCGGCCCATGTAGTGTGAACAGGGACAACCATAACAGGAAACAACGGCGTCTCAGTCACACTGATCTAAGAGATGAACGGATCGTTTACAGTAGTGACCAAACTTAATGCATTTTTTGCCGTGACAATGACAATCCGTTGCTGCTGTTGTGCTTGTATGGTGGATGCTGTTCTGTGGCCTGTGTAACATTCCTGTATATTATTGACCATTGACTGTGGTGTGCTTTCAAGAGATCCAATAAATTGTCACTTGTTGTCATTGGCCCAGATGTACCGCTGACATCTACATTATTATGCAACTGCAGCCGGAATTAAAAGCAATAGGCTACGGTGTTCTGGTCCACAACCTGACAGACTGCAGACATCTCTGTCCAAGGACCTGGAGGGATCATTAAAATAAGACATGGTGGTAAAGCAGGGTATTAATAAAAGGCGTAGAACCGCCGCACTTTGTTCTCCAGGCCAAAAAACAGACCACAAAGTACCTGTGATACGAGCCTATCTGACGTCAAAAGGCAGAGCCGATGAGAAAGAAAACAGATGAGAGAAAAAGCAAAAGAGAGCATGAAGAAGAGATAGAACATGTGATCTATTGTCTTTGTCAGAGTTCAGAAGCAGGTTCACGAGTTTCCATGACATAAGTGGGGCTCAACTCTCACAGCGGGAGCTGCCGTGCCAAGAGACGCAGAGCGCTGTAGATAGATAGGACCTGGTATCTCCCACCCCAAGTTTCTCCTCTTAGCGCTCATACAGGCCCACTGTGCAACTCAGGGATGGGATCGAGGCAACATGCAGGGAGGGGGGGGGGGAAGGGTGCGGCCGTGCGGCATTGTTCTATTCATGCACTCTCAGCCAGCAGGTGGGATTATATACTGGTGTGTCTGCACGTAGGTAGGTGTACATGCAGGCTACATCCACACCAATACGTTTTTATTTTTACATTTTAAAAACAGAAACCATCTCCTGTTCATACTACATACCTGAAAACTGTATCACATTTTACATTTGACGGCCATTTGATTTGAACAAAAACCATGAAACAGTAGTCGTTTCATGGAATATCTCCCCTCTTTCTGTTGACGTAGTCTATGGATTTAGCTGGAGTGCACTGCATGCTACCTTTGCAAGTACATCCATGGGTTGAGTGACCTCATTTTTGTTGTTGCTTTCTTCCACATGCCGGACGTAGTCTTGTTGCTGAGGTTGACCAGGGCCAATCTGGACATTTGAAAGTGTTCTTGCCATTAATCAGGAACCACAACTTCACTGATAAAATGATGCTGATAATAACGCTGCTGAACATGGAAATTGTCGCAAATCAAAATCGCTCATACTGTAGCTTGCTTCCTACACATGTGGGTAGCAGGAGTATTAAAATGCTACATTTTACTGCACAACAGTTACTAGCATGGACAACAAGGTCAGCATTGTCAATGTCTGCATTTCGTTACCCATGTTGAATAACCCACTGGTAGTGAAGGCGTCGTCTGTTTTCTTCCGGAAAAGTGTCACGTGATAAGGGATGTGATGAATCAGGACGTGTTGTGACTGATAACACCCAATCAGGAAACATGGGTGTCTGTCTGCTGCATCGTTTTCAAAAGTCACCATTCCCGCCCATCCAAGCAAAAAAAAAGGCAATGCTGGAGTTTTCTAAACAAAAACAAAACGGAGCCTGCAGCGTTTCTTAAAAGGTCTTGGTTTCAGGGTTTGATAACGGCCAGAATAGGGTGGATGTTATAGGCATAAACGTATCAAAACGTATGCATTTGAAAACGTAAATGTTTAGTGTGGATGTGGGCAGAAGCAGCACTCAGAGGTTTTTTTTTATAAAACAAAAGAGGCACAGAGTGTACGTACAACCACCCCCCCACCCCTACCCCTACCCTGAGACAAGTCATGGCATGAAGACTCTTTACAACTGGTTGGTGGGCTGGGTGTGACTCATAAACCCACACAAGACCCAGAGAAACACACACACACACACACACACACACACACCTGAAGGAGTCTGTCTGTCACAGGGCCCAGGGCAGGATGAACAAAAAGAATGCACTAGGTCAGGGGTCTTCAACGTTTTCAGGCCAAGGACCCCCTATAGCTGAGAGAGAGAGATGAAGCAGGGACCCCCTCCATATTGTATAAAATTGTGTTTCAGATAAACTTTTTCTGCTCTTTTTTCCCCTCTACACCTAAACCTCTTTGGCAAAAATAGCCGATCTACAAAGCGTTGTGAGCTTGTAGATCGGCTATTTTTGGCTAAAGTTCTCCTCAGAAAAGGGATGCTAGGGTTCAAGTGGTTGATGTAAAAAAATAATATATCCTATCACACAAAGATTTGGCGGACCCCCTGTAGTAACTCTGAGGACCCCCTAGGGGTCACGGACCCCCTGTTGAAGACCACTGCACTAGGTAAACAAAACACAAGGTCCAATCAACAGCCATTGCACAAAAAAGGAAGCACCTTCCTTTTTACTGAATTCAAAAGTCTTTTTATAATGCGTTTCCTTTGCTTAATGTTTTGTTGCTGAAATGTGGTATACAAATACAATTATTTACTTTTTTTGTCACCATTTTTTTTTTGGCCACTTTGTGGTTCTTCAATTCATTCATTTTATTTTTTTACACTCAATTCTTTGAGCTGGCTCAGATCATTTGACTTGCTTGTTTTATTGCTTAATATACAAAACACTGCCAAAATAAATAAATAAAACAGCTATACAAATACAGTATGTTCTAGGGACCGAGCATTCATTCACCCAGGAGGTTCTCTTACAGACGTGCAGACACAGAAGGCATCGGTGGGAGCAGCCTCAACGAACGTATAAAGATGGAACAAGAGTACCCTCACAGCTGACATTCTGCACGCCTTAAAAAGGCCAGACCCAAAGCCACAGCCCTGCCCCTACTCTCCCCTTTGGCCCCTGACCTGGCCTGGGGCTTCAAAGTTCAAACAGACATCCTTGCATGCAAAACATGACCCCTACCTAGTATCAGACAAGTTAAGGATTTTCTTTTTGTTATGCACAATGACAAAGGACACAACAAAGGATGCCAGAGAAACGTAGATTGGTCCCATCCGATTGGTCCCAATAGGCTAAACTTAACTGGAATCTAATAGCAATTAGGCATGAAGTAGCCTCATCAGCAAAAGGCTCGGACCAACATTCCAGCACTAGCTGTCAAGCCACCCACACACACACACACACACACACACAAAATCAGTTACATGGGTTTGACCTAACCCCAGGCAGTGTGTCCCCAATGCAGTGCAGCTGTACGCTTCTACTCTCTCCTACACCAAAACATCCATGCAATATAGACCAGTGTTGATTTCGTCGACTAAAACTATGACGAAAAATGTGTCGACTACCTTTTTTCACTTACGAAATAGAAACTACGCTATGAGGATTAAAACTACGACTAAATATACTGACAATTTCGTCAACAAATAAAAACTAGACTAAAATGTTTGGGAGGGACTAGTGGAGAAGAGATCCAGTAGAACTAAAAGACAAGTCATCATGGGTGCGCGCGGGTGTCACAGACCGAAAATAGCTGATCTGCTATTTTCGGCATGCAGCCAAGTGAAAATCTGGCTTTCCGATGTCTACTAAATCAACTGTAGATTTAGTCGACTAAAATCTTATATTTAGTCAACTAAAACATTTCAGGACTAAAATATGACCTAAACTAAACAGAATTGTATTCAAAAGACTGACTAAAACTAAATCAAAATTTGCTGTCAAAATCAACACTGATATAGACAGTGTTTTTTGCACACTGCAGGTCTGAGAGGGTAACGGGTGATATACAAAAAACGCTGGCAAGAATGCAGCTTTTAAATTACTTTAATGATTCTTGTGGTCATTCTACATAACGTGTAGATGTTGTGGTGGGAAGCCAGGATGGAAGAAAAGCAACCTCAGTCAGTGGGGGCGAAAACGCCAGAGAAATCAGCCTCTCCCATCTCCACATCCTCGCTACGGCTAAGTCCAGCTCCACACAACCATGAACTGTTTACATGAGACATCAGAGGGAGGGGTGGATATAGCGAGTGAGGGTGGAAGGCAGAAAGAAAAAGAGCGGGTGGAAGGGGGGGGGGGGAACAAAAAGGAAAGGAGAGTGGCGACAAGGACAGACAGCGAAATGTGGAGCATGCAAGTGTGGATATGACCCCTGAGTGATTCAGAGAGAACCAAACACACACAGATCCACACACTCACACGTATAATAGTACATACATAGAGGGAAGAAAAGCACCCTCGCAGCACGGGACAGAATGGGATCAGATAACAAAATAAAGGAGGAGAGAGATGGTTTAGGAGTTTCAGGAGAACAGTAGAGAAAAAGGACAGGCCTCAGAAAGACAGAGTGACAAATAGAGATGACATCATGGACACAGAGAGGCGAGGGACAGAGACAAGAAAGACAGGACAAGAGTCAAATGGAGATGTCAGGGAGAGAGAGAGAGAGAGAGAGAGAGAGAGAGAGAACAGTCCACTGGGCTGAGCAGCCCATGGTGCGTGGGGCCACTCCCTGACAGTGGCTAAGTACAGCCTAAAATGTACAGCCGCTCCAGGCTCTCTGCCACTAGGATCCCTTGTTGTGGTGTGTGCCGGGGATACAGCTTTAGCCATCATCAGTCATGTGAGACTGACTGTCAGTGCACCGTGCAACTCTCAGTTACAAAAGTCAAGTGCGGCCATGCCGGCCAATAATGTAAGGGCCGTGATTAGAACATTTGTATGAAGAGACCATATAAGTGGTTGTGGGGTTGGGGGCCTTGTTTCACTGACGAAAACTAAATAAAAACTAAATAAAAACTAAGCTATGATGACTAAAACTAAGACTAAATATATTGACAATTTCGTCAACAAATAAAAACTAGACAAAAATGTTAGTGAGGGACGAGTGGAGACGAGATCCAGTAGAACTAAATGACAAGTCGTTTTATGTTTGGTTGCGCTCGGGCGTTGCGCTCTGAAAATAGCAGATCTACAAGCTCACAACGCGTCGCGCTGCGACGTGTTGTGAGCTTGTAGATCGGCTATTTTCAGCACCCAACCAACCAAAAAAAAGGCACCGCCAAAATAAATTTCAGTCGACTAAATCAACTGTAGATTTAGTCGAATATAATCTTATGATATTTAGTCGACTAAAACTAGACAAAAACTAAAACATTTCAGGTGACTAAACTGGAATTTTATTCAAAAGACTGACTAAAACTAAATAAAAGTTTGTTGTCAAAATCAACACTGGGGCAGAGCTAGGTAGAGTGTAGCAGAGCAGTAGTACGTTTTCAAATTTGGAATGTTGTGAGTGTGACTTAGAGAAAATAAATAACATTGCTCAATCCTGAACAGAGCAACGACTGTGTCTGCCTCCCAGATTCAAGAAGAGAAACTTTTGGAGGAACAATATTATATACAGATCATTTGCTCTGTCGGGGTTCTCAACTCTGGTTCTGAGGAACCAGACGACTGCTAGTCGTCCATTATTCTATCAGGTTTCCAACCACAGGTATTGATTAGAACCTGCTGTACTCTGGGGTCGCCAGAACTGGAGGTGACAAAAACTGGCACGCTCATAACTGAACACACATATGCATACACAGCATGTACTACATGAAGCAAGTCAGTTGCTGGTTAAGGAAAACACCCACTTCAGCCAGTGTCAGTAGCATCAGTAAACGCCTCACACACACACACACACACACACACACACACACAGCAGCTGTTATCAAGCATTCAAGCATCATTAGCAGTCTTCCCGAGAAAAGTTCTCAGTGCAGAGAGTCAGAGACCGGTCATTACTCCCATAGTAAGAGAGAGAATATCTAGGCCAGTGGCTCTTCTGGTCCTGGAGACCCAGAGTACTGCTGCTTTTGCTCATCTTTTCCTCAAACAGTCTTCTTATCAGTGACTCATTTAGATCTGGGACATCAAATGTGAAGTGAAAGAAAAACCACTGATCCGGGGCCTGAGCTGTGGCAATGTGGCGATCTAGCAGTAGCAATTGTAGTAATATAAGTCGGAGATCAGACGTTTTCCTTCAAGTTTTATGTTTCTCCATCTCTGTCTTGCAGCATTGACAGAGCCAAGGCTGTGTGGAGGCATCAGCGGAGAATGTGACGACATGTGACTTCGTGCTTCCATCTGTGCTTGAATAGATGTGCCAGACAGCCATGCAGAGTTACCCTAGCAACTGAGCAACAGCGTCAGTTGGAGGAGACAGAGAAAGAGAGAAAGCTCGCCGCAGACTATAAAACAGGGCTACAATACCAAAAGCACTGAGCAACGGGCAAAAAAATGGCTGCCTCTCGCTTGAAAGAAAACCAAGATTTATGCACTGGTGAATTTGTCAGAGAAATGCACAAAAAAGGAAGGCTCTTCAGACACACACACACACACACACACACACATACCCACGCACAAACACACGTGCTACATTAAAGAACATTCTCACATAACTTGTGGAGAACCAGTCGACAAAAGGCAGTGCAAGGTAACTTAATCTGAGACAGACCGCTGACGTACTAGCCCCAAGGAGTTCTCTCTCTTTCACACACACATACAAGCAGGGGGCTCTGATTCTGAAAGGGGAGTTTAATTTCACACACACACAGATGTAATCTCCAACTAATCACATTTGCAAGCCTTCCTTGGACAGAGCAGCAGCACCACGCTAGAGAGCAGATGGACCCATGTAGGCATGTTGTACACCAAGACAGCTCTGGGATAAGACCCAGCTCTGTAGGTGGAGGTGGGAACTGGGAAGGAGAGTGAGAGTGATGCTCAGAAACATGAGGGAAAGGATTATTAGTAATAATCCTCTCCCTCATGTTTCTGAGCATCCATTACACTGGGAAGTGGCTGGTAATTTTGGTGCTCAAGTAACGTCTGCAGTCTAATTTAATTCCTTAATTTTAATGGTCTGTCTAATCATTCCAAGCAGGAAAATGTGACAGTGTCACTGTTAAAATGGTGCTCAAGTCCTGCCTTAACTTCTATGAAGACCAGTCTCTCTGAATGATTGTCTGCTTCTAAGAGACTTGCTGTCTTGATGGAGAACTGCAGGCCAGAATTGTAGCGATGATAAAACACTTAAACCCTATATACTTAGTTGACCGGAGTCCCCAAGGGGTCTATGCAGTGCCACCTCAGTTTTTTGTTGGTCAACAATTACACAATGATGCATTTGTTAAAAAAAACAATAATAATAAATGGGCACAGTGGTAAAGTCCCTGCCCACCACCACGGAGGTGGTGGGTTCGAAGCCACCGTGGTGCATCCGGCTTTGTCGGGCGACTGTGCGAACACAATTGGCCCGTGTTCGGGGGAGCGAAACCGGACGGGGAGGGTGATAAATGTCACTGCATGTATTCCTACGGGCTGGGGCGGCACCTGTCATCAGGGAGTGTTGGGCGGGAGGATGAAGGATCTACGTCTTCCCGGTGGGGGCTCCTCACTGGCAGGTGAGTCAGTAGGATACAACAGCAGTGACAACACAGAACTGTGTGTGGGGAGGAATTCATTGGCATAACGAGTAACAACTATTTTGGGGAGAACAAAAAAATGATTGACTACTCTAAAAAAAAATTAAAAAGAAAAAAATTAACCGTAAAGAAAAACAATTGCAGAGACAGACCTACGTAAATACGTATATACACACAATGAAAATGTGCATGTTGTGACAACATGTGGATGAAGAATATGTAGGTCTCAGCAGGGTTATTATAGCTAACAAAAAACTGAAATAAAAACAAGAAATTCTTTATTGAAAAAAAGATAACTGAAACTTTATTGTGTGTTTACAAAACTAACTAAAATCCTATAGTCACTATAATGGCCTTGGGTCTCAGTTCCTAAGGCTGGGCGATATGATTGTAAAATCAATATATAATAATTATAGGTTTTGCCTCGATTAAGTTGGTTATTTGTTCTAAACGTCAGTTTTGATACATTTTTGGACCAATTAATTGCCTAGCCCGATCAGTTCCCCAACGCTAACACTCCCCAGCAACTCTTTACCACAGGGGATGAATAGTATAGCGATTAAATCAATCATAGTTCTAATCTCTGAAAGGACTACCTGGGCAAACCTGGGCAGGAGAGATAATCACACTCACTGTAACTGACTGCTATCTAGAATTGGCAGACAGACACATACACCTTTTCTTACAAGTTGTTCTTCCAGTTACTACTGTATGCATTTTGCAAAGCCATGACGATTGATTCCTTGCTTTTCTTTTCAATTTAGCCTAGATGGGGTGATGCCAAGTAAGAAGAACCAAAAGGAATTCATATTCTTAACAGATTCCATCTGATATACGGAAGCCTGGCGCCTTTCATCAGCATTTGGAAGGAATGCGTTTGAACTGGCCTTTGGGGCTTTATCTATGGTGCCATCTAACCAACCACTCTATTAGGAAATGATTTACACAATGCTTTGCCTATTGTTGGAATATCTATATTCCACTGCTCCAAGGAGGTCCTTCTCACATTCTAAATAAGGCGACAGCACAGCACAGCACTGCAAAGGCATCCCAGTTATGAGTTTGAACCTACAGCCTGAGGGTCATATGTCAAGTGTTGAGAACAGCAGCTCCACACAGCCATACCAAATAGCCTATCGAAAGACAACATTCCATACAGCCCTGTAAAACTGGGTCAAAGGGGCAAGCAGCATCACAAAGGACAATGATGCAATGAGCCTGTTAAGAAGTTTGAGAAGTGGAAGGCTTTGTTTTAAAGAAAATAAAAAAGGCATGCAAGCCATGGAATAGACTAGTAATTACATATGTGAAGCTAACACTGTTTGACAGATAACAGAACTGGACCACTCAAGTGTGTACACTCCAAGTACATGTCATTCAGTATATTTTGCCTTTGCCCATCCACAAATGAAGGTAACAATGACAGATGCAGTCTGTCTGTCTGTCAGCTAGGAAGGAACCATTGGCACTTCCTTTGAATTAGCAGAGAAATTACATTTGTAATAATAACACTTACTTTTTGTGAGTTGGGTCAATGCATGTCAGGAATACGTTTCTGTAACATTTAGGATCTCTCCATTTTTCAGTGTATAATAAATACTACTAAGTTGCTCTCTAATAGCTTTCAGACCTACAGACTCCACTGAACATTTTGTAATGACAGGTTTTCAAGATATATTTTTAGTTTGGCTAAAACAACCTATCAAATGAGCAGGGTTATGACCATATTTTAACTGCAGTGGTTTTAATTTGGCCATGGAATGATTCTCTTCCAGTGATATTAAGTGAAACTGTCATCGTGATACACAGAACAGATTTATTAGCACTATAATCAATTTAAATCAACATTATCGATCCATGGTGTGCTTTCATTAATGAGGCCATTAAAGTAGAGCACGATGTGAAGAACAGACACTACTCTTAAGAGAGGATGAAGCCATCATAGATACTCTAGATGCCAATCTAGTTGTGAAAGTTATATTTTCGGAAACAAAACGTCTGACAATTGACCTCGGAGTAACCCCTCTTGTCCATTGCTCATCATCACATGCCTGCCTTAATAAATGGATCCAAGAATTTAGCGTCCCGAGATGCGGGCCAACTATTTGCCACACTAGAAATAGAATCCTCTTCACCCAGTTGCTGCTGACAGGTTAGTTTTACATTATTTATTCCCACGTCCAACTTAAATGCATGATATTGCAATTTGCATAATCATCGTGGTTAGCCTATCACAGAGGCTTTATAGCTGTATGTAGCGTTGCTGCTGAATGAATCAGTGTTGCCATGTCCGCTTATTGTAAGCAACTTGGGGTTTGTTTTTCTGTAAAGTTGCTTGTAAATATTGGTGGGTAAATATTGGTGGGTAAATATTGGTGGGTAAATATTGGCGGGTTGCGTTTTTTTGGGGGGGGCTTGTTTCTAACGTGTAGCTGCTTATTTAGGCCTGTTTCCTAATGTTGTTTAAACCAGTGGCTCAAACATTTTCATGTGAAGGACCCCCAAATTAATGTATTTATTTGTATGTGGACTGAAAATATGTTGTGCCACTGTGCTTTTATGAGCGATCCAGTTTAGAGGACCTTGTATTGTGAATTGTACTTCCATGTACTGTTTCCATGTCTTTCTAAATAAAGTATTCAATCAATCAAAAGACTGGGACCCATGTATTAGATTTGTGTTGTTAAAATATTCCACATTTGTCCATTTTTTTATCCAAATCCTTTTGAAAATAGCCAATCTACAACGCTTTGTGAGCTTGTAGATCGGCTATTTTCAAATAGCCAACTTATATACGTTTAAAGTGCTCATGTAACTTATTTTGGGCTTGTTTTCATGGACCTCTTGTCATCTCCCGCCTGGACTACTGCAACTCCCTCCTTGCTGGTGCTCCGGCATCTGCCATCAGACCTCTGGAGCTTGTTCAGAAAGCTGTGGCTCGTCTGGTGTTCAACCGCCCCAAGTTCTCCCACAGAACTATCCTTCTCCGTTCTCTACACTGGCGCCCCGTAACGGCTCGCATCCAGTTTAAAACCCTGGTGCTAGCCTATAGGGCAGTGAAAGGAACAGCTCCTTCTTACCTCCGGGCTATGGTCGATGCTTACACCCCTGCCCGACCACTTCGGTCTGCCACCTCGGGGCGACTGATTGCCTCGTCACTCAAGGGTCCTTCTGGCCGATCCACACGGTCACGACTTTTTTCTGTTCTGGCCCCACAGTGGTGGAATGAACTTCCCACTGATGTCAGGACAGCAGAGTCACAGTCACTGCCCATCTTTCGCGCAGGCTGAAAACCCACCTCTTCAGGAAACACTACCCTTCCTCTCTGCCTGGCCTACTTGTTGTTAACTATTGTACGAACGCTTGTTTTATTGTTGTATTGTTTCATTGGATCTTGTTTAGTCGATACACTTGTTTGTTTTAGCTCCTGCTCATTTGATTTTGCTATTTTATCTCATCTGTTTAAGGAAATAGGTAGCTGATATATTGCACTTTTACCTTAGCGCTAGGTATACTCTTGGTTGCTTGTTTTTGAAAATGCACTTAGGACTTCTGATGATTAGTAGTTTTCGTTCCCTACCTATGTTGAATGCACTTATTGTAAGTCGCTTTGGATAAAAGCGTCTGCTAAATGACTGTAATGTAATGTAAAATGTAATGACCTGGTTGCTTATTTCTCTCAAAATCTGGCAACACTGTTGAATGGCCCCACGCCACACCCGAAACTGTCCCCGGGGGGTAACAGGGGGTCGTACCCACTCAGAGAGCCTGGTACGCCCCTGCAGAGAGAGAGAGCATGGCTGTAGTGTTGTTGAGCTAACAACACATATTAGAGACGCAATAATGAAGCGCGCAATTCTTTATGGCTCATTCTTCTGGGTTCCACGTCACCCAAAAAACACTAAGGTGCCTAAACGTCACAATAATACACAACGGGGCTACAAGGCAATGAATGGCAAGCTAGCTTTAACTCGTCCCTCCTCGGGTGTGTCGTTGTTTCCTTTTCAGGGGTTTTGCACCACATTAGCATCATGTTGCAATGCTGCTGCCTTAGCTTAAGTTAGCTTAAAACGGGCGCCAGATTCTGGGAGAGAGATGAGCAACCAGGTCTATGAAAACAAGCCCAAAAGTAGCGACTACGGTTATTTGAAAATAGCCGATCTACAAGCTCACAAGCGTCGTGACGTCGTAGAGCTGCCATTTTCAAAACAAAATTAAATGCGTGATTTTGTAACATGTGTACAACACAAATCTTGTATGGGGGTCCCTGGCACAATATTTTCATATGGGGGGGTCTGTGGACAAATTCATATTAATCTGGAGGTCCTTGACATGAAAATGTTTAAGAACCACTGGTTTAAACATTAGGAAACAAGCCCAAACTAAGTAACTACACGTTTCGTAAACAAGCCCAAAAAACTGCAACCCACCAAATTATTTACAAGCGACTTTACAGAAAAACAAGCCCACCGTCGCTTATAATAAGCGGACATGGCAACCCTGGCGGGCGCATGATTTATATCCATATGTACCTCATAGAGTTATGTACCTACTCTTGCTTCTACTTTGTGGGGCGGGGCGACTTTATATTCATGTATTTGGTGTTTTGTGGACAACACAGCACTTATGAATAATAAAAGCCCCATATAGTGTACATTAGACACGTCTATTTATGCCACAGATGACTCTCAGTCACAACACATAGGCTCCTGTCACCGGGGATGGATGCCCACAACTAAACAGTATTGTCATATTGTGAGAGAAATACGCAACCAGGTCTAAGGAAAACATTGCCAAAAGAAGCAACTTACTAGTGCTATGAGCACTTGAACCCTTTTTGGAACACAAATGCTCCCCTGTGGCACAAAAATCATGAAAACATTTGAGAACCACTGATTTAAAAAATGATAACAAAAATGTGGAAGCAAAGCCTAAATAAGCAAGTACACGAACTTACAAAACAAGCCCCAAAGACCACAACCACCAATTTTTACAAGCAACTTTACAGAAAAAGAAGCCCAAAGTCGCTTATAATAATAAGCCGACATGGCAACACTGAATCTAACCCCTGTACATCAAAACAAACACACCCCATCCATAGCCATTTGAATGCATCATGTTAGCTATTATAGCTAGCTTGATTTCCAATAATCTTCTATAATCACAGCTCCCCCTCCACCATTAAAGATAAAACATAGCACACTTCTATATCACATATATATAGAGAGAGATATATTATACACCAATGCACTCCATAAACACACACAACCTCACCTCTCAATGAAGAGAAGCTGCAGTTTTATGTCCTTCCAGGCAGCAGAGCACTGCAGACTGCAGAGAGACTACTAGCTAACGTTAGGCTAGCAGAGAGAGAGAGAGAGAGAGAGGGCGACGCTCCTCGTAACAACAGCTGTGTTCTGTTTTGAATGACGGCCCCGTGTGTGTGTGTGTGTGTGTGTGTGTGTGTGTGTGTGTGTGTGTGTGTGTTGCCAGATTTCAGATTTTGCGAGAGAAACAAGCAACAATGAATTTGAAAACAAGCCCAAAAGAAGCGACCCTTTACCCCGTTAAACATATTACATTGTCTATTTGAAAATAGCCAGCCGGTCTACAAGCTCACAGCACGTCGTATCGTAGGTCTGCTATTTAAAAAATAATAATAATAATAATGTGGAAAATGTGGTTTTTTTAAAAAACATTTTAACAACACAATTCTTGTATGGGGGGGGTCCCAACTCCCGACCCGTCCCTGGCATAAAATATTTTCAGATTTGTGGACAAATACATATTCATTTGGGGGTCCTTGACTTGAATGTGAAAAACACTACAGAAAAACAAGCCCAAAGTCGCTCATAATAAGCGGACTTGGCAACACTGGAGTGTGTGCGTGTGTGTGTGTGTGTGTGTGCGTGCGTGCGTGCGTGCGTGCGTGCGTGCGTGCGTGCGTGCGTGTGTGCGTGTGTGCGTGTGTGTGTGTGTGCGTGTGTGTGTGTGTGTGCATGCATGCGCGCGCGCATGCGTGGGTGTGTGCGTGCAAGCTCCGCCCATTGCCCGTGTAGGGAACCTTCTTTTGCCTTGTTTTAAATATATCATATAGGTAACCCATGGTAAAGAATTTTACAAAAATAAGTGATTATGTTGATAATTGTATTATTCTAATTGTATTTTGGTATACTACGTTCAACATTATTCATTTGTTTTATTAAGTATAATTAAGTAAATGTTATCACGTCACAAGCATCGTTTCAAGTTATTTGTTTCCAAATATGTATTTTGAGCAGGAGAACAGAGACGTTTTACAAATCATGACAGATTATTATTCTAAAGCCCCCCCCCCCCCCCTTTTCCCCCGGAAATACAATTTTCAGAAACACATGGTGCTTCTGTAAGCTATAACCAAAACTGCTTTAATTTGAAATGAGAAAAAAGTATATTTAATGGTTTGCAATTTGCTATGTTGGGCATATTATGTACTGTAAATATAACACAAAGAATTCTTATGTGTGGCCTAAGAGTATATGAGTTCTGAATGTATCTTGAATTAAAATTCAAGATACATTCAGAGCTCATGAATAAATCTTCATGAAATCAAATCATTTGTATAGCCTAATGCTCCATTGATTTCTAGATTTTGTTCTTTATATTTTTCTGTCTTTTTTATTTTTATTGAAATGAGCCTGAATACTGACAGGGCAATTAAGTACCCTATGCATAGACATTGACCCGATGCGGGGAAATGGGTGGAGCTTCCAGTGTGCAGGGGGATCTTACAGTGAGGGGGTAACACCCGCACACGCACACACTAAGAACACATCAGAAAATCCCTTAATCCCATTCTCCATGAAATTGTACATTGGGTGTAGGTTAACATAGATTAAACTAGACTGACAGCACATAGCATGTACAGTAGTCATCTTATGTGGCACCTTGGCTGTACAATAAAGGACACGTTTAATGCAGTTGTGTTTATTTCTTTGCTCCTAGCGCCCTCTTGTGGTACAATGTAGTCATAACTGTAGTGGTTGTATGTGATTGTACCAACTATTGGATTGGATTGTCTATTATTAAAGAAACTACAGATTATTCTATTCAATCATAGTCAGCAATTCAGTGAAAGCTTCACAATGAATCTGAAAATGTGGTTTTGTTTTGTTACAACTATTTTATGTGTATGTCTTGGTGGAAATTAAGCAGAATGTGTTGAATACAATCTGCCCCTGAACATGGCCGGATCAACCCTTTTTTGATACCTGGGTGCTGCTGATAATGTTCGCTTCATCAGGGGTGAGGGGCTGACGCATTTCGGGACAGATTTAGCACTATTTCAGCACTATTTGGTGACCTACCGAGCTGCTTGGTGCCCCAGGCTGCAGCCCCTCAAGCCTGTGCATTAAGTCGGGCCTGCCCATGAATCCAACAAACATGCCTATATACAGCAACAAGTCGGATTGTAGTTCATTCAGTTGTAGTAACGATACTATAATCTGTAATAGTGTAAATCTTTAATTTGATTGCATTTACATAAGATATGCCAGCCTGAAAATGTCTCACCCCGTACAGTTTGAAGTAAATGTCCCCTTTAATTGTGGTACGTATACACCAGCGTGATATAACTATGAGTGACGACACTAGCGTTGACTCCCATTGTAAGAATGGAATGCGGAAGTTCTTGTTCTATCTCGATGAGGAAGTTCCAATGTTTGGAACTACAGGAGGCAACATCCCGCTTTGCAGCGAGATCAAAGCGTGACGCAACTCTCTCCCTCTCTATCGCTGGTATACACTATTAAATGAAATGAAGTAGACTATATTATCACCCATAGTATATATCAGGAGTTCCAAAACTTTTTATCTCGAGACCTAAAAGAGAAATCTGCTAATTTCACTACTTTTTTTTTTGATTGGTGGAATTTCTTAGAATTGTTATTCATAAATGAAATTATTTTGAACATTTTTTTATTTTAGTTTTTTACATTGATGAAAATGTGCGATTTCTTTTGGGAGAAAATCTTTTTGAGATATATATATATATATATTGTATCTTTTTTTACACGTGACCCATAAAAATGGGACCCGAACCACTATTTGGGAAACAGTGGTACATACAATACTGAGGCTGGGCAGGTGTTGTTCAAGAAAAAACACATTGTGTAAGTGGACATCACATAAACTCACTGACAAAGATAAAGAGCACCAGCAGTGGTTATTATTAAACCAAGACAAATTATGGTAAATTGCAACCATATAAAATCACTCCCCAAACTTCAACTGTCTCTCCTTCTCCATGCCATTCAGTTCTCTAGCTCGGTTCTTCAGCTCGTCTGCCTTCTTTTCATCTTTCTCTGTGCCGTCCCCAAGTCTGTACATGCGACTGGCGTTGGCACAGCCCCACACATGTCCCAGCTCACAGGCCCTGCTGGCATACTTCAGCGCTTGAGGCATATCTGGTCCCAAGCCCTTGACATTTCCATCAATGAACAAGGCGCTGAGGTTAAAGCATGACGGAGCAAACCCCCCATCGCATGCCTTCATGTAGTACTGCTGGGCCACTGCGGCATCAGGTCCACCCTCCATGGCTCGTCCGTCATGGGCTAGTGTTCCAACATTATGGCAGGCATCCACAGACTTCTTTCCACCTGCATTGCAGGAGCGCATGAAGCAGGAATAGGCCGTTTTCAGACACTGAGTCACCCCACCTGGTGGAGAGATTTGGGACAACAGACAAACATAGCTTCAGGGGGCATGATTCATAGATGTTCTTATTTGTTATTTATTATTTTCTGACTGTTTTACTTTCAAGTTTTGCCCTAACTGCTGGTACATCCAACAACAGAGGGATAACAAAAAGGGGGGGGGGGTGAGTGAGAGGGGTTCAGTTGTTTTCACTAGTGGGAGCAATACCACCAGACTCCATCTAGCAGAAATTAGACTGCTGAATAAGAGCTAAGCCTGCTACCACTGCACAGACTGAACTGATCTGTGTTTTAAATGATTCTGATTCTGATTCTAGTGTACCTTTGCCTGTGATGTGGTAAGCCCCCAATTTGTAGCAACTCTCAGCGTTCCCATTTGTCTCACAGTTGTGTTTGAGAACTTGTGCCGTGGACTCGTAATTCTTCTTAACTCCTTCCAAGTAGTCAGCAAGTCGTTGGCATCCTTACAAATGCCAAAGGAGAAGAGGCATTTATTTATATTACACATTCCATTCAAAGACAATTCAAAGTGACATTTATATGTTGAAAAAAGGAAAATATGTCAGTTAATATAGTTGTATGCAGAATGCAATAGTAACCAGTGGTAAAGTAACTAAGAACATTTACTCAAGTACTGTACTTAAGTGCAATTTTGAGGTATTTTTTTACTTTACTACTGGAGTATTTCCAATTTGCAGTACTTTTACTTCTACTCCACTACATCTCAGAGGAAAATATTGTACTTTCACTCCACTATAATTGTTTGAAAACTTTAGTCACTATTTACTTTGCAGGTTTTTATTATTAATACAAAACAAACATTACCCACTGAAGTAAAACATTTGAGTACTTTCTCCACCACTGTTCAGCACCACTGAGCGGTGGACAGCTCAATCAAGTTTATACCTTCAGGATTCTTCTCTTTGTAGCACTGGAAGCTGTATTCCACACCCAGATTATCCAAGAACTCTTTCACCTCGTTTTCATCTTCAAAGTTGATGAGTCCAGCCATTATTACAGTAATCCAGGATCTGTTCTGAGTTCTGACTTGCTTTCTGTAGTGATTTAACCACTATTGACCTTGCTGTTTGGTGACGTTAACAGGTAGAGTTACAGCCTTATTAGTCCCTTCAAATAAACGTAGCCCCCATCTAGTTTAATGACCATACTACCGTGATACCGTTTAACTCAAATAGTTCCTTCAGAATATCATTTGATTATTATGACTGTCATCTGCAATGCAATGAAACTCATGCGTCTTGGTTATGTATGTGACTTCTTCTTCCTGATTTCGCTAAATCCTTCAAACGGGCTTCCGTAACCAAGTCTGAGCTAAAGATGCCAAGGACGGTACAGCGACGTCACTGACTGACGCTTGAAAGCGTGTGTACTGTTAACCGTAACCAGTGGTGGGAAAAGTATTCAAATTGTTTACAGGAGTAAAAGTATCAATACTGCAATGTGGAATTACCATAGAGTTAAAACAAATATGCGAGATCCAATCGTGACGTTACGCTCTCTTTTACACTCTGGTTGTGACATCACGGACGAATCCTTTCTATCTTTATCGTAATCCTTTCACTACGGGCTCCATTAGTCCAGCCCCCAGCAGGGTTGCCATGTCTGCTTATTATAAGCGACTTTGGACTCGTTTTCTGTAAAGTCGCTTGTAAATATCGGTAGTTGCGGGTTGCAGTTTTTTGGGGCTTGTTTCTAAAGTGTAGTTGCTTATTTGGGGCTTGCTGTGTAATGTTGTTTAAACCAGTGGTTCTCAAACATTTTCATGTCAAGGTCCCCCCAAATGAATATGTATTTGTCTGCGGAACCCCCATCTGAAAACATGTTATGTCAGGGACCCCCATACAAGATTTGTGTTGTTAAAATGTTTCAAAAAGATTCCACATTTTTGAAAATGTCTTAAAGATTTGTTGTTGTTGTTGAAAATAGCAGATCTACAAGCTCACGTTGTCAAATAGCCGATACATAGGTTTAAAGTGCTTATGAGACGCTTCTTTTGGGCTTGTTTTCATAGACCTGGTTGCTTGTTCCTCTCTATAAAAAAAAACCTGGCAACGCTGCCCCTGATGTACTTCCAGTGTTATGACCTTTGGCTCTCTGTTTTGTCTGATCTAAAATAGACTCAACCGATTATTTACGCCGTGACAGACAGGCAGACAGACTGCGGCTTTATCAGAGCTATACGTCTCCTACACGGGTATAGGTCGACATGCGTTTAACATAAAAAAAAAAAAAAAATGAAAGCGAAAACAGCAATAATCTGTTTTTGCACCAAACGCGATGATATTCCAGCACAGATAAGTGCCAATAACTGCCAACAACAACAAGTTAGCTAGCTGGCTGATGAGCGTTAGCTTCAGCTAGCTCGTCATTTCCCCGCAGCTATTTTCACAACATCAGGCTTGTTTATTACCAGGTTATATGAGGTTATAACGTTACTTATCTATTCTAGACTACCACAACATCAGGGTTAGGGTGTCGGGTTATATGAGGTTAACATTGCATGTCTAGACGGTTAAACTTTGGCTTGGGTCAACTCAACAGTTAGTTAAATCTGTGGTGAAGACATAGAAGATAAAGAAGAACAGGTCGGTTGTCAACAACAGCTCACATTGAAGGGGACGTTAACGATGGCCTCTAATCTTCTAAGTATGGTGAGTTTGGTCATCAAGAGCTTTCTCTATCTACTGTAGGTCTATCTGTTTACTTAACTGTCCATTTATTTTTTATTTTTGCACTGCTAACTCAGGATACAGGATAGGTGGGCAGTCTGGGCACTATAGGGAAATCTGGGCATCTCAATGTAAAATTGTCTATTTTGTCCAAAATGTTAGATAAAATATTTGGAAAATGCTCTTAAGTAATGTAATGATGTGAACATGCACGGTACATCATTATCAGACTTAATTTTATCCTTCAGCTTCTAGTTTCTTGTTTATGCCACAAAATGACTGGATATACAGGTTTTGTAGCAATTTGTAGGACAATGTCGGGTCTGCTCTACATGTTAAGTGTCTTGGTACAACTTATTGTGATTTGACTCTTTAATAAAATGTAATTGAATTGAATAGACCTTAATTGTCGAATGTTTAGGCATGTTCACATCAAGTAAACTTTACCTTACTCAAGGCCATTTAAAAAAAGTTTTTTAACATTTTGGACAAAATAGCCAATTTTACATCGAGGTGCCCAGATGTCCCTAGTAGTAGAGGCCCTAGGAGGGGTCCACGCGCACCCTCTTATTTTTGGGCGGTGTAGCCGCCCCTCTAAGTGGGGTTGGGACACCTCATTAGTACACCCTTCGCTGTACTGTGATTGGCTCATACATTAGTACACCCCTACATTAGTACACCCCTAGCTGTACTGTGATTGGCTGACTCTATTCAGCACTGTGATTGGCTAGCGAGACACATGATGAAATTAATAACCTATAAATAGGACTATGCACTTCAAAAAAAACATTTTTTTTAAAAGTGAGCTTCCATCACTGTGATGACCACTGTGATGACCACACCGCCCACTTCACACTGGGTGTGATTTTTTTTTTCTAGTTTGAAGTTTTGGCATTCATAGGACCTCTAATATAGGGATTTTGATGATCCCAAGAAAAAAAGTGGTCCAAAGTGTGTTTTTTTCAATGTTTTATTACCCCTATGAGACCTGCAGGATTGCTGGCTGAAACGCCGGCGAGACTGTCTTTCGGAGACTGTGGCACGCTCAAATATAGAGATACCATTTGATTCTAGACAACCTCAGGTTTCCAATGGGACCAACCTTGTCATGCTACCTTGTCAGTACGGGGGCTAAATACCTAATGATTCAAAGTTAAACAACATTTTGGCGAGGGAAAAACGTCCATCACCATTTTCCAAATGGTCCCTTGAGCTGTCACCTCGATATAAGTGAATTGAAATGGGTTACATGTATACCTACAAGCCTCCCCTGTACAGAAATGCCACATTTATGCCAACCTCATGCAGTTTTGGGCAAGAATCATGCACTTTATTGCATGCAGTAAAAGTATGTAATTTCCGCCTATTGTAAAAAAGAGACCACTTTACTGTATCTATAGCTGCATGAGATCACTGTACTGTATCTAGAAACCACTGTACTGTATCTATAGCTGTATGAGACCATGTACTGTATCTAGAGACCACGGTACTGTATCTAGACCACTGTGCTGCATCTATAGCTGCATGAGACCACTGTACTGTATCTATAGCTGCATGCATGAGACCACTGCACTGCATCTAGATACCACTGTACTGTATCTAGACCACTGTACTGCATCTCTTGCTATATGAGACCACTGCATATATAGCTGCATGAGATCATGTACTGCATCTTGACCACTGTGCTGCATCTATAGATCACTGTACTATATAGTAGGGGGTACTAAGTGAAAAATCGTTACGCGGCGGATAAAAGCATGAAATTTGATACAGATGTCCCTTGGGTCATCCTAAAACATCCTAGAAGGGGTGCCCAAAAAAATCTTAAACAGGAAGTGAGTTATGGACAAAATCCAAAATGGCCACCTAAACTGTTGACCGTTGACTCAAAAGACACCAAAATAATCTCCAAAAAGCATAAAATGTGGCACACATGTCCCTTGGGTCATCCTAAGACATCCTAGAAGGGGTGCCCAAAAAATTCTGCAACAGGAAGTGAGTTATTGACCAAATTGAAAATGGCCGCCTAGTGTTGTCGATTGACTCAAAAGACAACTAAAGAATCTCCAAAAAGTATAAAATGTGTCACACATGTACCTTGGGTCATCCTAAGACATCCTAGAAGGGGTGCCCAAAAAAGTCTTCAACAGGAAGTGAGTTATTGACTAAATTGAAAATGGCCGCCTACAGTGCTGGCGATTGACTCAAAAAGCCTACAGAATCTCCAAAAAGCATACAATTTGGCACATATGTCCCTTGGGTCATCCTAACACATCCTAGAAGGGGTGCCCAAAATAATCTGAAACAGGAAGTGAGTTATTGACTAAATTGAAAATGGCCGCCTACAGTGTTGAAAGATGATGCAAGATACCTAAAGAATCTCATAAAAGCATGAAATGTGGTACAAATGTCCCTTGGGTGATCTGAACGCATCCTACAAGGGGTGCCCAAAAAGATTTTAAACAGGAAGTGACCGCCTAAAGCAGTTGACACAAAAGAAAACATAAAGGGACGTCATAAAAGTGTATAATTTGGTACGTACATTGAGTGCTTCTTAATATATCCTAGAAGAGGTTATTTATTTGCTTGTTTATTAAACTTTTTAGGAAGGGACCATGTTGAAGAAATTCTAAATGGCTGTTTAAACAGTTGACCATGGCAGTCTGCATATTATGCAGACTCAATACGACAGGTTATGCAGTGCATAACCTGCCGTATTTTGTAGTCTACCTTCTGTTTTCATTTCTACATCACTTATTCATTTTACTTTCTGCATTATTTTTTTATTGTACTCTTTGAATCTTCTTTATTTATCTAACTCTCTGCATATTCTTATTTATTTTACTCTGCATCTTATCTTACTCTGCATATTCTTATTTTACTCTCTGCATCTTATTTATTTTGCACTCTACATCTTCTTGCTTGTTTTACACTCTATCTTCTCATGTATTTTCTTCTTGATCATTACTGTTTTTTTGTGATTAGTGTTTAGTAACTAGTACATGTATTCATGTGTGCCATTTCGCAATTACCAGCACATTGGCATAATGCTCTGCAAGGTAACCCAGCATCCCGGCATCTACACTTTCTCGAACAGAAGGGCTCAGCTTTGCAGCCACACTTGAGTTCTCTCCAAACTTAAGCAGCCTCTGGCAAGAGTGTCCATAAAGGTGTCCACGAATCAGCGACTTTAATCCATGCATATTTGTCAGGAGATGGTAGAGATTGCATAGCTTTCAGGCTTCTGGACCAAATGCCAGATTGGCTGCTCGATTTGAATATTGTAGCAGTGCAGCCCGTGTGGGAGGAGTGTTTTCCATTGAGAGACTATTAAAAAAAATGTTGGCACCCCTTAGGATGCATTCAGATCACCCAAGGGACATTTGTACCAAATGTCATGCTTTTATATGAGATTATTTTTTATGAGTGTCTTTTGCATCGTCTGTCAACACTGTACACGGCCATTTTCAATTTAGTCAATAACTCACTTCCTGTTTCAGATAATTTCAGGCACCCCTTCTAGGATGTCTTATGATGACCCAAGGGACATGTATGCCAAATTGTATGCTTTTATGAGATTCTTTAGTTGTCTTTTGAGTCAATCGACAACACTGTAGACGGTCATTTTCAATTTTGCCAATGACTCACTTCCTGTTTAAGATTTTTCTGGGCACCCCTTCTGGGATGTCTTGGGATGACCCAAGGGACATGTATGCCAAATTGTATGCTTTTATGAGATTCTTTAGTTGTCTTTTGAGTCAATGGATAACACTGTAGGCGGCCATTTTCAATTTTGTCAATAACTCAGTTCCTGCTTAAGATTTTTTTGGGCACCTCTTCTAGGATGTCTTAGGATGACCAAAAGGACATGTGTGCCAAATTGTATGCTTTTATGAGATTCTTTAGTTGTCTTTTGAGTCAATCGACAACACTAGGCGGCCATTTTCAATTTAGTCCATAACTCACTTCCTGTTTCAGATTCCTTTGGGCACCCCTTCTAGGATGTCTTAGGATGACCCAAGGGACATATGTGCCAAATTGTATGCTTTTTGGAGATTATTTCGGTATCTTTTGAGTCAACGGTCAACAGTTTAGGTGGCCATTTTGAATTTTGTCCATAACTCACTTCCTGTTTGAGATTTTTTTGGGCACCCCTTCTAGGATGTTTTAGGATGACCCAAGGGACATCTGTATCAAATTTCATGCTTTTATCCGCCGCGTAACGATTTGGCCATTTTTTGTGCTTAGTACCCCCTACTAATATATTTAGACCACTGCACTGTATCTATAGCTGTATGAGACCACTGTATTACATCTATAGACTACCTACTGTATCTATAGAATGCTGTACTGTATCTATAGACCACTCCAGTGCATCTGTAGACCACTCTAGTGCATCTGTAGCCCACTGTAGAGCATCTGTAGACCACTCTAGTGCATCTGTGGACCACTGTGCTGCATCTACCGAGCCTTCGCGGCAGTACAGGCGTCTCATACAGCTATAGATACAGTACAGTGGTCTCTAGATACAGTACAGTGATCTCATGCAGCTATAGATACATTAAAGTGGTCTCCTTTTTACAATAGGCGGAAATTACATATTTGTACTGCATGCAATAAAATGCATAATTCTTGCCCAAAACTACATGAGATTGGCATAAATGTGGCATTTCTGTACAGGGGAGGCTTGTAGGTATACATGTAACCCATTTCAATTCACTTATATCGAGGTGACAGCTCAAGGGACCATTTGGAAAATGGTGATGGCCGTTTTTCCCTCGCTAAAATGTTGTTTAACTTTGAATCCTTAGGTATTTAGCCCCCTTACTGACAAGGTAGCATGACAAGGTTGGTCCCATTGGAAACCTGAGGTTGGCTAGAATCAAATGGTATCTCTATTTTTGGGCTACGTCTAAATTTGAGCGTGCCACAGTCTCCGAAAGACAGTCTCGCCGGCGTTTCAGCCAGCAATCCTGCAGGTCTCATAGGGGTAATAAAACATTGAAAAAAACACACTTTGGACCACTTTTTTTCTTGGGATCATCAAAATCCCTATATTAGAGGTCCTATGGATGCCAAAAATCCAAACTAGAAAAAGAAATAAGAGGGTGCTCGTGGACCCCTCCTAGGGCCTCTACTATAGTGCTCACCTATCCTGTTACCTTTCATTGCATTTACATGACTACAGGAGAAATGTACTCTTGCTTCATCATTGTCATATATCAATAAATATCCCCTTTGTGTTTTAAGGATGATGCCTCTCCAGCCTCTCTGGTAGACCTGTGTCTATCCTACGTCAGCCAGAACCTGGAGTGTTTCTGCGCAAAGCACGATGATGGTTCTCTTTGTCTCAGAGAGGCAATACTCTTCCCACAGGAGCTGGCAGATCAGTTGCTGACCAAGATGGCTATTGAAGGTGGGTACAACCATTGAACCACAAGACCATGTTGATCAGACCAGGAGTCATACTTATATGATATATACACACATTTAATGTACAAAGATCATTTGCATCTAAGCATCGACTTGTTGGACGATGTCTCTCACACTCCCTGTGTACCAGGGTTTTCCTAGCCCTAGAATGGCTGTGATATTGCCTACATTCCATGTATTCCAGATAGATCACCCCCAATGCCCACCCGAGTAGCAGAGTAATTGTGGTGTGACGATTAATGATAATAATTAATTAATCATAATGAATTACCCTGCACCAGCGTGATATAACTATGAGAGTGACGACACTAGCGTAGACTCCATTGTAAGAATGGAATGCTGAAGTTCTCGTTAAGGAAGTTCCAATGTTTGGAACTACAGGAGAGCAAAGCGTGATGCAACTCTCTCTATGGGTCTGCACTGCACCAATCGCAACGCACCTGTCAATTGTGTGCCCCATATGTTTGTGTTTCCCAAAGGAAGTTTTCATATGTTCAGTCCAGCAGTTTTTCCGGGCCCCGTCGTGGGAAGAGAATGTTGTCCATGTGAAGCTCGTGGAGATATTTTACGTTTTCTGCCAGAACTTTCAAGGATATGAAACTAGAGGACAATATCTGACTCCAAAGTCACAGCAATTAATTATTGAGTACACACGCAGCAAATGTATCATAACTTTACATGATACAATGATACACTATTTATGAAAATGTCATTTTAACTTTTGGACATTGTGTTCTTTCTTGTTTGGGATGGTAGTGGTACATATGTTTACTATGCAAATTGTTTCCTGTTCCAAGAGTTTTGTGTTTTCTCCTGAAAAGTTGCATAATCTAACCGCAACGTGAAAGCACCCAAACCTTTCTTAAAAGTCAAGTAAACCCGTACCGTAGCTCCCCAGAGGAAGGATTGTCCCAAGGCTCAGTTTGCATTCAAATCTTTGGTAGACATCTATCTGACATATGAGATTAATAAACCATTAAACTGTGTCATATAGGTCTGTTGAACGACAGCACAGTCGGTGTGTTCCGGAACTGTGAATACCTGCGGCTGAGACGGGCGTGCATCCGCACGGCGCGGATCTCTGCGGAGGCCTTTCAGAGAGCCCTGTGTCCTCACAGGCTGCTGGAGCTCGACGCCGCCAGGGTCAATGCAGACCTCACCATTCCTGATATACTGCAGGGGCTCGCAAGCAATAAACACTGTCAGGTAAAGACAGAGTATGGGGAACAACTTTAGTGGCATGCCTGCCATCAAGACACCTTTTCCAGCACCAGTCTAAAAAATGTGCTGGATCTATGTTAGGGATGGCTCATGATTTTTACATTTTCCATTAGTCATTAATAGTCATTTAAAAAATCACACCCTGTGTGAAGTGGGCGGTGTCTTGCTAGCTAATCACAATACTGAATGGAGTCAACCAATCATGTACAAAAAATAAATACATTTATTGAAACACTCTTTATGATGGACGAAACCATAACTTGAAAAAAACAAACTTATTGTTTTTTTCAAGTTATGGTTTCTTATATAGGGCTATGCACATGTGTCATGTGACACTGGCCAATCACAGTCCTGAATAGACTGTGATTGGCCAATCACGGTGCAGGATAATTGTACAAATTTCCAAACCTCACTTTTAGGGGCGGTTTCACTGCCCAAGATATTTGTACATTTTTCCAAATCTCACTTATAGGGGCGGTTTCACCGCCCAAAAAAACTAATTTGAATAGTTGATATAAAAATATTATATATATATTAGATCAGGGGTCTTCAACAGGGGGTCCGGGACCCCTAGCGGGTCCTCAGAGTTACTACAGGGGGCGAAATCTTTGTGTTATATGATTTTTTCTTTTTACATTAACCAATAGAACCCTAGCTTCCCTATTCTGTGGAGAACTTTAGCCAAAAATAGCAGATCTAAAAGCTCACAATGCCACGCGCTGCGGGGTGTTGTGAGCTTTTAAATCGGCTATAAAGAGGTATAGATGTAGAGAGAAAAAAGAGCTGACCAAGTAAAAAAAAAAAGTTTAAATCTGAAACACAATTTTATATAATATAGAGGGGGGTCCCTGCTTCTCTCTTCTCTCTCTCTCTCAGCTAGGGGGTCCTTGGCCTGAAAAAACGTTGAAGATCCCTGTATTAGATAGAATGGTCCAAATAGTTCCCAGTGAATATCTAATCATATTTTTACTTGAAATGCCCAATCCCTAGTCTGTGTAGAGTTGACACATTATGGCTGGAAATGACTTCTACACTCATCCTACAGGAGTCTCTTCAGCGCCTGGTTTTAACCGGCCTCACCATGTCCTCTCTGGACGAATCGAGTCGCTCCCGGTTCAGCTCCCTCCCGGGCCTGCGCGCCCTCTCTCTGGCCAACGTGGACTTCTACGACTCTGGCCTGGCCGACGTGTGCGCCCTGCCTCGGCTGGAGAGCCTGGACCTCTCCAACACGTCGGTCACCAACCTGAACCCCCTGCTGGGGCTGAGGGAGCGGCTCCGCTCGCTGACGCTACACCAGCTGAAGAGGCTGGAGATGAGCACCGCACAACTGCTGGGAGTCATAGGGCAGCTGGATGCGCTGCAGGTGCGTCTGTGATGAAAGAGTCGTGTTCGTAGGGCTGTCACGATTATGACATTTTACTTGACGATTAATTGTCATACAAATAATCGCGATTCACGATTTAATTGTGTTTCTGTCGTTGATTTTTGGAACATTCTGAATAAAAAATTACGTTTCTGTTTGGCCTTCGTAAACAAAAGTTGCACAGGGCAGATTGACAAATAACACATGTTTACTTAATTACACTATTAATTGAACATTAATAGTGGAAATAGCCGATCAACAAGCTCAAAACGCGTCGCGTCGCATCGCGATGCGTTTTGAGCTTGTAGATCTGCTATTTCCACTATTTTTGCCATTTCTTGAAAATATATGAACATTTTTAACATGGAAATGATTATGAAGATTATGTAAAAAAATATTGCGATTATCTCAAATAATTGTTGTTAGGCGATTTATGTAATAGTTGTGACAACCCTATGTATTTGTGATGCGGTTGACAATATGTCCCTTTTGATATCTTATTAAACATATATTTCCCGCTTTACTATCTGTTATTGAAAACACATTTTCATTTGTGTTCTTATGGAAAGAGAACATTGATTGGTGTTCTAATGAAGTACAATACTTTATATTTATTTTAACAAAAAGAAAATATTAGAGAACGTAAGTTACATTGAAACAGAAAAACTGCTTCAAAATAAATGGCATATTTGTAATATTTACATAAGTAATGTAGTCACTTAATGTGCTGGACCCATTATCCTTATCCATTGGTTTTACTCTTTGTGTGTGAGTGTAGCATCTGGACATCAGTGATGATAAGCAGTTTACCTCCGACGTGGCTCGTCAACTACTCGCCCAGCCAGGGATCCTGCCCTCTCTAGTATCCCTGGATGTATCAGGGAGAAAACAGGTGCGTACATGACGTGTGTGTGTGTGTGTGTGTGTGTGTGTGTGTGTGTGTGTGTGTGTGTGTGTGAGAGTGAGTGAGAGACAGAGAGTCACTGTTCCCCCTCTCCTGGAAAAGTCAAGGAATTTTCCAGACCTGGATAGATTATGTAAAATAGTAAAAGGCAGAAACATTTGGGGAAAAGTAATGGAATTTTTGTTTGAGACAACCAAGGATGCGATTGGGCGCACTCCCATAGGGTGGGTTCTGCCCACGGGTTCATGACCCCATCTCATTCATTTATAGCATGTGAAAATCTGGTCATGTGGTTCATTCATGAAAAGTGTGTGTGTGTGTGTGTGTGTGTGTGTGTGTGTGTGTGTGTGTGTGTGTGTGTGTGTGTGTGTGTGTGTGTGTGTGTGTGTGTGTGTGTGTGTGTGTGTGTGTGTGTGTGTGTGTGTGTGTGTGTGTGTGTGTGTGTGTGTGTGTGTGTGTGTGTGTGTGTGTGTGTGTGTGTGTGTGTGTGTGTTGAGGTTAGGTATGGGAGTACATCTGTCAAGAGGGACACCTCTGTATTTCAGGATGTAGAGTAAGTTGTATTTCTTGTTTGGTTCTGTGCAGGTGACAGATGCAGCCGTTAAGACATTTGTTGAGGAGAGACCAGGGATGACCTTTATGGGACTGTTGGCCACCGATGCTGGCTTTTCTGATTTCCTCTCTGGAGAGGGCAGTCTAAAAGTAAGTCTGGGCGCAAACTGTACCTTCAAACATATTCAACATCTGAAGATGTGCAAATGTTTAATTGTCTCGGATGTGTGCATGCGTAGGTGACAGGAGAAGCCAACGAGACGCAGATCTGTGAGGCACTGCGCCGCTACAGTGAGAGAGAAGGCTTTGTGAGAGAGGCTCTGTTTCACCTGTTCAGCCTAACCCATGTCATGGAGAAACCACGGCCCGATATACTTAAGGTACACCACAAATTTTCAAAGAACACTTGACCAATTAATTCTCGGCACCCCACTAACACTGATTTGGTCACTGAAATCAAACTTCTGATAAATATACCACACTGGCATAATGTAGGTGTTTTGTGTAGGTGACACCATCCCATCACACGCCCTGTACCCTCACAGCATAAAGAGCCTTGAGAGACATGAAGACTGTTACTGAACAAACACTCTATAGCTATAGCAATGAGTACTATCAGAATATAGAGCTATTTAACACTTATTTTAACCAAATAAATCAACAATTAGCTGCACACTGCCATCTTGCACGGTACGTGAAGAAATTTATTGAAGCAACGTTTCGGTCGTATAGACCCTCTTCAGGCCTCCGGTCTCAAGGTCTCTCGTCACTTAATGACCGTTAACGAGGATCGGTTGTAAAAAAAGGAAAAGGTAATTAAAATAAAATACAAAATCTACCACCACAACATGGTTATTTAACACTGGTAATTCTTTCCCCATGCGTCTCTGCAGTTGGTAGTGTTGGGTATGAAGAATCACCCCGCTACCTTGAACGTCCAGCTGGCAGCCAGTGCCTGTGTGTTCAACCTGACCAAGCAAGACCTGGCAGCTGGGATGCCAGTCAGGCTCCTGGGCACTGTCACCCATTTGTTACTGGAGGCCATGAGGACCTTCCCCAATCACCAGCAGGTATCCCCAACCTTCCACTGATCGTTTTGGTTGCATACACAACTGGTTCTCAACCATGGTCTTTCATAACCCCTGGTATAGCTGGTTTAATTTGTACCCCACCAGATAGCTGATTGTATACACTCCGGTGTCCAGCAGACAACTTAGTCCCTGAGTTAGACAGCTAGAATGAATGGAGTTAGCTTCCAGGTAGGAGGGAAAACCAGCCTTACCAGGGGTCCCTAAAGACCAGGAATGGGAGCCAATGATCACCACACAGTCACTTACAGTGCCTTTATGCAGGACTTATACCAGAAAGGAAGTCAGTTTGATGACAGTGTGTATGTATCCTGCTGCATAATGTCACCTTCCTCTTGGGTTAAATGTGACACTGATGTTTTGATACTGTAACTTCCCCATCTTGGACATATAGAACAATACAGCAGTGCTAGGTGAGCGTAAACTCTCAAGCAGACAGTCACTGTGTTAGTTCAGTACAGCCAGCTATTGTTCAGCTTCTGTTTTGACGGCCATTTTGGTTCCTCTGCCTCCAGCTGCAGAAGAACTGCCTGCTGTCTCTGTGCAGTGATCGTATTCTACAGGAAGTCCCGTTCAACAGGTGGGACCCCCCCCCTCCCCCATTAACTTTTTTCCCCACTCACGATACTACACAAAATACAGTCTACTTAAATCGGCACTGGTAAATACATGAACTCGAAATTAGTTTTAGATCATGCTTGTATTCCTTATACATAGTTTTAATGCGCAAGGAAATTAAAACAAAGGACTTTCTTAGTTGCGTGCCAGTGTCATGCACCAAAAATAGTCAATTCACAACGTGTCGCAGCGCAAAGCGTTTTGAGGTTGTAGTTCTGATATTTTCTGACATTGGTATAAATCACCTTTTAGGATGCACGTTTATCTTCCATGTTGGAAGAAAGTCGTTGCTATGTGCAAAACAACAACTGCTGTCAAGATATATATATATATACAGTATGTGTGTGTATATACGCATGTACGTATGTACCTTTTCTTTAGAAAGTGGTTACCAATGGACAATGTTTACTGACAGCCATGCCGGAGGAAAGAGAACTATACCAACATTCGATGCAAGGCCTCTATTACAAAAACAGCAGGGGGCGGGGATTTCTCATTAGAGACTGTATGAATTGTATGTTACAATCTGAATGGCTTGTTGTGTCTGTCTGTTAGGTTTGAGGCTGCCAAGCTGGTGATGCAGTGGCTGTGCAACCACGAAGACCAGAACATGCAAAGGATGGCTGTCGCCATCATCTCCATCTTGGCGGCTAAGGTAGATGTGATGTGCATGCAGTCATACATGCTTTTATGTTTTCACAATCAGTGTGTTTGTGTGTATGTCAGCGTTATATATATATATAGAGAGAGTCGCGTCACTACCATAGACTCCCATTGTAGGAATGGAATGCGGAAATGCTCGTTCTATCTCAACGAGGAAGTTCCAATGTTTGGAACTTCCTGCGGCGAGATCAAAGCGTGATGCAACTCTCTCTCTATATACTGCTGGTGTATGTATGCGTGTGTTATAAGTGAATGTGATATAGATACAGTAGCAGGCTATTTAGAAAGATGCTAGTTATATTTACCTGGTATCCTACTTTCTTTGAGACACTGCACTGTTCTTTCTGTGCTCTAATTAGTATGATTATTTACCTTGTTTATTGACTAGTGTTCTTGCGTCCTCTGTTTATTCCGATATCAGACTTTGTAAGTCGCTTTGGATAAGAGGGTCTGCTAAATGCCAAAAATGGTGAAATGTAAAGTCCAGTTTTATATTGCAACTTTGTTATTATATTGCAACTTTGTTATTCTGGTACAACACTCGCTATTATTGCACAATGTACAGGGCATTTCGTCATTTGTCTGTTGAACTGGAATGGCAGTGGCCATGGAGTTATATTGTTATGGTATTATGTAAATCGTAAGACACTCTTGAATGATGAAGGTCCAGAGGGACCGAAACGTCTGTCAATTTGAATAAAAGCTGATGCTGCTGAGCAAGAGCAGTGTGCAGTGGGCATTAACCCATTAAGACCTGAAGCCGATTCTCCAAATGTCTTCTAAATCCCAACAGTTTTCTGAAAAAACGTATGTTTCTATAACAGTGATGCTCAAACTTTTTCATGTCAAGAACCCCCAAAATGATATGTATTTGGCCGCCGACCCCCATCTCAAAATGTTTTGTTCCAGGGACCCCCCAGAAGCAAAGAATAGAGTTAAAAATGTTCGCTTTAAACAATATATATTCAAAGATTTGCACACATTTTCACGAGAAAAAAAAAATAGCAGATCTACAAGCTTGTAGCGCGGCAATGAGCTTGTAGATCTGCTATTTTTGAATAGCCAAAGTGTAAAATAATGCTTTTTGGCTCAAATGAAAAAGTGACACAGATGCGTTCCAGGTCTAAATGGGTTAATTTGTGCATCTGCATCTGTAGGATACATCATCGCCACTACAGGGTGACAGGAATGCTGTAGAAAATGCATGGAGTGACATAAATGCCTTATTACCTAACAGATATTTGTTGTCTTTCAGTTGTCTACAGAGCAGACTGCTCAGTTGGGAGCAGAACTGTTCATCGTGAAGGTAAGGTTGTCGGTTCACTTGCGTTCTGTTAGAAGAAAAAAAAACTGTCTGATTCTCATGGCTCATTAAAATTCTCTCTTGTCCTCCAGCAATTGCTCCATATTGTGCGTCAGAAGGCAACCCAAGGCGTGGTGGACGCCACCCTTAAATTCACTCTTAGTGCACTCTGGAATCTCACCGATGAATCACCAACGACCTGTCGCCATTTTATTGAGAACCAAGGGCTGGATCTGTTTATTAAAGTCCTGGAGGTATGCAAATAAATGCACACTGACAAACATTTAGACAATTTACACCTGTCGCTTTTTGTTTTAACCCAAAGATATCACTTACCCTACCTTTAAATATTTCATTCAGCTTTTCTTCTGTGTTCTTCCCACCAGTTTCAAGTGACAGTAAAACAAAATTTACTAATAATACAGCTTGTAACATGACAGCCTTATTTTGAAATCCGCCCGGTGCTTATCAGAAGTAAATGTTTTATGTATTTACTGATGTGAAGTAAACAGAATAAAAACAATATTTTGGCTAAATTATTCATTTTGATGATGCAAACGCCATGCCGATAGAACCTACACCATCTGCACTTTCTGGAAATGCTTTTACTTTCAACCTCCTTTTGTGGTATTGAAAATAAATGCTGGCTACAGTAATGTTACAGAACTCTAATAATTAGAGTTGGTAATTAGAGTTCTGTTCAGAGCTAAATAAAAGTGTGTGCCTAATGCCTCGTTTATGCTCCGTCGCACAGCGGTGTCGCACGTCGAAAATAACCGACCCACACGCGTTGTGGGCTTGTGGGTCGGCTATTTTCGACGTCTCGCATGAATCTGGCTTAAGGAGGCAAGCTGACTCCCCCTCTGACTCTCACACACATTCTCTCTCTCTCTCTAATCTGTCTGCAGTCATTCCCCAATGAGTCTTCCATTCAGCAGAAAGTTCTTGGACTGCTGGTAAGTTTCTCAAAATTCTCAACATAAGTGGATTGTATTAGTTGTATTACTGTTGTATTATACTGCACACAGACTTAAGTGGTGGAATAAATTCACTATATTGATGCACCATTATTCCGCTCTCATATTTTCTCTTTTGTAGAACAACATTGCAGAAGTCGGGGAGCTGCATGTGGAGCTGATGGTGCAGGGGTTCTTGGACCACATCTGCAATCTGCTCCACAGCTCCGAGGTGGAGGTTAGCTACTTCGCTGCAGGGATCCTGGCCCACCTCACATCCAGGGGGGAGGAGGCTTGGACTCTCAGCATCAGCCTCCGCACCACACTGCTGGAACAACTGGTAGGACTGAAGATAGAAGAACATGTACTGTATGCTATATACGTATATATATATACACTGCAGGCCACTTTATTAGACACACTTGCCCAACTGCTCTAATCAGCCAATCACATGGCAGGAACTTGATGAATTTAGTAATGTGCACATGGTCAAGACGATGTGCTGCATTTCAAACTGAGCACATTTTGGGCCCCTTAGTACCAACTTAGCATCTTGTTGAATCAATGCCAAGATTAAGGCAGTTCTACAGGCAAAAGGGGTCCAACCTGGTACTAGCAAGGTGTACCTAATAAAATGTTACTGTATGTGTGTGTATATTTATATATATATATATATTAGAGTTCTCAAATTCTACCCGAACCCTGTTCTGTCTGAATGTGTATTTATCTATTATGAAGATGGCGCTGACAGCACTGACTGACTGGCGTTAACTTGCACTGTGCTGCTCAGGGCTCAGGTAGCAAAGCGAGAGAGAGTAAAAAAAAACGATTCTGGGCGAGCGTTCCGATGGTAACCAATACACTCGCCCCCATTCATTTCGCGGACAGAGGCCGCCGGATTAGACCCGGGGCGAGTGTGTTTAGGGACGAGCCTTCTGTGATTTCATTCACCACTTGTTGAAGTCGAATTTGGGGAAACAAAATAATTAGGAGCTCAAAAACATAATGAGAGGATACAAGAGATATCTGTGCAACAGCTGCAAAGTGTGCATATTTAAGCAAGTATTTTAAAACAGTGAAAACTACAGAGGAAAAAGAAACAGAAAGTGATAATTTCTGCGACTCCAGTACAAAAACCCATGGCAAATAAAGTCGGTCTACACCAGCCTTCAACAATAGCGGTACATTCAGTGGTCAGGTTCGTTCAGAAATCAATTGAAGAACGCAGGAGCGAGCTTTCCATATATAGCCACGCGCGAGAACGTGCATACACGCAGTACACTACACATGTGTCATTGTTTACGTCGTCAGATGGTTTTCATTTGAAGGTTTAACAGGATGTTCAATGTGTTTTTGTGAGTTATGATAACTGACCGGCGCTCTATGCCGGCGCGCTGTGTTAAGTTACACAAGTGGCGGAAACAGTGCTCTCTGATTTTCACAATAAAATGATATCCACCCGCGTTTAGTTCAGTATTATAATATTTTTCACCCAACACGTGTAAACTTAAGCTAATAGGTTAACAACAGTCTCGAGTCGGTCTCAGACAGTCAGGGAGGGGAGAGGAGACGGAGACTCGGTCGAGAGAGGCAGAGAAATGCAGACGATGCATTGCATTGCACAGAGGTGTGTGACCGTGAGCAAGACAAGGATTTAACTTAATTTAAATCAGCACAGTGTAAGTTAACGTCAGTCAGCGCCGTCAGCGCCATCTTCATAATAGATAAATACACATTCAGAACAGAATAATATATATTTTTTAATTATAAAAAAAATAAAAAATCATATTTTTTCCCCCTTTTTTTTCCCCCTTGGGATTTTTCGGGCTTTCGGGCCTAACATGACGGTAATACTCGGGTTCGGGCCGAGCCTCGGGCCGCCCCAGTCGGGCCCAGTTAGGGCCGAGCCTTACTTTTCAGACCCGTTGAGAACTCTAATATATATATATATATATATATATATAGAGACAGAGCTTTATTTTCCCTTTTATACTATATTTTATTGCATTTTTACTTTTGTCCACTGAGTAAGCATAAGAATTTGACAGCCTGCAAAGTACACCTGTATTATAAGTGCATGTTACAAAAACCCTGTATGTATGGCGTCAGGCACCATGTACGGTAAGCGTTTGGAGTGAAGTTAATAATTTGTGTGTTTTTTGCTTTCTAGCATTCTGCCATCCTGAAGTGGCCTCCACCCGAGTGTGAGATGGTGGCATACAGGTGAGAGTTTGCTTCCCAACAGAAACACGCAAATAAATGCACTCAGCAGACCACATCCTCCTAATGTGTTGTCACGAAGCTATTTAGCTACGTGTCTAACTGGTTAGCCATCACGGCAAGCAAGTGTGATCATAAAGCCTGAATGATGTCAGGATGATGTTATTAGTATTATATTGAATCATTGTTTTATTTCTTTTCCGGCAACGCATTTCACAAAGTAGTTAGCGACTGTGAAGTCGACATTCCGCTTTGATGTGCTACTTCCAACTTTACAACCTTTGAGTATTGTAAACAAGTTAATGATGATTCAGTTTCTAAATGACCTCAGCAGCACAGTAGCTGTATGCTAACTGAACACCTCATCCAATTCTTGTCCTCTAGGTCATTTAACCCCTTCTTTCCTCTGCTGGAGTGCTTCCACACCCCGGGAGTCCAGCTGTGGGCAGCCTGGGCCATGCAGCATGTCTGCAGCAAGAACGGTGAGAGACACCAACAACACACATACTGTACACTCAGACCAAACAGACGTTTAGTTCGGTAAATTCACTAAAGCTTAACCCATTAAAGGTTTCATGACGTTCAGTTTTACCACACATTAACCCATTAACTGCCAGAGGTATTTTCATATTTTTTTAGCCAGTGCCAGAGATTTTTCATTGAAAAAAAAAAGTACTCAGGAGCCGAGATACAGAATTTTTAAGTTTTAAGTTAACAAGGAAGTGGATTCTTATTATTTTTAGTTCACGTAGATCTACGCGACTGGCACGTGGCGGCTTTAAATAGGTTCGCGTAGATCTACATGATTGGCAGTGAATCAGTTAAAAGTCTTTGTCATGGTCCTTCAAACATGTATAAAAAGTTTTAACAAAAAATTCCACTCCATTGATCCATGGCAGGTGTTTTTCTATCACATTTCTAAAGCCTTTTCAATAGCAATGAAAAAATTAATCTTTGCCTGCGGGTGTCGCTGTTGAGGGATTTTGCCTGTCAATCATCGCCTCTGCTCCGCCCCCCCCCCCAAAGGAAAGGATAGGGGAGGGGAGGGGCGAGGAGGAGAGTGGGCGGGATTAATCGGCTGTGACCTCACTGCCGAAGGGCCAAGCTCCAGATTACTTTTCAGCCTAATTATTTAGAAAACCCCAGATCACAGAAAATCCACTGAATGTTCAAAGTTCAGATTTTTTGGGTGTAATTGAGGTCATAAAACCCCCATAAAAAAAGTTAAAATTAATGTCATAGAACCTTTAAGACCTGAGGGCAATTCTACAAATGTCTTCTAAATCCTAACAGTTTTCTGAAAAGCCTATGTCTCTATGTCAGTGGTGCTCTAATCTCTCAAGAACAGATTCTGCTCTGCGTTTGAATCTGTCGGGGGGGGGGGGGGTTCGTCATATCGCGTACGCACTGGCCTACAAGTGGGCGTCGTGCCTTCAGATCAGGAAGCAGGCCGCGCTTTACCCAATCAAATGTAGTGGGCCGGGATTTACGTGTCCGCCGCCGATCCTTCCCCACTAGAAACAAACCGAAACTCATTTAACTATAGCGTCCTCGGAGCAGACAAAACCACGGAAAGAAATTCACATTTTAACTTGCTCTTTCATCATAGAAACAAGTGGGCTTATAACCAAAACGATCCATGTTCTCTGGGAGAAGTGGTGTTAGTGTTCCGTGTAGAAATATTGTTAGTGGGAATGAAAACATAGTCACACCACCGGAAGTGAGAGGCTGAAGGCAGACCAAAACCCCGGTTTCCTTGCGCACGTGTGCTACGTCAACTTCCTCCCAGAGCCAAGTGAGATAGTAAAAAACAGCAGAGGGCACTGTTTTTCCTTTTCATTTGGCGATGGGTTCCCAGATTGGTGGTGCTCAAACTTTTTCATGTCAAGGACCCCCAAAATGTATTTGGCTGCCGACCCCCATCTCAAAATATTTGGTTCCAGGGACCCCCAGAAGCAAAGATTTGAGTTACAAATGTTCATGTATATATTCAAAGATTTGCACACATTCTCACGATTAAAAAAATATAGCAGATCTACAAGCTCGTAGCGCGGCACTCGATGCCGCGCTACGAGCTTGTAGATCTGCTATTTTTGAATAGCCCAAAGTGTTAAATAATGCTTTTTAGCTCAAATCTAAAAATGACACAGATGCGTTCCAGGTCTTAATGGGTTAAGGTCAGCCTTCGTATCCAACCTGAGTGAACCCCATATCCACTACCTAAATGTGCACCACTTTTGTATTTTATTTATTTACTTTGCATTTGTATTTTCTGTGATGTCTGTTGAGTTTCCCTGTGAAAGTGCTATACAGATAAAGGTCGACTTGACAGAGAAGGTGGTATATTGTTTTTTAACCCTGGCATTCTCCACAGCCTCCCGCTATTGCAGCATGCTATTGGAGGAGGGTGGCCTGCAACAGCTGGAGCACGTCCAGACACACCCACAAACCCACAAAGACGTCAGGCTATTGACAGACAGCATCCTGGAGAGCCTACAGCATCACAGAGCTCGTACTGGCCAGCCTTTACAGACACATACGTGTCGCCGACCGCCACAACAACAACCTCACAACGGTAAAGCATCCCACTCATACTCGGCAGCGCTGTTTGGCAGTGTTAACACATTGTGTGCCAGAGGTTTATTAAAATAGGGTACGTTCAGTGCCAGCATATCTTCCATCCACTTACGTTGATATGTTCCGTGCTGTAGAAGCCCTGACGCGGAAGTGCATGTAAACAAAGCGTGCGAGACGGCGGAGGGTCCCGACTAACGCCTGGAACAATAACATTTCTAACGCGATCCTCCATTGCAGAGTGATCGCCGATCGAAAACGGCTCACTTCCACCACGTTAAAAAGAAATGGAGGTATTAAGCTTTTAGTCAAGGAGTTAACATTGGAGCGGCCGACCGGAAGCATTTTTGACATGGATCGACATCCGGCCTCTCCTTCTCAGAGACTCCTTGGATGATCCCAAAGTTTCGTTAGAACGCCCCACGTGGGAAAAATATATTTTAAAAAAGATGGGCCAAAAACGGTCCGGACCGTTTATGGCACATGACGCATGGCTTCTCAAAAACGGTCCGGACCGTTCATGGCACTCAATGTGTTAAGACCGTTGCATACTTTCTTGCATTAGTATCACTGTAAATGTGTGCAGGAATGTCCCGTATTTCAAGTGCTAAATTCACGGGAATCTAAATATGCACAATTCTCTGAGAGTGCAAGAAAGGCATGCAACACCGCAAAAAGGCAATGCAAGGTTCTTGCATATTAATGTGTAGTCCAAAATTTGTGACACAGTGTTAATGCCCACAGCCTTATTATCTGTTTCAGGTAAGGTTGTAGGGTCGAAAAATACTACTAATGAGCAACTACCAATGAAGTAGTACTTTCCTGTGTAAACGAGTGATGGCATACATTTGTTTAATGGCAGAATTCCTCATGGCAGAATTGATTTGTGCATCTGCATCTGTAGGATACATCATCGCCACTTGTGATGACAGGAATGCTGTAGAAAATGGTTTATTACCTCCGATGGGGCCCAAGTAATTAAGGCATTACATGAGTTTAAAACTCGAAAGCTATAAGACTTTGAGAAACGTCTATCTACCAGGGTCCCCACGGTCATGAAATTCCTGGAAATATTTTGAAATTGAAAAAAACATTATCCAGTACTGGAAAAGTTTGGGAATTGATCAAAGGTCCTGGAATTTATCAAGGGTCCTGGAAAAATATTTGGCTATGCATTGTTTTTGGCTATTGATTTTGTTAATACAAAACATTTTCATAAACATGTATAACATTACACGAAATATGTAACATAAGTAGTTTTTCGCCGAACGGGCTGTGTGATGGCATATATTATTTAAATAAAATAAGTCATACGGATGCCATAATGAGTCTTCCAGTGAGCTATGCCCTAATTTTGCACGAAATTTTGAATGAAATTGTACTATTCTATATTCTATGCTTTATTTTTGCTACACTGCCTATCTTTGGGCATTCTACATAGGAGTAAGAGACACATTATTGCGCTGAATGATTGTTATATAGGCCTGGAAATTGGGCTAAATATTCTGGAAAAGTTTTGGAAAAGTTTTGGAAATTCATTGCTAAAAATTTGTGGGGACCCTGATCTACACTCAAATGGAAACTGGAATTGGAATTGAATTGCATATGTTCAGTGTTGTCTCTCTGCATTTCTCCCTTAGAGAATGAGGCTCCCTAACCACGAAGAGGACTTTCACCTCATTGGTCCCACAACAGAGAGGATTTTAGCATGGGCATTGGGCAAGGGACGGTGCATGTGTGTATTTTTGTGTTTGCAACACAGACACATATATACACGCACATATACGAAAATGAAATATTTTTTATCAGTGATCCCTACAAAGTAGACCGGAAATGTCAGAAAGTACGCAGATCTTTGCACACATTTTATTTATTTCTGTTTGTTTCAAAACAAAAGTATTATATAAGTATTGTATACGGATCATAAACAAAACATTATTTTATTGTAATGAGTAATGAAATGGTCAGAAGACCCATTGGTCAGATGAACCCATATTTTAAGGTTTCCCTTTTTCCTGTCTGTCTCGTCAGTCCACATCCATTGAGTCATATCATATTTTTAACAAACACTTTAAAGCGCACAAGTGAACCCCAAACATTCAGTTGAAAGTCACGACTTGTGCAAATCTCAGCATCGGACTGAACCCCCAGCGTTCAGTCGAAAGTGACGACTGATCCTATTTACTGAGAGCATCTATCATGCGCATGATGGTGTGAGCTTCATGCATGCTGGAATCTGTATGAATGTTTCTACCATTTACCATAGGAATGCTTGCTTGTTTGTTTATAGCAGTGTTGTGTTCTCAGAAACCCACGACCCTGGATCTGCAATGCTATTGTTGTCTCCTTTTAACTACTTGAACCCTAGCATCCCAGTTCTGAGAAAATAGCAGATCTACAAGCTCACAAGAAGTCTATGTAGTGTAGAGCAAAAACAGGAGAGGGCCCTCCCTTGGGAATCCAGTCAACTAAGTGTAGTGTTTAAGTTTTTAATTTAGTCATTTTTTTAAATCAATGCATATCTTTTTATTCGATGAAATGTCACTTGCTCGGGTCATGATGCCCCGATTTTTACAGACAGAGAATCCTGTATTATTGAGGAACATCTCTATCTAAAAGGCATCATTGTTTTACAGTTCTATGTCTGGATTTTCTGCATCTCCTAATCAAGTTTCTAAACACTTCTCAGTTTTCTTTTGTCAACCAACACTCAAAAGTGTAACTGAGACACCAGCAGTGCTGCAAATCCAGTGGTCTGGGACGGAATGCCCTTGGTTTATATAGGAATTGTGGAATGCAAATATGTATATCTAGGAAGTACAAATGTCTCTTGTTGGACACAAATACTGGCAATAATGTTGGTCATTATATGCATGGAGGTATTCAGATGGGTGTTTAATCCTGGAGGATGGTGTGTATTATGTGTTGGTTGTGCTTTCCTATGCCTTTGTTGAGTGCATACAAGAGAGACAGATTGTGTTTGTCTGTCGGTACAACTATGTGCATCCGAGTGTATGTATGTAATCAGTACAAGCTATGTATATAATAGAATGCAAGAGAAATAGTAATGAGTGGTTGAAATTGTTGCACGGAAACAATGTTATATTGTATGTATTATTGATAAGTTGTTTCGTTTTATCTGATTGAAAGGTACTGCTGTAGTAGGGGATGAACAGATTATAAAACAATATATTACCTGGGATGGAACACAATAGAGAATGCTTACCAGTCCTCTAAAGCAGTGGTTCTCAACCTGTGGGTCTCCAAAATGATATTTAAAAAAATTACTGCATTACTGCATCAAACGTAATCAACAAACTATACTATAAAAACTGGTCAAACATTGGCCAAATTGTCAAATAATATAAGAAAGAGGCAAAATTTTTGAAAATAGACGATCTACAAGCTCACAACGCCTCGCATTGCGAGGCGTTGTGAGCTTGTAGATCGGCTATTTTCGCAATATTTATCTGTGGAATCAGGGTGGGGGGGTCCCCAGTTCAAATATGATTATTTTGGGGGGTCGCAGCCTGAAAAGGTTGAGAACCAGTCCTCTAAAGCTGTGTGGAAATGAATATCATCCTGGATATATTTTCCACAAGAAGTCACTACATGTTAAGTAGGGTAAGCATAACAATGGAGAAAACCCCACCATAGAAGCCCACCCTACTGCCGGTCTTCTTTCTTGACCTTGGTTTTTGACTCTTCTAATGCACCTGTCAGCATTCTCTATGCAAATTAAGCTGATATTCCTCTTACATTCTGCTTTTAAAACCACCGATGATTCATACAATGGGAAACCTTTCTGAAGAGCAATGGAGATATTGTCTATAGCAGGGATGGGGGGGAAATATAGTTGGTTGTAATTTTAAGCATAAACTTCCCATGTACAGTGTTTCAAACAATGCATCATGGCCTCAATATCATTCAATTGGCCTCCATGTACAGTGTGTTTGCTACTACTGCATGGGTCCCAACTTATCAAATGTGTGTGTGTGTATATAACAAAACAGTAGATGGAATAGAGCCTGCATTTGTTGTCTTTGTTCTCAGTCTGTCTGTTGCTCATAATATCCTTTGGATTTAGTTTTGAATATGAAATGACCATAGCCTGCCCTTGATGGAGACCAGTTTCATCTGTTGAAACGTGAAGGCGAATTTATACTTCATCACACGACATGGTTTCAGTTGGAAACACGTCATTTCTGTCATGCGACGTGCTCGTGCGATGAGGTGTAGTCCAGACAGGTCTGCGCCGTGTTGCTGCTGAGAGTAAAGTTTTCAAGATTTTTTGTTCCCCTTCAATTTTAAATAAAGAATGTACATCTTCAACTGGAACTGGGAATCATATGGTCTCTTAATTCAGTTATTTCTAAAGGAGGAGGGGCACACATTCACATCTATCCACAATGCAAACTGGTAGAGCTCATCAATAACAGAACCACATGAAAAGGATTTGCTGATTTCTTTATCACATAGTCACATATTTGGAATAACTGCGACAATACAAATAAATATAATTAAACATTTGCATTATATCTGAGATAGTGGGTATAAACTGTGGTGGGACTCAGTTTGAATGTGAATTATGCTTAAGTGATTTTTTGAGGTTTCTACTGTAATATGCAGTGTATGTAATTTGAAAAATCTGACAAGCTGTTGATTGTTATCCTGAATGTCACTGCAAAGAACACTAGCAAGGACTGTAACTGACTGGAATTATTTTCGTCTATCGGACTGTGAAGGTCAGTGTGTTTGTGTGGGTGTATTTGGTGTGCATCTTGAGTGTATGAGAGAGAAGTAATCTGTCAAATACATCGGAGGAGCCTGTTACTCTCCCGTGTATTGTGGAGGTCTCCTCTCTATGAAGGCAGCCATGCCTTCCTGTCTATCCCGTGTTGGGATGACCTGAGAAGAAATAAGGTTTGCAATTTGACAGTCAATCATTGATGAGCGAAAGCATTACAGTCAGGTTTCCATGCCTCCAGAGAGGTGACACTGCACGTCAATAAATGCAGGTGTCCAGTAGCTCTCACTGGCATATAAATAAGTTACAGACGGGACACAGAGACAATAAAATAAGATAATAATCTAGCATGCCACATACACGTTAAGATCCTCTGTGCCAATTTAAAGTGAAGCTAGAGCTGGCTCAACTTCAACACCCATGTTGACTGGGTGTTCTCTGGTAGCAAAACATAGAACCACACATTATGTAGTCAACTACTGTAGTGCCACTTCCGACAGTAAGTTAAACCACAAAAGGCACTGCATTGTACAGAAGCTGTAAAAAAAAAAGAAGTAATCATTTACCCTGGCATAGCACATCCTCTCTATTGCCATCGCTGTAATGATGTCCACCTACAGTAGGAGACACACAGATTTGTATCACTGAAGTTATGTACAGTGTTTCCTTTACTCAAGCATAATATACATTTTGTTCAACAAACAAATGGTCGGAGTTGACAGGAAAATGCATAGATTTCTATCAAATAATGTAACACAGGCCGGCTCATTGCTTTTACTGTTGCATATAGTTGGGATGCAGACAAATCATACATCCTGTCATGCGTAGTCACCCCCGAAAGGCCCATTCTGAGCCAGGAAAAGCCCTGATATATTGACAGTTGTTGGAACAAACATTTTATACCTCAGTGCCTCTGTTGAGGGCCTCTTTTGCCATCCGCACAGCAATAGGAGCCTGAGGGACAAAAACGCACACATCCATGAGTTAGATGTGTTTTAGTCTAGAACAGTGGTTCTCAACTAGTACTGTTTGTAGGTTAAATAAGGCCGCGAGTCTCAACCTGTGGGCCGGGTCCCACTGGTGGGCCGTGGAAATATTGCAAGTTGGCCCCCAAATAATTGACAAAACACTAAGATTTTAATAATATAAAATAATACATAACTAAATAAAAAGTCATGTTTTTTTTTCATTGTGATACCGATATCGAACTAGTATATAATGTTAGTTCCACTGATCCAACCCGGAACACAATCGATTGATTGATCATTACATGCTCTGAAAATGTTACGTGGCCCACCCATCAGACCACTTAACACGGCAGAAAACGTCTGAGATTTTTAAGTGGGCCCCAATACAGAAATATTTGAGAACCACTGTTCTAGCACAAAAACTATGTAAAGCTACTTGTGCACAACCCGCGGGCCACTGTGTGGAAAATCATAATCATAACAAATAATACTTCTTCAAAACCCTTCACAAAGCCCTTTAACAAGCAAATCAAATGAAACAACATACTCTGATTTCACTGATAGTGAAGCATCCCGTAGGACTAGATCATCAGCAGTATACCCTCCGCATCTGTTCTATTCTGGTAATAATGAGGTTAGTCCCCCAAAAACCACCAAGTCTATCTCTGTTCCACTGGCTCACAAATGTGCAAAAAGCATTTCAGCATTTCAGAGTTGGGAGGCTTTCGAGGTAGTGAGGCATCGCTTTGTCTGGCTGTCTGACGACAGCAGACGAGATGTGATTGGAGAGATGGCAGATGTGTGTGTCTCTGTGGAGGTGTTCATCTACATGTTACATATTTATAGCTTATCTCCTGAATCACAGTCATTCGTCAGATTGTGTGTGTGTGTGTGTGTGTGTGTGTGTGTGTGTGTGTGTGTGTGTGTGTGTGTGTGTGTGTGTGTGTGTGTGTGTGTGTGTGTGTGTGTGTGTGTGTGTGTGTGTGTGTGTGTGTGTGTGTGTGTGTGAGAGAGAGAAGGGGAGAGAGTGGGTGCGTGCGTGTTTATTTGTTAGTCCATTTCTCCACTTGACCGCCACTGTGGCCCCAACGACATTGGGCATCTGAACTGGAGTGAGAGAAACATGGAACGACAGAAGCCTGGAGAGAGAGAGAGAGAGAGAGAGAGAGAGATGGAAGGCTGGGAAGGAAATATGAGCGAGAGGCAGGGGATTAGCAGAGGAGGGATGAGTCGTGGAGAAGGCGAGAGAGAGACCATAGGGGGGGACGGAAGAGGGAAAATAAAGCAGAGTTGTCCATGCCTAGAGGAGGAGTATCTGCGCTATGGCAGAAAGCAAAATCTGTGTGTGTGTGTGTGTGTGTGTGTGTGTGTGTGTGTGTGTGTGTGTGTGTGTGTGTGTGTGTGTGTGTGTGTGTGTGTGTGTGTGTGTGTGTGTGTGTGTGTGTGTGTGTGTGTGTGTGTGTGTGTGTGTGTGTGTGTGTGTGTGAGAGAGAGAGAGAGAGAGAGAGACCTGGGGCAGTATCTCTCTAGCCAAACTGAGAGCCTCTCTGTAAGCAGAGTCCCCTGTCTGGTTCTGTTCTGTGGCTCTGTTTACCATACCCAGCTCCAGAGCTGTCTGCCCTCCCACACGCCTACCTGGAAACAGAGAGACACAGAGAGAGAGAAGGAAGGAAGGAGGATCACGAAAAGAGTGAGATACAGAAATAGACAGAGTGGTTGTAACGCAGGATATAGAGAGAAGAATTAAATACGGAAACAGATCTTACTACTTACTATAAGATATGTGCACAAGTGTTAAACTCTTGAGAATTATTTTACACTCTGGAGAGACACACATGGCTTTACAGTATATTCGACATATAAAGAAAGAGTAACTAAAGGAGTAAATCTATATCGTCTCTGTCTCTCTCTCCTATGTCCAAAACTGTTACTTTACAATTACAGGATTCAAATTCAAAAATAGCAAAAGTAGCAGATCAACAAGCTCGCTTCAAGCTGCGTTTTGAGCTTGTGGATCAGCTACTTTTGATACTTTTGTGTGACGCTGTAGTATGATCAACAAGTAGGGCATTCATTTATAAAAAAATATAGAATATGGAGATAAGAGTTTTCTGCCCGACAACAGCGATATAAAGAAAGAGTAGTCTAACTAAAGGAGCAAATCTAATATAATGCTACCTGTGAAGATCAGCTCTTTGGCCAGAGTGATGCCGACAGCCCTCGGTAGCCTCTGAGTGCCCCCTACAGGACAAACAAGGTCAAGGTCAAGTTGCTGCAGCTTATTTCGCAATACACATACACACAATGCAATGTAATAAAACAGGTAGGTGTGTGTGTGTGTGTGTGTGTGTGTGTGTGTGTGTGTGTGTGTGTGTGTGTGTGTGTGTGTGTGTGTGTGTGTGTGTGTGTGTGTGTGTGTGTGTGTGTGTGTGCGCGTCTCAGTGAGTGAGTGAGTGAGTGACCTCTGGTTGTCTTACCCGCCCCTGGGAGCAGCCCCCGTGTCGTCTCAATCAGTCCCATCTGTGCAGAATATGCTGAAACACACATACATGCACACACACACGCGCACACATGTGCACATGCACACGGAGAGGACAGTTGAAGGTCACTTGTGCTGCAGAGTGTCATTAAACCAGAGAGGGAGTAAAGACAGACTGATGCTTCTGTCAGACCAAACACAGACGAGCACCTGCTCACCTCGCGCATTAGCCCTCGACCAATCACTGAGCTGCCACATCCGATTTAGCCAATCACATGTAGATTCAAGGTACATAAGCAGTTGGGCAGATGGGGACTGGCCCCGGCATCATTAGTGCCTTGGCTAGCCAGCTCATTGTCTCAGTATTCATGTAGCGTAGCTACATGAGGGCACCAAATACATTCACAACAAACATTGGAAAGAATGACCCATGCTTCAGCAAGCTTATTAAGAATCCCGGTGCTCACAGTAATGGACGTTCAGATCAGCAAATAGCGTCTGGGTAACTTGACAAGAATCTAAGCCAGAGAAATGAATGGAGCGTGCAGATCTCTTTTTTTTCCTATTGCGCAAATATGAAATCTGACTCTGATGGCACAGTGGTGTCGGATTGCTGATTTTCATAATGAAACTTTTAGAAAGAACATCTGTGTGCTCCAGTGCCTTCCTCCAGGTTACTCTTTCATGAAGTTACCTAGAGACAGTCACATCTCACAAACATCTCTGACGTTGCTCATGTGTAAACCCCAAAGGGCAGAGAGAGTACATAATGGACAGTATGGTAAAGCTGTAAAAGCTTCCAAATGTTGTCTCTCAAGCACGGGAACACTGCACTCTAAAGCGGTGGGCCACAGTCTTCGGATGATGCCCTCCTCGTCTTCCGTGTGCTACAACTGCAGTTACTGCAGTGATCTGATATATGACAAATGAAATGCCCTTTTCAGTCCTGTTAGGCCTACATCTGACCCATCCTCATGGAGGGTGAGAGCGATTTTAAGTGCACCCAAGCAGGAGCAAAGATTCAGGTAGATTACAGGTAAGGGATCAGATTATACTCACCAGCTGTGCGGAGGTCGCAGGCCAAGGCCAGCTCCAGTCCACCTCCCAGGGCAAAGCCATCCACCGCCGCAATGGTCGGCATGGGCAACGAAGCTGCCGTCGCAGCAAATCGCCAAAGAGGGATTTCAGTGCAATGCATTCACGTTTCTCTTGTTATTATTATTCTAATATTCTTACTATCACATTTATATACTTATGAGGACCTGCCACGATTGGTTTGTAGAGTTGAAACACAAAGATAACAAATATATAGATAGGGAGAGAGGAGTGAAGTGCTTTACACAAGGGAAAGATCTGAACATGTGAAAGGAGGGATGGATAAAGCATAGACCCCCCCATATATTATATATCTTCTACTTACCACACACACATCCACAAAGGAACACTAACACTCACTAGAACACTTCCCAGGTTCAGAACAGGACCACCATTTGCATGCATACACACACACTCCTCACATATTGCTTAACTAACACCTCACCAATCTGAGTCATCATTGATCGCAGGCCGTGAACAAACAGATCTGACTCGCTGTCGTTCATTAGAGCTCTCTCTTTCAAATCAGCACCTGCGGCCAACACAGAGACAGAGACCATCGTATGAATTTTTAGCACACACTTTATAGCACAGACAGTGGGTTGTTTGCGTCTGGAAGAATTGAGGGAGAACACACCCCAGGCTATTAGCTGTTCAGACAGGGTTGCAAAACAAAGAACAGCTTTCATATACAGAATATTGTGTTGTTTGATATCATATCAAAGTCAGGAACAAAAACATGGGTCCTTTTGTGAAACCACATGAGAGACAATGTTTTAGAGAGGACATACTGTGTAGAGCAGGGGTCTTCAACAGGGTAGTCTTGCGTAGCCAGACAACTATTCCACAATCTCCGAATGCTACATAGTCTCAGTCTGGAACTACACCTCCCGAAATCCGAGAGAGGAAGCTGACACTTCCGTTCACGAAAATATCTTTAAAAATATCTTTAAATTTTATTTTTTCATTTCCATTTCTTCTTAGCATCAAGCTAAACTTAGATGATTTTGATTTATATTTGGATAAATTTGCGCGACTGTAAAGACGAAACGGAAATGGGGAGGAGGCTTCACATTCAAATGTCAAGTTTACAAAGTATTGAGGGTTTAAGTCGTTAAATGTCTGAAAACACACATTTAACATGAATCCAATATGTAGTGGGGGTCCCTGCTTCATTTCTCTCTCAGCTAAGGGGTCCTTGGCCTGAAATACATTGAAGACTCCTGGTGTAGAGGATAGTGATAAACTCAACGCACCTGCACAGAAGACCCCCGGGACTAGACTCCTGAAGATAACTACACGCACGGCCGAGTCACTGGACAGTGTGGACATCAGCTCTCCCATCTACACACACAGGGGACAGAGGGGATTTCAACAAGATAATGCCTTTATGTGTAGGTCAGTGTGTGTCTGTGTGTGTGAGGGAAAGAAATAGAGTGGCAGGTAGCCTACAGGTCAGAGCTCACCTGTGATACAAACACATGTCCCAGAGCATTCCTTGCTTTGTGTCGCAACATCAACACCTCCACTATCCCTGAGAGGAAGACAAAATTCTGACTCACTGAACCGTATAGGGAATAAAGTTAGGAAGTGAAAGTCTTGACATTTCTGACATTGAGTAATTCTGGTTGTAGACACCAACACAGAACAATTTTTTGTAATTGTGCATGCTCATTTTTTTTTCTTTTTCAGTTGTGGAAATTAACAAAGTACATTTACTCATGTAGGCCAACTTGTAATTTTGAGGTAGCCTACTTTTACTTCACTTAGTAATTCGGGTATTTCGGGTTATGTTAGTAGGCCTACTTTATACTCCAGTAGGCCTACATCTCAGACAAAAATATTGTAATTCTTAAAAGTATTTGAAATCTACAAGTTACCTCACTGATTTAAATTATTACAAAACATATGTTAACCACTTCAGCATTGTTTTGTACTCTTAATTTATATAGGTCTATTTCGCTTTTCTATTACTTGAACACATGCGTTGTGAACTTGTAGATCTGCAAAACATTTTGACCACCATTCATAATGATTACTTTTACTTTGCTAATTGTATTTTGATACAAATACTTTTACTCGGCATTGCATTTGCTTATTTTACTACCATAATAAAATATCAGAGTAGCTAATGCTTTACTACTTCTAGCGTCAGTCAGGGTGTGTTATTGGGCGGCCTGAACAGTGTTCATTTCATGGGTGCGTGTGTGTACACGACTGCGACTGCTGAAAATGGGTCACATATTTTACTTAAGTAAAAGTATCAATACTGCAATGTAGAAATACTCTGTTACGAGTAAAAGTGCGGAATTCAAAATGTAGATAGTGGTATCAAAATGTAGCCTACTTAAAGTAGCAAAGGTAGAAAGTACTCATGCACATGCAAAATGTCCCATTTCACAAGTTTTCAATTAAATGTATGTAAATGTGTAAAAATCCTTTGAAAATAGCAGATCTACAAACTCACCATGCTAGTGTGAGCTTGTAGATTCAAATTGCCAAAGTATATAGCCTGGTCTGAAGTGGTTTTGAAATCATAATCAAAATTTACAAAGTAACTGGTAACTAAAGTTTTCTATTAGTAGTGGAGTAAAAGTAGCAATATTTGCCTCTTGAGATGTAGTGGAGTAAAAGTAAAATTATTGAAAATTTAAAGTACCCCAGTAAAGTAAAAATACCTCCAAATAAGTAGACTTGTCACTTAAGTAAATGTACTCAGTTACTTTCCACCACTGGGTCCTACCAGTGTCATCTCCATCTAACGGTTTCAGATCCACTTCTACAGAGTGGGTCGCCTCTGTATGATGCCCACGGTGGTGATGATGTGTGAGAGAGCATCCCGTGAGAGAGCCAGTGCCGCGGCCCGGCAGGCCCACTCCCACTCGGGGTATTATTAATGAGCTAACAGGAGCTCCTCCAGCGTGGAGTGAGTCCGGCAGCAGGACACTCAGACCCGGCCACAGTGAAAGCTGTGATCGCGCTGCCAGTCTGCGGAGGAAAGTCATCATGGTTGGTGTTGGACAGGCTTTTTATTATGGGTTCACAAAATGAAAGAACTTGAGGCTGAACCAGCGTTGCCAGGTTTTGTGAGAGAAATAAGCAATCAGGTCTATGAAAACAAGCCCAAAAGAAGCAACTTTGTATTGTGAATTGTACTTCCATGTACTGTTTCCATTTCCATGTCTTTTCTAAATAAAGTATTCAATCAATCAATCAATCAATCAATCAATCACTCAATCAATCAATCACTTAGCGCATATGAGCACTTTAAATCTACAAGCTACAACAGAACTTGTAGATCTGCTATTTTCAAAGATTACAATTGACAAAAAAGTGACAAATTTGAAATATATTTTTAAACATTTTAACAACACAAATCTGGTACGGGGGGACCTTGGCACAAATTCGTTTCAGATGGAGGTCTGTGGACAAATACACGTTAAATTTGGGGTTCTTATAATGAAAATGTTTGAGAACCACTGGTTTAAAAAAAAAAAAAAAAAAAAATGGAAGCAAGCCCAAATAAGCAACTACACTTTAGAGACAAGCCCAAAAAAAACGCAGCCCGCAACTACCAATATTTACAAGCAAAGCCAAGCCCAGCAAAGCCCAAAGTCGCTTATAATAAGCAGACATGGCAACACTGCTGAAGTTTCCTCAAGGAAGTGAGTTAAACAGGTCCCGTAACCAGGGGAGGGACCTATGGTGGAAAAAGTACTCACACATGCTTTACTTAAGTACAGTACTAAGTACAGTAGCCTACTTAAATAGTTACTTTCCACCACTGGGAGGGACCTATGGGGAATGACTCTGTTTGAGTTTCAACCAATGGTGTCAAATGTCAACCATCAAACTGCGTGTCAACACTGACTCAGCAAAATGTCTACTAAATACTGCAGCAAGCAACAAAAGAAGTAGAGTAGCCTAGGGGGCAGTGCAGTGGTTCTCAAGTCTCAACCTGTGGGTCTGGACCCCCAGGGGGGTCTTCTGTATGATTTTGAGAGAGTCCCTAGATCAGATGACAGCAAAGTGACAATTTAAGTAATCAACAAACTATAGGCTACTATAAAAACTGGTCAAACATTGGCCAAATTATCAAATAATATAAGAAAGACCCCCCCAAATATTATTTGAACTGGAGACCCCCCCAAAATAACCAAATCTGAACCTGCCCCCCCCCCCCCCCCTCCCCCCAAACAATCCTATTTGAACTGGGGACCCCCATTATGAAAATAGCCGATTTACACATGATTTTAGAAACGAGCCCAAAAAAACGCAGCCGCACGTGCACAATTAAGTGTCATGTATATGCAGAGTCTGTATTATACCACAGTCCTTTGAATTCAAATATCAATATCAAATATTTGAACAAATCATGTTGTCAAGGGTGTTTACAGAAGATTCACATACTGTGTTTTACATAGTGATAGCCGCCTGCCCTACACATGCACAATGCCCTATAGTATATACTGCAGTCCTTTCTTTGATTGCTATACAATCAAATATTTTTCTATTGATATTTATAGTCATACAAAATGCAATAAGACAGATACAATTGAATAACCACAATATAATGTTCCCCCCACCCATGGTTTAAAAGGTCATACAATTTAATGAATTGTATTACTTACTTAGTAATACCATACAAATCCATTCCATAATGTTTAGGATCTTATAGTGATTGTGAGTGGCTGTAGCAGGCAGATACGTATTTTGCTGCCAGAGGAGCCGCTGTCCCTTCACCCAGGAGAACTGCCAATTTCTACTCTGGCATTAGCATTAGGAAGACAACAATCTCTGTCTCTACTTTGCCACTGTCAAGCAGCAGTGGTGGAAAAAGTACTCACATTTTGCACTCAAGTAAAAGTATCAATACTGCAGTGAAGAAATAGGCTACTCTGTTACAAGTAAAAGTCCGGTAATAAAAATTTACTTCAGTAAAAGTACAAAAGTATTGGCATCAAAATATACTTAAAGTACCAAAAGTAAAAGTACTAAAGGTGCTTAATGTCCCATTTCACAAGTTCAAAATGTATAAAAATCGTGAGCTTGTAGATCGGCTATTTTCAAATAGCCGAAATATATATAGGGCTTGTGAGAATGCCCGACTTGCAGTTGGAGTTAGTACAGAGGCCTTGATAGGGTGCATCCAAAAAGGTGTATTTATTCTGATTGTTCACCAACAATACAAGAACATAGGAAGCTCTCTACACGGGTGACATGGTGGTGTCCAGCTCTCATCCAACCACCAACTGAGTGTATATTTTGCTGGTAGCTTTTTATACTCAGCTGGAGGCAATTAGTTTGGACTCAACCATGTCACGGGGTAGATTACCGATTAATACACATATAAATACAGATAACATTAACTCTCATAACCTCTATTAAAACTCCATTAACTACACCAATAATGATTCTCATACTACAACATTTACACAATATCCCTATCAAGTCCAAATACACATTACAACCCCCCCTCTGCCCTTCTGACTTGGTCCAGCCTAATTACACTGGCCACAGTACAACTTACAGGGACTTTCAATAATCACCCAGCATTCCCTATATTGCACTACTCAAACATATTGCTCTTGTCACACTCATACCCATTACACATTGCACTTGCCCATGATTAGAATTCAATAAATACTTAAAATCATGCAAAATACAACTACAAAATACTATAAAGTGCCAACATCAGTAACAGAGGACCTCTCTGTTACAGGGCTGAAGTGGTTAATGTATGTTTTGTGATAATAATCTAAATCTGCAAAGTAACTAGTATAACTAAAGCTGTCAAATAATTATAGTGGAGTAAAAGTACAATATTTGCCTCTGAGATGTAGTGGAGTAGAAGTAAAAGTAAATGGGAAATACTCCAGTAAAGTAAAACAAATCCTCTAAAGTGTACTTAAGTACAGTACTTGAGTAAATGTACTTAGTTACTTTACACCACTGTCAAGCACTGACCACATACCGTCACATTCCTCTCTCTCTCTCTCTCTCTCTCTCTCTCTCTCTCTCTCTCTCTCTCTCTCTCTCTCTCTCTCTCTCTCTCTCTCTCCTCTCTCTCTGGCCTCTGTTCACTGGCTGCCTGTCAAATAAGAGGGTTTTTATTATTTGTTTTTAAAGCATTACATGGATTGGCACCAAACTATTTGTGACCTCCTTTGCCCCCGTTCCACCCCCCGGCCTCTTATTAGATCCTCTGAACAAATTACTCCTGTCTGTTGTTCCACTGTCCCGGTTACAATCTTAGGCTGACCTTATTTTCGCTAATGCTGCCCCTAGACTTTTGGAATAGTTTCCATATTTTTATTAGGTCTTCCCCCTCCCGTGTCCCTTTTAAATCCTGTATAAAGACACAGGACCAGGCAGTGTGCAGGCTTTAGTATCAGGGTATATTGTGTTTGTAACGATTCACGCTGAGGAAGGCCGTTGGCCGAAACGTCCGTACGTACGTGAGTGATCTGATCTGCTGCTGAGGCTGCACAATAAATAAGAGATCCTATTAAGGAACAAGTGAGTGCTGGTGATCTTTTCAAACGATACTGTTTCTGCCAGAACCGTGCACCCGATACACGTGAACTGTGAACTATTGTAGTGCTCGCCTTTCTCTTATAAGGTTATATTGTGTGTAGGATATACCGTTTGTCGTATGGATTTGATTGTGCTTTTTGGGCCGCGATACTGTGATAACACTGCATGTGGCTTTGTGTTTGTTGTTCTGCATATTGCAGGATATTGTACTTCGTTGCTTCATTATTGATGGTGCTTTTTGTGATTTTATTCTTAATATCTGATGTATCTTACGGTACTTTTTCTCACTCTATCTGTAACGTAACTACTGTGCTGCCTCTGGCGACTGAATTCCCCCCCGCGGGATCAATAGTGCGTAGCTAAAAATCCTGAAGGCGGCGTCAACAAGTGTCACTTGGTAGCGGCGGACATCTTGGTCGGTCATACACAGCTTGAATTCTTACCCCCCCCCCCCATATGTCTGCAGCTACTATGCCACGCAATTTTCATTGTCTTTGCTGGCGCGATTCCTTTTACCTCACTTTGGTCAACTTCTATTTCTTTAATGTAGTTTACAAATAAATGACTTAACACATTCACTGCCAGACTTATTTCTGGCTGGGTGCACCCACTGCCAATAAATGACCTAACAACTTAAACCCCAGCGTCCATTATGGGGAAGGCTTTCGAAGAAAATAGCCGAGCTAGAGCTTGTCGATCGGCTATTTTCAGCGAAAGCTTTCCCCGCAATTACAGAACACAATCACAGAAAACAGAAAAGACACTAGCATAGAGCCCTGAGGGACTCCACTCAACCATATGGGGGTTTAAGTGGTTTAAACTGACCTCCTCTGTCTGGGTGTCCGGTCTCTTGAGTCTCAATCTGTGGCGGTCAGACAAAGCAGCAGCGTCGGGGAGGTGGGCGGGAGGCGCGAGGTAAGGTTATCCACATGACCATGCAGGTGCTCTCGTCTAGCCTGACCGTACATTATTGATCGGGTCTTTATACATGTTATGCAATTACACCGGGGCTCTGGTGACACAACACATTGGGACAAGACACAAGACAGATGCACGTGCACATGTGTGCGCCTGAGAAATTGAAAATCTATATGAGACGATGATGTGCAGGTCCAGCTTTCTTTAGCACTTGGGCATCCTCTAATCTAATCTTATTTATACCTATAGTTTCTATATACCACATTATTTGCAGCTGAGCTGACACATTTCTATTATTTTCTTTTACGTTATTTATTTATTCATTTTTCAATGCAGTGCTGTGTTTAATGTTGGTAATTAACTGTGCCTATCATAGTGTAAGGGGTCACATTAATTAGTATCTGAAGTGTAGATCTGTTATAAGGGCCTGTGTACACATGTAAATGCTGGGAATGGGGTGGGCAGGGCAGGGCGTGTGGGAGGTGAGGTGGTCTTTTTTTAGACATTTGAATCTGACTGAGGAATCTGTCACATAACAGCTGTACCAATAATAACACACTTTCACATTCACACCAGGTTTGACCATCGGCCAGAGACAGAGAGAGAGACGATCTAGAGGATACAGGAGACACGCATGGACAGAGACAGAGAGATCGGTAAACTGATGAGAGAGACAGAGACGAGTCAAATCACAGCAGGTGAGGCAGGTGAGTTGCCATACTGTACATCGGAGAGGTAAAGGGAGAGTTTTCTTCTCATTACTGGGTGGAGTGGAATGTTACAAGGTCGTTGGACCCTGCCGTTATTTTCCGAGGTTCTAGATTCCGATTAGGGAGCCTGTTGTTTGGACTCTGTGACTGTCTGACAGGTGTGTGTTCCTCTTCTCTGCTTTCTGCCTTCTTTCACCCGTAGCTTGAGATGGAAAATCGTGACGGGAGATGACACTTACCTTTTGTGTGTGTGTGTGTGTGTGTGTGTGTGTGTGTGTGTGTGTGTGTGTGTGTGTGTGTGTGTGTGTGTGTGTGTGTGTGTGTGTGTGTGTGTGTGTGTGTGTGTGTGTGTGTGTGTGTGTGTGTGTGTGTGTGTGTGTGTGTGTGTGTGTGTGTGTGTGTGTGTGTGTGTGTGTGTGTGTGTGTGTGCCAGAAGCTGAGCCCAATGGACTCAAGTTGACACGGCCAGTCTGTTGTTGTCCAGACCCTTGGACTCTACCTCGCTGCCGACACGCTACACCTGCGTCAGAGGAGCAGGGACATGGAGAGGCGAGAGAGTCAATGTGATATAGGTTCAGATCCACTAGACCACTACACATTAGAGAACACAAACATTTAAATGATGTACTTATGTCCGCATTCAGAGTAAAAGGGCATAAATGCTGGAGATACACATGCAAAATGCACTGACATTTTATTTGTACATCACAGATTTGATAGACGAACAATACAGCAATATATGCACTATGAATGTACACATGCACTCCATATATGGCAGCTACCAATAATAGCCGACACAGCTAATATACACACACACACACACACACGCACACGCACACGCACACGCACACGCACACGCACACGCACACGCACACACACGCACACACACGCACACACACAGGCTCTCAGACCGCGGTAGAGCCGTCAAACAGCGACCTGCCATCGCCACGCCAGATGGAGAAAGAGGACCAGCAGGAGGAGGACATAGGGGAGACGCAGGAGGAGGAGGAGGAGTCGTCGTGCCCGGTATGTTTCAGTGAGTTTGATCCACGTCTCCATCCTCCCTCCACCCTGCCCTGTGGCCATAATTTCTGCAGGCCGTGCCTGCTGCACCCATCGCTGGCATCCAGAGGACAGATCCACTGCCCTCTCTGCAGACGGCTGTGGAGGATACCGTACACGTTCCACAGAAGCACGCACACAACCTGCACACTCCAGCCGAGCTCAGAGAGACGTCAGTGGACGACGGCCCCCATCGTTCCCCCTGCTGCTCACGCCGATTCTCCGACCGCGTTCGCGCAGACATCGGTGACGAGTGAATTTGCCCCTCGTCCACTCAGACACGTCTCCTCCCATCCTTTGGGAGTCAGTATCGTATCAGAAGGCTGGTTGGAGGGGCGCTGCGCCCTATGCTGTCGCCCTCTCCTCTCTGGTCCCTTCCCTCTCCAATGTGGTCACAATTTGTGTCGGCGCTGCCTGGCCCTGCTACTGGCTCTGGCGTCCCCGGGGTGGGTCTCCTTCTTATACTGCCCTCAATGCCAGGGGCAAACTGCCGTGGTCAGGGGAGACGCCAGCCTTGATGCCTCGCCTACCCATCCATCTCTCACTGCCACTTCTTCCCTCTCCACCTCCTCCCCTCTACTCCCTCCCACCTCTGACTACACCCCCCCTTCCACGTCTCCTCAGCCTTCTCGTCAGAGAGGAGAGCGACCAGGGCCAGGGAGGAAACCGAGGCTGTGGATTCGGGATCAGAGCTCTGTGTGGACTGCTGTAGAGATCCTCTGGCCGGCCTCTTATGGAAGCCTGGGGTTGGGGGTTCGGAGCAAGAGGCCTATAACGAAGCTATGGGAGTCGTGCTTAATTTAAGCTTAGTTGCAGCCGGTGTCTCACGCCAAAAATAGGTGCTCTACAAGCTCACAACGTGTTGTGAGCTTGTAGATCGGCTATCTTCGCCGCATGACATCCACACGCAACCAATTCTAAATCAGGCGTCAGAGAGTGAGTGTCGTTGGGGCTGTCAGTCAGTCAGAGCATGACAACACAGTGATTTGCTCTAGGCTTCTCCGGCATGACTTACCCTCATGTCTGACCTTTTGCTACATAGACAAGACTATGTTGCCTGTGGTTCCCTCCATAATGTGCAATACATTAGCCCCATGTATGTGCTTTGCAGTATGTGCCATGGATCACACCGTTGTTGTGTGTTTTTTTGTTTTGTTTTCCTAAATAGAACCTTGAACATCTTGAGGCTGTATTTTGAATCATGCAATGGGGGTTGTTCATGTTTGCTTGCAGAGATCAAAGATTTAAAATATATTGGTGCAATGCATTTATGTGTGCAGCGTGTGTGTGTGCGTGTGTGTGTGTGTGTGTGTGTGTGTGTGTGTGTGTGTGTGTGTGTGTGTGTGTGTGTGTGTGTGTGTGCGCGTGCGTGCGTGCGTGCGTGCGTGCGTGCGTGCGTGCGTGTGTGCATTATTGACATTCAACAATGTCTGATACATATTTGAATGAAGTAATGTGAATATGATACCCATTGATTGAAAGTTTTATGGATATTTACAAAATATGCGTATTAAAGAAGTAACATTTCCATACATTGTACATCAATATAATATGGTACATGCTGGTCATTGAATATGGACCCTGTGTTTTCTGTTTTCTGTTCTTCAGCTAGGCTTACTGAGGACAAGACAGCTTTATGTGGACAAATAAAATGAGCATAACATATGTTGGGGCTTTTCTTTGAGGGCACTGAACTTTCTCCAACCTCAGAAAACCCGAAGAGTTGTAACCTGTCGAGTGCAGTGATGAATGCTCTCACTGCCGTTCCAATTACATTAGAATGATGGAGACGAATATGTCCTCACCAAAAGAGCCTATGACTCACAACCTGAAAGACACAGGGGCAAGATGGGCAGAGAGTTACGACCGACCACACCAACCTTCAGAGAGAGGAGGAGAAGAAGGAGGGAAAGAGAAGATTGAACAGAGAATAAAGATAGTTCGGTCCAGCTTGATTCGTGTCCACTATCTCCTTCTTTCCATAAAATTATCTCATCAAACGTTTTTAACATCCATTATATCTATCTAAACATGGTCTGATCAACCTGACAAGACACTTTACCTTATAATATTAATAATAATGATAATAAAAAAGACTCCAAAGAACGACATCCATGTCTGTCCAGACTTATATAGTATATGTCGTGAAGGCTGTATTTAATGAATGTGTTTTGTGGAGTCACAGTGGCCTTGACATTTTATAACTTTTAGTGCCATTAATATACACATTGACAGGAGATGTAACTCACAGAGGGGGTAAAGAAAATAACTAAAGTGCTATCAATCACATTTTTAACACCCTATGAATGGAAAACACAGATATATTCATATATACTGTAGTGTAGAATATAGTAGACATTACTCTGCTAAACTAAAGATGTCTTTAGATCTCTTTTTTATAGACCTTTGACCTTTAACCACCAAATTCTAATCAGTTCATCCTTGAGTCCAAGAGGACATTTGTGCCAGATGTAATGGAATTCCCTCCAGGTGTTCCAGAAATATCAAGTTCCTGAGAATGGGGTGGACGTGAGGTCATGGTGACCTTGACCTTTGATGTTTGACCACCAAAACCTCAGTCCAAGTGGACGTTTGTTCCAAATTCTAGGAAATTCCCTCAAAGCATTCCTGAGATATTGGGATGGACAGATGTATATGGACAGATGGATAGCCCCAAATCATAATGCCTTCGGCAACGGCCGTTGCTGGCAGAGAAATAAAAAGCATGTTTTATTATGTTTTATTATGAGGTCGCAGTGACTTTGGCCTTTCACCACCAAATTCGAATCAGTTCATCCTTGAGTTGAAGTGGTTGTTTGTGCCAGATGTAATGAAATTCCATCCAGGCGTTTCTCTCCGAGCCTTCCTGAGATACTGTGTTCATGAGTTACAACCTGAAAACATAATACCTATAGCCACGCTGTCACCGGTGGAGGCATTTTAAAAAAAGGACTTGATGTTTCAGAGAAAGAAACCAGAGGCAAAGGGGTGACGGTGGAGGATTAGAGAGGGGGGGGAGTTTTGAAAAGGAGAAGTTGATTGATGTGGGGCCTTACCTCTGATGGAGTCTGAGGCAGTTCCTTGTTGGCCCGCAGCCAGACTGGCCGTCTGGCTGGTGACAGCCGACACTGCACACACTCTTATTAAATAGTAAAGACTGCATGGAGAAGCCTGGCCCACACACACACACACACACACACACACACACACGCACGCACGCACGCACAAACGCACGCACACACGCACACGCACACGCACACACACAAAAGCATGCGTGTGCACACAGACACTATTGTCATACATACAAGCAGTCTACAAGCATGACTACATACATAACATATAGCTACACATTTTACTGTACATGAATTACAGTACAGTACAGTACAGTACAGTACAGTACAGTACAGTACAGTACAGTACAGTACAGTACAGTACAGTACAGTATCCACAAATGCCTCTGCAAGCTGACACCCTTTACAGTGGCCAAGGAGGAAAGTTACACTAATGATTCCAATCGTCAAGGCTTACCAAGGCAGTTATCTGGCAATACAATCCACTAGAGCCATTAGGCCAGCAAACCCATGACAGTGACAGCCAGCCAAAAACAGAGATAAAGACAGGCTGACAGGCAGACAGTTGTACCTCTGTAATGATGCTTCCAACTGAAGAAAGTTCTCAGTTTCAGAACAAAGCGCCTGAAATTGTATAACAGGCCCACTAAAGTGTGCAGGATTGATTGTGGAGAAGATTGAATGTGGAGAAGCTTGTCAGAAATGTCATGTTTTGGTGAGTGTGACAGACAGGGCAGAACAGGATGCCAACTAATTTGAACATACGTATTCATTTAGCTTATTTCCATTGCGGTCATATTGATGTCAATGTGTGACATGGCTGGTAGCAGAGGGATTAAATGCAATAAAAAGCAATATAAGATAATTTTTTGCATAAACAAATATAAATACATGTATAACCAGGTATTAAGCAAGCACTTTGGGGAGGACTTCAAGCTAATCAACGTGATGCTTGCAGTTGCAGGTAACCCATTCCACATGACTGCTGCAGAGGATAAACAAGAAATGACACAGTCATATTATACCAGCTTGCTGCAAGTTTTTTTTTACCTGATTCAAATTTGTTTTTGTATCTACAGCACTCCACAGCCGTGTTTGCACTGCTTCTCTCTGTGACCGTGTGTGTGTGTGTGTGTGTGTGTGTGTGTGTGTGTGTGTGTGTATATTTGTGTTCGCTGGGGCTACAAGGCCGTGCATGCGCGGCCACGCACGTGTGCATGCAAATGGACCCCTTACGGGTCCATTTGGTTCCATGCATTTTTACGAGTAGCATTCAAACACACCCAAAACAGCCGAAACTCCGCTGGAATTGATAGTTATGTTTCGACAACTTGCGAGCAGTCACAAGGGCAGGCAGGCGTGTCTAGTAGGGTTATGATGCCATAGCATGGGAGGACGGCCGCCGTTCAGAGTATGGGACGTCTCCCCATTGGCTTAAAGGACAGCCAATGATAAAAAAAAAGTCGAAAAGGTGTTGCATAGGTGTTGACTAGTTGCTCTGTCTGTTCGTAGACCAGCCCGCTCTTCGAGTAAGCTGGTAAAAAGAGTCCTTTCCCATACAGCTTTTACATTTGTAAGTATTTGGAGCTCCCTCTGGTGGACTAGCTGTGAACATGGCTAACCCTGGAAAAGTACCACAACCCTGGAAAAGAGCCACATTGAGAAACTCTTACCTACAGTAGACTCTGAGCCACTTGAGGCTAATAAAATGATCAGGGAGGAGATGTGTTTTGAGGGGTGGGTTTAATCTGCAACTTTTTTTAGGATCTTAGTGTACCAGGATGTGCAGGCATAATGAAAATGAAAGTGCCACTGCTAATATTTCCAGAACACTCTATCAATTAATATGGATATTCTGGCTAGATATTTTACTTTTTGAATGATTTTGTAGATAACTTTTAAAGCCATACTCTCTATACTGCTAATTTATCATGATAAGAAGAGGCTAGGAGAGCTGAATAGTCAGAGAATAAGGAAGCAGGTTACAATCACATACTGAATCAATATCATTAACATGATAAAAAAGAAGAGAGGACCTAAAATGCTCCCTTGGGGGACCCCAAATGTTAGCTGTTGGGGAGAGGACATTTACATCCACTTTTTTTATACCGGGTAAATCCCATTGGATCTCTTTTACGAGGGACAAAGGTTTGAACATACAACCAACAACGTATGCAAACATTTGCAGAAAAAAACAGACACATTAAAATAATAAAATGTGTCTTATAAATAAGACCTTGTCCACTGATGAACTACTAAAACCCAAAACCCTAAGCTTGACCAAAAGGACATCATGATGTTGATGATGTTATGGTGTTGAATGCTTTTGGGAGATCCAACTGATGTGTGCACCAGTTTGTTTTGAACCACTTTTAACTTGCGTGCCTGTTTGGAGTATGCAATTATAGGCAGATATAGATCTACTATTTTTGGCCCACGATGAAGTATTAATAGAGCTTATATGTGATTAACTTTTTAAAAATAAATTATAAAGAACAAAACAGAGTAAAACGATTATGTTCCAAAGTAAGCTGCATTCCAGTACGGCCCAGCATTCATTGAACCACAGTGTGCTTGCTGCTTATGAAAAGTGTTCATTCAAACATCATATTTAATCCAACGGTGCCAAGGTGGGGCCTAGGGCCACATTTGGCTATGCACAAAAATAGAGTAAAGTGTTCAAATATAATACATTTGAGCTATTTTGATGAAGATTAATAACCATCTTAGCTATATAAAACACAAGAACTAGGACACAGTGGCTCAGGAGGTAGAGCAGCCATCTGGAAACGGTTAAGGTCCGCCGTTCGACCCCCAGCTCTGGCCTGTGTCGAAGTGTCCTTGAGAAGGACATTGAACCCCCATCTGCTACCTGAGCCCCCTTAAGTGTGCTCATTGCCCCCAATAGTTAGCATGGCTCAATTTCTCCAAGGGGGTCAATACAAAAGATAGTGTGTGTGTGTGTGTGTGCATGCGTGCTAATGCAATAGGAGGCTCATTTGGCTAATTCGGTGCCTCATGGGGCTTAAGTCCGCTTCCAGTGGTGGAACTAAGAACATTTACTCCAGTAGAAAACTTTAGTTACTAGTTACTTTGTAGATTTTGATTATTATTACAAAACATACATTAGCCACTCCAGCCTTATTGTATATATACTATGCTATGCTATTTGAAAAAAGCCAATTTACAAGCTCACAACGCGCCACAAAGCGAGTGAGTGAGAATATGTTAGATATAGTCTGTGATAAATTATGAACACTACAATTAAATCCATTGCACAAGGTATTTAAGTGTGGTAGTGGGTGGATCAGCCCACTGGAGGACAATGTACTTTTACAGATACTGTAGGTGTGTTATACAATTATAACATGTAAACTGGTCATTCCAGAGAGCAATACGAACAAAACAGAACAGAACATTAAAGCAACCGAAAACCCACCAAAAAACTAAACATAATTTGAGAATTGAACTCTGTATGGTTTGTATTTTATAGTGCTTTTATCCAAAGTGCTTTACACAATGTGCACTGGACTCATTCGCATACCCATGGTGGAGGCAACCATGTAATGCACCAACCGGCTCATTGGGAGCAGTTATCAGTCTCTCAAGTCCTCCTGCAAAAAAGAATAAGTAAAATGCATTATACTTTTGCCATACATTTGTGGGAGCCAGGTTAGACTATTTTTAACCTGAAAACGACCTTGGACAAGCGTTTGGGGCCTTGAAATTGG